>NW_006383017.1:5068396-5107919 GCF_000327345.1 Myotis davidii | reverse complement strand
GGGGTTTGGGAGCGGATGGGGACCGGGTGTAGGAGCGGATGGGGACCGGGTGTAGAGGGTTGGGGCCACCTAGGGTGCATCAGGACCATAAGAGAGTTGAGTGTGTTTGGCTTGGGTGGGTGCTTTGTCTGCTGGAAGGAAGGCCGGACGAGGTAGAGGCTGGGTTATGGAGGGTTGTGAGGGCCATTGAGGAAGGTGACCGATTTGCGGAGGGACTCAGAGGGTGGTCTCTGCACTGAACAGAAATAAAACAGCTTGAGGCCTTGAGGAAGGTGGGCCGGCATGATGGGCAGTGGAGGGAGGACCTGAGCAGGTATCCAGTTAAGGAGGAAGGAAGTCTCTGACATCTGGGAAGGGGACCTCTAGGGGTGCCTGGTCCCTTTGGAGAGGGAGTGGCTGGTAGTCATAGATATCTGTGGAGAGGACACTTCCGAAGAGTTGGGGGTAGGCAGGGTCTCCAGGGACCGGGCCGTGGGAGGAAAGTAATAGACACAAGTTTGTGGGTGTGATAAAGCATAGTGAGAGGCGGCGGGGAGAGCTCAGAGATCAGGCACTTCATGGGTAATGGTAAGCTTGCTTCAGTCCAGTTTCATTGATTCCATAGACAGTCATTCCACCTGGGCTAGGCTTTGGGATTACAGCCCAGAACCAGCAGGGGAGACCTTTTGCCCTATGAGGTTACAGGCTGGTGGGAAAGACACGGTGGATAATTAGTTTTAAGTGTGGCAACTGTTACCGTAGGGGAAGGACCAGGTTGGGAACTGTAGAAGCATGTAACAAAGATTTCTTTATTCATTCTTGGAGATCAGAAAGCCTGCCTGAAAAACTTACCCTTAACCCCCTTATAAATACATGGGCTGGTGTTCCAGGGGGAATGACTTGTGCAAAGGCCCCAAAGTGTTGGAACAGCTCGAAGGTGACAGATGTTGGCTAGAATTTAGAAAGCTAAGAGCCAGAGATTTCTGAGGGCAATGGGAAACTATGAAAAGTCCATGTGATCAGATTTGCATTAAAAATAAAAAACACCACTACACTCTGCTATGCGAAGAATGATGAGAAAAGGGAAAGTGAGGAGTTAAGTCCCCCGCCCCAATCTCTAACATTTACATGACATTTATTGTACGTCAAACAGTGTTCTAATTATCCCCACTTTACAGACGAAACGGGGACACAAAGATGTTAAGTGACTTACCCAAGGTTGCACGGGTAGTAAGGTCTAGAGCAGTGATGGCGAACCTTTTGAGCTCGTCAACATTTTGAAAAACCCTAACTTAACTCTGGTGCCGTGTCACATACAGAAATTTTTTGATATTTGCAACCATAGTGAAACAAAGACGTATATTTTCGGTATTTATTTTATATATTTAAATGCCATTTAACAAAGAAAAATCAACCAAAAAAATGAGTTCGCCTGTCACCTCTGACACCCGTGTCATAGGTTCACCATCACTGGTCTAGAGCAGGGGTGGGGAACCTTTTCTCTGCCAAGGGCTGTTTGTATATTTATAACATCATTCACGGGCCTTACAACATTATCAACTTAAAAATTAGCCTGCTGTGTTTGGTCAAACATGTAATTAACTCACCCCTGATGCTTTGACAGGGCAAGACCAAATGATTTTGCAGGCCTTTATAGGGCCCCTGGGCCGGATGCTCCCCACCCCTGGTCTAGAGCTTGGGCTCAAAACCAGGCAGAACGGCTCCAGAGTTCTTGCCCTTCACCATTCTGATTAATGTCTCAGCTACTGTTGCTGTGGTCCTAATACGAGCTAATGGGGGCTCCAGTGAAGAGGGAATGCAGAGGAGTGGACTGGGGGAGAGAGATGAGGGGCAGTGTCAGGACTTCAATGATTGAGTGGATGAGGGAAGGGTCAAGGATTATCCCAGGTGTCTGAGTTGAGTGACTGCTTGTTAGTGCTACTTCTCTATTGAGGAAGAGAACTTCAAAGGAGAGAGAGGTTTTGTCAGGAGATGAGAAGGGAAGATGAGTTCTAGTAAAGTGACTGACTGCAGTCAAGTGCCCCCTACATCCTGAGAGGCCATCGGCACCACCACTTGCAAGTTGTCTGACCTTGTGCAGGTTAATTAACCTCTCCGAGCCTCAGTTTCATTCTTTGGATGGGCATAATAGTAAAACCTAGGATTAAACGCAATAAAAGTCGTAAAGTGCTTTGCACTGAGTCTGATACATAATGTTCAGTAAGTAGTATTAAGTGTAAGAGCTGGTTTGCTCATCTCTTCTCCACTTTCCTTAGATGAGAACTCTGCCTTTTCCCTCTAATCTCACGATTGCCCTTCTCTGCTTGGAGATAGCCCGCATATTCTTCAAGACCTACCTCGTCTGTCCCCTTTTGTCTTTCCTGGAACCAATTAATCTTTCACCTGTAACCATGTTATTTCATGTATATTGCTGCTGTGGCCCTTAATACTTAACGTATTTAGCTTATTCTAGAAAATATTTAAGGCAACTTACCATAATGAGTAAACATAATATAAATGGGTGAGGAAGCAGGGCAGAAAGAACATGGAGACCAGGAAAACCAAGAAGTTACAAGTGAGGGTGATCCTCAAAATGCCAGGGTAAAGTCTGCTACATTTACTAGCACAAGAAAGTGACAGTGGCTCTTGTTTCCCTAGCAGTTCATACCAAGAGCTGGTCCATTCTGTGAGCTAGTGTTTATGAGAGAGAAGGCAGCATTAGATAACCGAGACAAGCTGTTTTTGTGATTTCGACACTGGAGAAAAGGCTTTGGGGTGCTTATGACGAAAAGCCAGTGTCAGATCATCAGCTTTCTTTTTAGCACTGAAGATCATTGGGCTGTCTCTTAACACATCACTATTAGGTCAAAGAAGGCTAATCACAAGTTAGAAAGCTAAAGACAATAGACTGTGGTTTAGGCAAATAGTTTTGCTGGTCTGCCTTAATTCAGAGCAAAATAAAAATTTTTTTTAATCCTCACTTGAGGATACTTTTCCATTGACTTTTAGAGAGTGGAAGAGAGAAAGAAGGAGGAAGAAGAAGGTAGGGGGGGCGGGGGGAGAGAAACATTGATGTGGGAGGGACACATCAACTGGTTGCCTCCAGCAAAAGGCTGACTGGGACAGAGATCAAGCTGGCAACTGAGATACATGCCCTTGACCTGGAATCAAACCTGGGACCCCTTGGTCCTCAGGCTGACTCTACCACTGAGCAAACTGACCAGGTTCAGAACAACGTTTTTTTGCTTGTTTGCTTTAAGGATATGTAGACATGCAGGAAAGAATGAACTACAACTTCTTCAGGCAGTTCTCATTAATGTGGTTTTCTTCAGTTGAGATTTTGGTAAAAATCAAGCAGAAGGGAGAGAGATGGTGTGATACACCTACAAGTATCTATTGCTTACCTTTTCGGCACGATGCCAGGTGCTGGGTACAGCAGTAAACTGCAGAGGAAGGCCTGACTCCTACTTGAGAGAGAGAAGCAATTGTGTGCAGTCAGTAAATAAATAATTTCTGAAAAAGAACACAGTTAATTTCTGAAGTTAATTGAGTTCTGAGAATGAACTAGATCGGATGGAAGAGAGAGTAATGGGGAAGGCCTGCCAGCGACTAGGTAAAATAGGGTGATCAGGTATGGCTCCTCTCAAAAGTGACATTTAATGTGAGCCCTGCAGGGTCAACTCTGAAGACCCTGAGAAAGTACAGTGGGGCCTTGACTTACGAGTTTAATTCGTTCCGTGACGGAGCTCGTAACTCAAATTACTCGTATGTCAAATCAAAAAGTGAACGAGTGAGACACGTGATGCTGGGCTGATGATGTGGCGTTCACTGTGACGTTCGCTGCACCAACTAGCGGTGGGGTATCTGAAGCTGGCTCGTAACCCGAATTTTAGCTCGCAACTCAAAGCAAAAAATCGGCCGAGAGACGGCTCGTATCTCGAAAAACTCGTTAGTCGGGACACTCGTAAGTCAAGACCCCACTGTATTCCAGATAGAGGCAACTGCTAGTGCAGAGGTCTGAGGTGAAAACAAGTTCTTCTCCCCCCAGGGAAAATAAGGGAGGCCGGGTCCAGGCGGAGGTGGGCCAGGAGAGGTGTGACGCAGGAGGAGGTTGGAAAAAGTAAATGAGCCTTCCAGGCCGTGGAGAGGAGATGAAGTCTTCTGTGAGTACTTGGAAGTGATTGGAGGATTTTAAGCAGAAAAGTTAGTGATCTGATAGATCTTTTAGATCATTCTGGGCTGCTGTGTAGAGAATGGATTCTAGGAAGGCAGAAATGGAGTGGGGAGAGACGAGACAGGTGGGCTTGGATTAGGGTGATGGCAGTGGAGACTGAGAAGTGGTGGCTTCCGTAGCTCAGTCATTTCCCTGAAAAGTTCTCGGAGGAGTACCAGTACTTGTCTCTGAGGAATCTGATTATGAGATGCCTGGCATGTAATCCTTATATATGGGGCTGCCTATCTGATTGAACTAAGACCTCCTGGAGGACAAGCTCTGTATGTCCTGCACCCAACACAAGGACACCTGGATTAATTTGAGGAACTGCCCTGCCTCAGAGGGAAGGAGAGAAATCCCGTATTGTTATCTATAGATACTGAACTATGGATATTATCACCAACACGGTAATTTTATAGATGGAAAAATGGAGGTCCTGTGCAGTGACTTACTGTCACATAGCCAGTTATTGGCAAGGCTATCCTCTCTCCCCTGTTGCACTCCAGCATTTTGGCTAACTGGAAAGCAGTTTAGATGTTATCACTGCTAATTTAAGCTATGTTCACAGTTTGTATTTTGTATGTGTTAATTTAAAGGGTGGTAAACAGTGTTAGTACCCTAATAGAAATCATTTCAGAAGCCCTTTTGCAGTACAGAGAACATTAGGTAGATATATTGATATGCCAGAGCAACAGATGGGAGATGAAGGGGGGTGGTGGGGTGCTAGGTGTGTCTGTACTTTGCATTTAATAGAGCTTATTGGTTTTGACAGTTTAGTGGTCTTTTTAAAAAATCAAATACATGGATATATGCTTATAAAAATTTGAAATAATTGTTTTAAATATGCCTCAGAACAGTGTGACAAAATAATGGACCTGTACTATGACTTTCTAATGTAATTGTTTATATTTTCCTATGACTGCAGAGGTGACACCACAGACCTGTAAAGGAACGTAATAATACATACTCTAGAGCAGCGATTTTCAACTTGTGGGTCACGACCCTTTTGGCGGTCGAACGACCTTTTCACAGGGGTCACCTAAGACCATCCTGCATATCAGATATTTACATTACGATTCATAACAGTAGCAACATTACAGTTATGAAGTAGCAATGAAAATAATTTTATGGTTGGATCACAACATGAGGAACTGTATTTAAAGGGCTAGAAGGTGGAGAACCACTGCTCTAGAGGGTTGTTTCAAGGATGAAGTGTGATACTGTATGTAAAGCACTTGGAAGTTCAGTGACCATTTATTTTATTGTCCAGAGCAGGACACTTTTCAGAGTGAAAGGAATCAAACAAGATGTTTGGTCATCAAGTAGGAGTGTATAAACACTGTATAAGTGTCTGCTGCTGTTTCTATTTCAGTTGCTAATCTAATGTTAATTAGACATTAGTGGGCTCAGGGTTTTTTGCTTTTTGCTTTTCACTAGCACCAATGAATTTGCCCCCTTGTTCCCTCGGCTATGGCCCCAGCCCAAGGGTTAGGGCTGCAGTTCAACTATTAAATAATGTTTCTTTAGCCAATATGGATGGTTTCTCAAAGCAAGATTGGAATTTCAACCTTGACTTTATTAGTACTGTACTCTAAATATTTAAGTAAATCTAGAGAAAAATAAAAGACCTCAACAATATTTTTATTTTTAAAAAATTTAATTTTGGTTTAAGTAATTTACTTTGGCATCAGCAATTTATTTAGACTGGTCCTAAGTATCTCACAAGAGATCAGTATTTACATAAAGGAATCAAATTATCTTATTGTTTTTCCACATGCCATTTTTATGTCTTCTTAATAGTGTTGGCCTTAAAAATTGTTTTTAATGCTTTTAAGCTTCTTAAAAAGGGGGAGGAGGGCTAGGTGTTATTTACTATAAGGAATCAAACACAATGGAATATACCTCTGTCAGCTTAATAACTTGAGCAGGGAGGAGCTAATGATAAATTTAACAGGAATCTGTACACACATTGTTTTTACATAGCCTTGGTCTCTGTTGTTAACAGCTCAGGGCAAACCAGCTTTCTTCTCGTTAACACATCATAGATTTATTAAAGAACATTGATTAGAACTTTTTTAATGCAGAAAAAATTAAGGAAAATACCTCAATATACCATTAAGCTTACTACCTGTCAACCACTGTTGATATTTTTTTTAAGCCAGAAAATTCAGGAAGAAATGTGTCATCTTCCTCTACTCACCTTCCATTACTAATCCCGCTGCCCAAAGGTCATCGCTATAAACTCTATTGTGTGCCCTTCCAGAATGATATTTAAATGCTCATAAAAAGTGAAAAGCACCTTCTCTGGTGCAGACTCTTGAGTCCCAGCTCTACTCCTTACTTCCTGTGACATTTAATTTGGGACAAATAAAAATGTCTTTTTACATGTATCTGTAAAATAAGGGTAATAATATCTGTTTTATAGGACTGTTGTGCAGATTAAATGTGTTTTTATGTGAAAAGCACTTAGAACAATTCCTAGCGTATTACAAGCATTATGTATTTGTTAATATGCCAAAATGTATATATCCTTTAAAATTTTATACAGGTGTTTCCACCCTCTTCTATATTATACTTCTGCAATTAATGATAGAGCTTGGAACTTTTCCTTCCTTATTCTTTTGTATCAATGTGTAGTATTTTATTCTATTTATTAATTTATTGGGGTGACACTGGTTAACAAAATTATACAGGTTTCAGATGCACAGTTCTAACATCCATCATCAGTACACTGTATTGTATGTTTACCATCCCAAGTCAAGTCTCTGTCCATCACCATTTATTCCCACTATATCCTCCTCCCTCTCCCTCTACCCCTCCACCCTCATCCCCACCCCTGTCCAGGCAGTCACCACACTGTTGTCTGTGTCTATGAGTTTTTTCTTTTTTGCTCAACCCATCCCCCGCAGACATTCCCCTACCTGACAGTTGTCAGCCTGCTCTCTATGCCTCTGTCACTGTTTTGCTTGTTAGTTCATTTTCGCCGGAGTGAAATCATGTGGTACTTGTCTTTCTCTGACTGGCTTATTTTGCCGCCGGTCCACCCTTACTGCTTGACACAGTCAGTCGCTGCAGGGAAGAAACATCTGCACAGCTTATGTTTCAAGGGACCTGGCGTATATGGCATATGTTTGCTTCCCCTCTTAGCGCTATGTGTTTTAAACAGGACCACCTCCCTGAGAAAGGTTGTTTCCCCAGGTGGGAATTTTTCCCTGGAGTTAGGGATTAACAGGACTAAGGAAGTGAATAAAACCCCTTAACTAAGTGCCAATCAGGCAGTTAATCACTTTACCTACAAACAATCACAAATAATCTTTACTTAGGATAATCTCCTTCAGTTACTTCCTTGTATCTTAACAGAACAATAGAGTAGTGACCTTGGAATGGAGATAACAAACGCCCTACCCTTTGGAATAGAATGGATAGGATTAAAATCAAATGGCATAAATACAGATGTAACAGGAGAATAATGGGAGAACCTGGCTATGCTGATCAACTGAATGCTGCCTCCACGTCATTCCTTCTTCCCTGACTCCGTCCACACCTTTGGGAACCCCTGGATCTTCTGGGGCTGGACCCCAACATTATTTCACTTAGCATAATGCTCTCCAGGTCCATTCATGCTGTCGCAAAGGGTGAGATTTCCTTCTTTTGTACGGCCAAGTAGTATTTCATTGTATAAATGTTCCACAGCTTTTAAAAAATCTATTTAGCTATTTTCAGTTTTTTGCTCTTACCAAATAGTGTTACAGTGGAGCTGTTTGTATAGATGTCTTTGCACACTTGTAGGAATAATTTTTAGAATACGGTACAGATCATAAGCTATATGTATTTTTAATTTTGACACATATTACTACATTGCCCTGATGCCAGCTGTTTTTCTGCTGTAATCCTGTCTGAAATTTTCCCTTCCTGTGGTTTTCAGTTTGGATTCAGAGGGTTTAGGAACACCTGGCTGGAAAAAGCCAGCAGTGGGTTTGCATGCCTGCAATACTCCCTGCTAAACTTAACTTGCCTTCTAAAGGAAATGCTGATCGTCAGTGGTAGGTCCCAGGATTGCTGTTTGCTGAAGCAGGTGAGGTTGCAGTGCTGTGAGGGCTTCCAGTGGGGGGAGTCATTTTTGAGGGCAGGTGGAGGTGTCCTAACCGGAGGTTCTGGCCATAGTTATCAAGCCTGCACCTGTCCCTGAAGAAGGCAGTGCTTTGGAGGTTGGCCACCATTATTATCTTCCAAATTGTTTTCCTCTTTCGTTTTTGAATGTTTGCTGTTAGATGTTCTGAAAAGTTGTTTTGTAGTTGAGGTTTTAATAGCTACCGTGGCGAATAACAACTATGGGTTTTGAAAGGAGTATTCTTCTGGGTTTATGAGAGACTGTCTT
Source organism: Myotis davidii (assembly GCF_000327345.1). Classification (NCBI taxonomy): domain Eukaryota; kingdom Metazoa; phylum Chordata; class Mammalia; order Chiroptera; family Vespertilionidae; genus Myotis; species Myotis davidii. Next base: position 5,099,349 of record NW_006383017.1, on the reverse strand, counting down.
TCCACACCAAAATGAGAACACAGTTAAAATGGCGATGTCACCTGGCCAGAGGGCTTGGAAACGGAGAGTTGGTTTAGTGACTATAAAGGAGTAATTTCTTCCTGCCTCTGTTTGTGGAAAATGGGTAATTTCTTCTAGATATGGGTTGGCAGATAAGACAGGAAGAGGTCTAAAATGCATCTCAATTTTATGAGGAAATATTTGCTTGTCAACATACAGGTGTCATAACTGATTTTAAAGTGATTTCAATAGCAGAAAGTTTATAGGTATAATTATGGTACAACATATAACCAAATGCAGTGGGAAATCTCCCTACAGACCTAAAGTCGAGCAGAAAACCATTCTCAGGGCAGATGTTAAGCATTTTGGTTTAAAAGCTCTTTCCAGATGATGTTGATCCTCATCGTCAGTAAAGAAAGTAATTATGACAAGTAAGGAATGATGTTGATAACATCAATAAGATAGTTCCTAAGTCATCTTTATTGTTTTTACAGGGCGGGCCAAGGCCAGCCAGAATTATTAGTATTAGCATTCAAATTGCTTATAAAGAGCTTCAAGCATGATGATAATTTATGAAGTCAGTGTATATAGTAAACAAAACATGTCTTAGGTGTGTTCAATCTAGAGCTAATTGATGAGGTATCATTAAAAATAATAATGCTCACATCACGTGTGTTGGGAACTGTCCACAGCAGTCCATCTTTAAGTTGAGAAAGAACAGAGCCTGTTTTTAAACTGGCCCCTCACCTCTGTTTTATTTTGTTGCTCTTGGAGCTGTGCTCTGCTTTATATGTGGGATTTCAGTAATTCTCATCCCCAGAGAATTTTTTAGGCAGCAACTCTTCCATGCAGTTTAAGGTAGGAAAGTTGTAACCTTGCAATATGAAGTTTGAGATATCCAAATTTGTGAGCGATCCTAACTGGGCAAAACTTTATGCATAAATGCATAGCATATATCTTTCTGAGTATACTGATCTATCTATGAGATATATTCAACATTTACTCAATTTTTACCATTTTTAGGAGATGCAAGTTGTGGATTACATTTAACATAAAGATAGGATATCTTTTTTGCCGTGCTTTCCTTCTGTGAACAGGCATGCTTTTTTGTCTACTTTTATTTCTGTAAAGTTTCACAGACGTCCTACAAAGTGCGAAGTTTTATTCCCATTTTGCAGGTGAAGTTAAATATTGGTTACATACATACACACCCTCAAAGTAAACACTGTGGACTAACCAGAACACTGGCCCAGAAGTTGGGCTGTAAGGAAATGCTCTCTGCTCTTAAAAGAAAGGACAGGACTGAAGCCAGAAAATGGCCTTGGCTTTCTGGTCAGAGTCCTCTGCGCTCCCAGAACCGGTCACACAGACTCCTCCGCATGGCTTCACCTGTTCCTAACCAGGTCTCTGCTCAGCCCTGACCTGCCTCCTGCGACCTGTGACTAATCTCGGCTTCAGTTCATGCCATTGCAGCTCCTAACCGCACATGCTGCCGTAGCCCCGACCCAGCCTCCCGGCCTGTGGCCTTTTCCCAGTTGTAGTCCACTTTGTACCCTGCCCTCAGCTTAATCCTGCTGGAAAGTCCTGCCCAGGAACCTTTAGAAGCTCCCAGTTGCCTACCAGCAAGGTCCAAGTCTACTAGGATGGCCTTGACTAGTGCGGACTCCCATTCTGACCCCCGACGGCCTTTATGCGCTTGGTCCTGGGCTTTGTCTCACTCTCCCAGCCTCCCTGGTGTTCTGGGCAGTCCTACCCAGATCCAGCTGCTGCAGCCCACAGCAGTGGGGCCTGGAAAAGGACCTTTGGTTGCTTTTTCCCTAACAGCTTTACGAGGCATAAGTAATATATAAAGACTTGTGCATATTTAATGTCTACAATTCGTTGTGTTTGAACATATGCAAACACCTATGATACCATCATCACATCAGAGCTTGCTTTTTCAAATAACAGCTAACAGATTTTGAGTACGCATATGGCTCAAAAATCAAATGATATAAAAGCATGTTTCCCCCTTTACAGCTTGTTGCTCATCTAGTCCCCTTACATTGCCCCTCTCTCAGTAACCTCTTTTATTAGTTCCTTGTATATCATTTCTTAAGTGATCCCTTTGTATCAGTACATTGATTTTTTTGCTCTTTTATAGTTTCATGGTATTTCATCATATTCCTGTACCAAAATTTATTTAACTAGTCCCCTGTTGATGGACATATGTCATATTGCACATGTGCAAGTATATCTAGGATTATTGATTCACAGGATATATATTATTTGAAATTTTGATAGATGTCTTTTAGCTTTTTTAATTGATAATTTTTAAATATCAAAAAAGCAGCTCAAATTCCACTTCTCCTAAAATCCTCAAACCAAAGGGAGCTCTCATCCTTCTGCTGTGTGTCTGTCCCTCATTAGCAGTCACGTGTGTGTTATTTCCCTAACTGAAGTGAAAGAACTCCGCGCTTGCTTTCACATCCTCAGAACTTACTCTGGTACCCATAGATGCATCTGCTCATTGATCAGATGTTCATGTCTTTTGTTCAAGAAGAGAAGTCTCTGCTGTGGACCTGAACATAAGGAAGCTGCGTGCTACTTACTAGTGGTTTATTGAGACAAAGCTCTCTTTGGAGGGCAGATGCTCTCAGGCAGGCGCCACAACCAATTTAAAAATATTTATTGAGCATCAGAAATATAGACACAGTGAGAGGCTAGGGAGGAAGAAGAATGAGCAAGACCCCTTCCCCAAGTTTACTAGGCCTTTATAGTGTTTTAAATATATTTCAAAAACGTTTGTAATTGGGAAATTACATACATAAAAGTGCAGAGATTTTAAGTATACAGATGGAATGATTGAAAAATCTGCTTGAAACATTGTTAGTTAAAAATCTCTTGAAAAACTCGTTCTGGTAATACCTTCCCCTAAGTCAGGGTAGTCACTCCCCAATTTCTCTGTTCCTTTTTTCCTGTTCCCTGAATGCATTTACATTTGAAATCCCTGATTCTCAATAAAGTAGGATGTCTAGGCATCTGGGAGGCAGAAGGGGTTTGGGGCGGGAGGAAAGGTAATTGGAAGAGCAGAGATAAGAAGACTGACAAAGGAATTGAGCAGTATAAATTGAACACCAGCCCTAACTGGTTTGGTTCAATGGGTAGAGTGTCATCCTGCGGACTGAAGAGTCCTGGGTTCAATTCCAGTCATGGGCACATGCCTGGGTTGCGGGCTCCATCCATGTAGTAGGTGTGCAGGAGGCAGCCAATCAATGATTCTCTATCATCATCAATGTTTCTGTCTCTTCTTCTCCCTCTCTGAAATCAATAAAAAATATATTAATAAATAAATTGAACAACAGACTGCTTATCCATTGTATATTTACTTTTATTTTAACAAAGTTTGTTTGTTTGTTTATCCTCATCCCACGATATTTTTTCCATTGATTTCTGGAGTGGAAGGGAGGGAGGAGAAGGGAGAGAGAAATATCAATGTGAGAGAGACACATCAATTGGTTGCCTTCCACACACACTCCCTCACCGGGGCTGGGATTGTACCTGCAACCCAGGTACATGCCCTTGACCTGGAATCCAACCTGAGACCCTTCAGTGCGTGGGCCAATGCTCTAACCACTGAGCACACCACCAGGGCACATGTTAATAGTTTTTAGAAAAATCAATTCATTTTCTGCAGTTTAATCTCTTCAAGTACTGTGTTTTGTCTCCATCTCCTCAAATAGCATTGTTGGTGGTTAAAAACAGAGCATTAGTTGGTATTTTAAAGTGTAAAATTAAAACACCTGATGAATCTGTAAGCAGCCTATCAAAGCCATGACTCAGAACAAAACCCAATTCTAAAATGTTTATCTGATGTCACAGAATAAATTTTAAAACAAGCCATTTGCCCTCTATAGTTTATCTCAGCTGCACCTGCCATCGAGAATGCTGCCCACACACAGGAACTGTTGTTTAAAGACAGAAACGATCAGTCTTACCAGAAACGATCAGTATTACCAGGTTCTTGTATATTCTCCCAAAGATACTCTGTGAATAAAAAAGCATACTGCATGTGTGATGTGTGAACACAGACACACACCAAGCCCTCCTCCATTTCTACACAAATGGCAACAAGCTGTGTGTTCTGCACCTGTTTTGTTTTCATTTTACTTAACATCTGGGTTGTTTTGTTTTTTTGGCAACGTTATATATATACACCCACACTATTCTTTTGGCTGCATAATATTATGTAATTTAAGCAGTTTCTTCCTGGTGAATGTTTACGTTTGCAATCTTTCCTCTACAAACAGCACTGTTAAGGACATCCCTTTACATTTATTTCTGTGCATGGGTGCACATGTATCTAGAGTATGAGTTCCTAGAATGTGCCTTTTAAATAGTGTTTGTTTTGGCCCAGTTGCCCTGCAAAGAGTGTACCGGTTTACTTTCCATCAGTGTATGTAAGTGCGGTTTCTCAACACTCTTGCTAACACTTCTATTATCAGGTCATTTGTTCTTTGCCATTCTTCTTGATGAAAAATGATATTTTGATGTGGTTTCAAATTGTCTTTCTGTTGTTTTGATCCAGAATGATTTTGTCCAGGAAGAATAGCTCAGAGCTGCCAGGCCACTTCTTACTCATCACAATCATTTCTGCTGCTTTTCTAATTCCTTTTTTTCTTTGCCTCGGAGCAAAAGTGAGACAGACTTGTTTAAAAAAAAATCCGTTTGGGGAAAGAACATTGCATATATAATGACTAGATTACACATTAAAAAAACAACACTGAGTCCATTTATTTGACCCATTTCTCTTCTCGTTTCCTAGGCTGCCTCTCTTTCCTCTATTCCTTTTATTCCTTTCTCCAGAGGACCTCACACTAGTCAGAGACATGAGAACTTCAATCTTCCTTCTGTCTGAACAGATTTTTCCAAATAAAGTTCTCCAAGAATTATTAGCTTATTTCCTTGGAGGTACCTGAAAATTATTTCTACTCAGCAAACCAGCAGTAGAATCACAGTTCTGTAAGGGCTGGGCTTTTCACTGCTGTAACCCCAGCCCTAAGATAGTGCCTGACACACATAGACACTCAAAAGCTTTATTTATATGTATGTAACCTACATAATATAAAATTGACCATTTTAACAATTTTTAAGTGTACAGTTCAGTGGCATAGACTACATTTACATTTCATTAGTTTTCTTTCAGATGAATGAATGAGTAGTGATACTTGTTTTTTGTTTCTGAAATTAACAAGAGCCAGATGGTCTTTTAATTCACATTGTTCTTTCCTCCAGACGAAGTCATACGGAAGCGTCTCCTAATTGATGGAGATGGCGCTGGAGATGATCGCAGAATTAATCTGCTAGTGAAAAGTTTCATTAAATGGTGCAACTCTGGATCCCAGGAAGAGGGGTATATCTTTTCACTGTTGTTTCTATACCACTGTCCTCATGTGATTCTAGGCCTTATACACAGTTCTGATAATGCAGATTTTCACCCACCTTAAATGTCCAATTGAGTCAACTCTTGGTTAATCAAGAGTGGGTTTTTCTGGCCTTAATTCTCTGGAGAGGCCTGCTTTATGTTTGTTAAAAGGTGTAGAAGGCATAATGACTAGAAGAAATGAAGATTAAATCCAGGCTCATTATTTAGTCACTTTTAGCAGATATGTGTTTAAATATCTAAATAAAATGTTCTTTTTTAAATAAGCTAATAGGTTGTTGCAAAGTTTTGTACATATTTAATAATTTTTAAATTAGAAAAATTTTCCTCATTTGAATTAGCTTTTCACATAGACAAATAACCACATAGAGTGAAAAAATCGTGAGAATTGTGAAGACAAAAAATCTGATCAAAACATTTCAAAAAGTATTTAAAACAAGGAGCTGTTTAAATTAAACTTATACTGATAGGAACAACAATACCATCTTTGCATTTTTAACCAAAGCAGTTATAAACTCAAGTGTACTATATTTGGGGAAGGAAAACAAGGGACAGATAGTCTAAATTATTTAAAGTAAAGCAAAGGATTCTCTCAGAACTTTATATAATTTAATTAGCAAATGTTTGCCTACACTATAAACAGTTCAACTTCGGTAATCCGCAAAAATCTTTATCCCATTTTTCTCTCTTTTTTATTAGTTACAGCCAGTACCAACGTATGCTGAGTACACTGTCCCAGTGTGAATTTTCCATGGGCAAAACTTTGCTGGTATATGATATGAATCTCAGAGAAATGGAAAATTATGAAAAAATTTACAAAGAAATAGGTAAAGAAACCTAAAGTAATTAATCTTTAGCTATAATTTTAATTTTTATGGCCTAAGGGAAATAATACTTGCAAGTATTTTTCTTTGATTAGTAGTAAAATAATGACAATAACAATATTAATAGAAAGAATATAGTAAAATCAGTTACAAAAATGTATTTTAATATGATATAGTACTTTACAATTTTTTTAAAAAAATGTCAGCATCTATTTTATTAGCAATGGAACTTAATTTAAAAACATTTTAAATTTTAAAATGGATAGAGATTATAGATGTTGTTATAACTATCTTAAAAAAAACCTTTTTCTATAGAATGTAGCATTGCTGGAGCACATGAAAAAATTGCTGAGTGCAAAAAGCAGATTCTTCAAGCAAAACGAATACGAAAAAATCGCCAAGGTAAGAGTTTTGTGGGATTTAGTTAGGGTGCGGATGCTTTATTACTGACTAGGATTTTCATGATTTTTTTTTTAATGTTGTGAGGTAAAATCTTCAGCTAGAATCAGCCTAAATTGTAAAAGAGAATTAGGAGCCCTAGCTGGTTTGGCTCAGTGGATAGAGCGTTGGCCTGCAGACTGAAGGGTCCCAAGTCTGATTCAGGTCAAGGGCACATACTTCGATTGCAGGCTCCTCCCCAGCCTGGGCCCTGGTTGGGCATAGGCAGGAGACAACCAATTGATGCGTTTCTCTCACATCGATATTTCTCTCTTATCTTGTCTTCTCTCTTCCATTCTCTCTTAACAATCAATGGAAAATATCCTTGGGTGAGGATTAAAAAAGAAAAAAGAATTAGGAGCCAAACTTAATTCTTCAAAATTATATTATTCTTTAAAATAGAGAAGGAAGATTATGCTAAAAAAAATTTATTTTTCCTGGATTGAATTGATTATGCAAGTATTTCTTAAGTATTTGTTTTTTTATTTTTTATTTTTTTTACTGTCTTCGGACCCCTTTGCCTAAATAATATAATGGTTAATCTGCAAAGGCTATTTACACAAGTACACTAGATTTAGGATTTTGTTTGTTGTTTATTTGTTTAATTGGAGTACTTAAAAAAATAATTTAAGCCCACTGAGTTTTTATTAAGTACAAAGCAAGCAAATATTTACAAGCTGCCTAAATAATAAGAGGAAGGTTAAAGTTTTGCTCTCTTTGTTCTTAAATTAGGGTATATCCTTATTGCAGTCCATAAAAACAATTGCAAAACAATTTTTAAAGGCATAGGTATTGTCCTTCCTATAGTGTAAATTGAAAGAAAGACAGAAAGAAATAAAATGTATAATTAGAATTGTGACATATATGAAAAACTAGAAGGAAATGGAAAATGTTAATGGTTATTTGGGGGTTGTAGGTTTTTATGGCTTAAGTTTTTTTTGTTTGTCACACTTTTGTTGAATTAATATGCAGATTTCCAAAACAATAAATTTTACTTTTTAACGAATAATTACAATGATGTTCAATTCCTTTTTTTTTAAAGTTGTTTTTTTAATTCATTCTAAAATGCATGTGGTCAAGTTTTGGTGGTGAGTTTACAGCAAGATATACCAATTAATAAATCAATTGTAAATTCTTCTTAAATGTTACACATTGTTTTTGTTGACTATTGAGGGCTTTCAAATGAATGCTGCTATTTATCATTTCATAAGAAAGGTTAACGGAAGATACATGGTTTATCCTGGAAGTCTCAGTGGAGCAGAAACAAGGTTCCTGAATTTTAAATCATTTCTAGGTTTCTGAAATCTTTGTCTTTAGAATGAGTGAGAAGTACAATTTGCTGTTTTCTAAGGTCTGGACTTAATGGTATGCTATATTTACCTTGCTGATGGTTTATTTGCTGGGCAAATAGTATGTATACAGTCCTCTTTAGAATCATCCACTGGATCAGTAATGACTTAAGATCACGTATGCCTCTGCTGTTCTCTTGTATTCTGCCCATGAAAAGGCAAGTGGAAAACAGCAGGAGCTAACGTGCTTGCTTGGAACACTTGAATTCGTGTGTCATTGCAGTTGTGGCTGAGTCAAGTGACACTGGCAGTACTCTTTCCTTCCTAAAACGTTTCATTTCCTTATGAACTAGGAAAGTGATTTGGAAAGACTTGTGATATTATACATTTTGTTTTGATACCCAGCTTCAAAAAAACCTTAATTTTATATCTTTCAGAATATGATGCTTTGGCAAAAGTGATTCAACATCATCCAGACAGGCATGAGACATTAAAGTAAGTTTAGAGCTTTACTAGAAAGTAACTAATCTTTATATGTGTTTACATACTGGCCTATGCATTCATTTTTTTTTAGGAATACATAATATGTTTCAAAAGGAGGGACCAGGTTGCCAATATGACATAGTCTAATACTATTAAATAGATATTTTTGATGCTCCCTATACTGCTTGTAGTTCTGAAATAAACGTATATAATATGCATCAATATGAAAATGAATAAATAGAATATGTCCTACTTACATAGTGTAATACTAAATAGTAGTTTAAAAGAACAAAGTAGAAATACTCTTTTTAAACACATAATCAGAGAAAAGAAAAACAGAAGATATGTAAGGTGGGGCAAACATAGGTTTACAGTTGCGAGTGTGAGAAACACAGTTCATTCTTGTATTATTATTTACTAATTATTGTATTATTTTCCATATGAACAACTGTAAACCTACCTTAGAGATACAAATACATGCTTTAAAAAAGGATTGGAATAATATAGTGATTGCCTGAGTGGGTGGTAAAGGAAGAAAAATGGCTTGGGATAGAGGACTGGGGGTAAGATTAAAAGTGTGTCAAGCAAATCTGCAATGTTTTATTTCTTTTCCCAAAAACCCAACTTGAAATAAGTATGACAAAATGTTGTTAAAACTCATCAATTCTTGGGGTTTGATATTCTGTTATCTATGTTTTCCTATACTTTAAAAAGTATATAGAGGTTTCATTTTAATGAAAATAAATGCATACTTAGAAGTTAAGAATAAATCACCGTAGCTTTAAAAGTCTAATTATAATAGAGTATTATAACTCATCCTTTTTTTATTTTTAAAAACTACTTAGTAATTAAAAAGTTAGTTATTAGGAATTCTATTCTTCCGTTAGCAAAATATAACACTTTTATTGTTTTTCAGGGAACTAGAAGCTCTGGGCAAAGAATTGGAGCATCTTTCACATATTAAAGAAAGTGTTGAAGATAAGGTATTTGCATATATATGTTAGATTTCATGATATGTATGTTTATAGATCAATGTGTATTAATTTTTTTCTTGTTAACACAGCTGGAATTGAGACGGAAACAGTTTCATGTTCTTCTTAGTACCATCCACGAACTTCAGCAAACACTGGAAAGTAAGTAGAAATAGCTTAATAACGAATGTTTATAAGGATTTTTAATGGCCCAGGGACATGCCTTCTAAAATATACATCTCAAAGAGAGAGTACACGTTCAATTTTATTATTTTTTATTTTTTAATATATTTTATTGATTTTTCATAGAGAGGAAGGGAGAGAGATAGAGAGCTAGAAACATCGACGAGAGAAAAACATTGACCAGCTGCCTTCTGCACATCTCCCACTGGGGATGTGCCCGCAACCCAGGTACATGCCCTTGACCAGAATCGAACCCGGGACCCCTCAGTCCGCAGGCTGACGCTCTATCCACTGAGCCAAACCGGTTTTGGCACGTTCAATTTTAGAACATCAGTGTAGTTGGATGACGTTAGAAAGTACTCATGTTGTTCAGCTTTCTGAATATATGCAGAAAAATCTAAATTTGTAGTAATATCTGATTTAAACACATATCCAGTAGTCTATATTAAGAGCAATTTAAGGGTAATAGATTTAGAATTTTTTTGGTTTATTATAGTTTATTGCTATAAAGTAACGATGCAGGACCCAGGCAGGCCATAAGTGAGTGAAGTAGGTAGTGATAAGCATATTTGCATACTCAGTAGAATAGTGGGTGCTTTGGGGGAACTGTAGACTTGCTCATGGTATTGATTATAACCAATAGGAAATTTCTGTATTATCTGATCTGATTGTTTTCAAGAAAAGCTAAGACCTAGGTTTTTGTTTAAAGTGAAATCTATCACGTAAGTTTTACATTATTTCCGTAAGTTTTACATTATTTATATCAGTTTCACATTTACGAATACACAAGAACAACCAAAATGGAACTTTTAAAACCAAACACTTGTGTGTGCCTATTACAGTCATAGGCTATTATTTTGCCATTTTTATTTTAAATTGACTGTCTAATAAAGGATAAACATTTTCATATATTTATTAGACATATAATTTAAGCAAATTTGACTTAAGTTTCATGTTTCTTTCTCAATCACAGATGATGAGAAGCTCTCGGAGGTAGAGGAGGCTCAGGAAACAAGCATGGACGCAGATCCTAAGCCATAGGCCAGCGCTCACCACTCCCCAGCTATTGAAGGAGCAACACGAGCTTAGTGTGTTTAGCATTTGCTGTGCTCTTGAGGAATTTAAAGTTTTGTCAGTGAACTAATTTGCTTTTAAATGTTTACGTACAGTTCATTCATATTTCTTCACACACAAAAAAATGACTCCGCTATATATTTGTTTTGTTATTGAAATACCTTTTTTATTCTTAAACTTAAAAGGTAGGAAGCAGCATCCAAAACTGTTCAATAAAACTTTTTCAAGCTCATTAGTATTCTAGGAAGTTTTTAACTATTAACATTGATTTGCTTACAAAATAAGCTGAAAGATTGTGAGAAGGTGGTGTTTCTAGGATGTCCATGAGAAAGTGAGTCAACTTCTGGAAATTGTTACCATTTTTTTAAATAGGTATAATTGTCCTTTGTTTGTTTTGTGTGGTTTTTAAAAAATATTTTTATTTTTCAGAGAGGAAGGGAGAGAGTGAGTGAGAAATAGAAACATTGATCGCCTGCCTCCTGCATGTGCCCTGACCGGGAATCGAACCAGTGACCTCCTGGTTCATAGGCCTGATCCATGCCAGCAGGCATTGTTACCACTTTTGAAGTGGAGTATTTGGACAGGCTTCAGGAGGGCTGTGAACTTGCAAAATATATGCAAAATGTTTGTGGTGTATCGTTATTGTGGGACAGGTTCCATGATGTTAAGAATCACTGGTGTAAAAGGCAAAGCAAATCCATATGCATTATTTTCTAGATCTCTCTCCTTAATACTTGAGCAATGTGGTTGTTAAATGTTTTGTTCAGCCCTAGCCAGTTTGGCTCGGTGGATAGCGCGTTGGCCTGCGGAGTGAAGGGTCCCAGGTTCGATTCCGGTCAAGGGCCTGAAATCAATAAAAATATATTTTAAAAGAATAATAAAAATAAATAAATGTTTTGTTCATATTTCCTCTCAACTGTTTTGTTCCTTGGGAATAACTTTCAGTGGAGAAAAGTCGATAAAGTGAAGAGTAATTTTAGAATAGTGTATGAATATGGTCTCGCTTAAAGGAATTCATGACCTTTTTAAAAGTAAACTAAGGCTGAATCACCTGTAATTTTCTTAAGTATTAAATTACATTTTCAATACTTGTTAGGTTTCATCTTTATTCATTTATTTTAGTTCAGAAACATGACACTTTACATGAATCATACCCTAATAGTGATACATTTTTATAATTTTAAGAATTTTTATATTTAAAAACATGCAAATTTGAAATTAGCTCAGTTGTAGTTATATTTAAAATGTCATAATACCTTTTTAAAAATATATATTTTTATTTCTGAGAGGAAGAGAGAGAAACCTCAATGATGGGAGAGAATCACTGATAGGCTGCCTCCTGCACACCCCACACTGGGGATTGAGCCCACAATCCTGGGCATGTGCCCTAACCAAGAATCAAACCCTGGTCTCCTGGTTCATAGGTAGACGCTCAACCACTGAGATACAGGGGCAAGCAAAAAGTGTCATAATACCTTTAAATACTTTGTTGTATTTAAAGGCAATCGTGGGAGAAATATTTTTGCAGAATTGTTATGCTTAATGTTTCTATTTTTTCATTATAAGAATTATAAAGCAAAAATTTGCTTATAGTAACTTAGAAATAAAAAGTAATTTTTAAAGTAATTTTTTAAGGACTGTGGGGCAGAATATTATAAAAAAAATGCCTCCTTTTTCATGATTCATTCACTATAGGGATTTATTCAGGATTATGTACCAAAAGGTAAGAATCCCTCTGAAGATAACTTTTATGCAATCCAGAACAAAATCAGAAGCAGCAGCAGGTACATGGGAAACACACATTCTTCAATTTATACTTCCTCATGGTTCTCTTGGAAATCCTCTGGAACTGCTTAGAAGACTGAAGAATTTCGTCCCCTAGAAACTCACACTGTTGAAGCTCAGCGTGCCTTTGGGCCAGTAACTTCAGGGACTTGTCAGTCACTGTTTCTATGAGGTCATCCACCTGTGACAGATAAACACAAAGAAGTGCAGCCATGTGCTGGACAACGCTGTCAAACCTGAGGGATGGTGGTTTTTCCTAAAGATTAATTCAGAAATTGGTGGACATTTTGCACATTCCAAGTATTATTCTAATTCAAGCCGTAGCAAACAGCTTGAAAATACACAATTACTACCCAGTGATAAAGACGATCTCATTTCTTCTCAAAAGAAGCCTATGCGCATGCCTTTATATTAATTGAATTCACTTGGGGTTTATTAGGCACACAGTACCAACCAAGGTGCCTTTAGCAATCCTTCAGCCACTTTCAAAACGCCCCCACTAACATCATTTCTTAATGGCAATCATCAGTTTCACTGCACAGTCATGCTGTCCAGCGGGGCTGTGCATCCAGCGAAACCTGGCCTGCTGCTGCTTCTGAAACACAGGAGTAAAAGCCTTTGTCCACTACCTGCATTTGAAGCTTTCCTACTGTCAAGTCTGGTTTCCGGAGGACATTTCTCGTGCCGTGTTTCCTCTTTCTAAGTGCTGGAAAGTGTGGTCTCTTTTTTGCAGAGCATGGAGCCTATCACAAAGATGCAAACATACAGATTTAAAAAGCGCCAGCATGACTTTTGTGACAGTGCTTAGGTAAGAATTCTTACAAACTGAAGGTTTGCCACATAACAAATGTCAAGTTGGTGACCGTATTCATATTTTCTCCACGCCCCATGTATCTCCTTTGTGCCAGAGCTCTCTTTGAAGAGATCTATAGGGTGCAGAGAATGAGATTGCCTGGTTCTGAAAGGATATACGGTGTCAGGACAAAAGCAGGTCAGTTGTCGCGGAAGAAGAAATTGCCTGTGCGGCCACTGAGCACAGTGAGGTGGAGTCGTTATGGACCGGTGCCCGGAAAGCTCATTATCACTGGATCCAGTTGTTAATTTGGTCTTTTTTCTGTAGGTTTCCTTGTTTTCATGGCAGACATGTCTGCAAACGTAAAAAAGCTCTGGGTTCTTTTCACCACATGCCTGGTACTTTTCCTCTTGTCCCTGGTGTGCTGGTTGCACGTACCTGCTCTCATGGTGTTGCTATTAGGAATCATTTCTAGGCCATGGCTCCTGGCTAATATGCCCTCTTTGGTCTAATTGGGTTCACTTTCTTCTTCTCTTAATAAATAGCAGTAGGACTATTGTGAGACCTGCATAAAGGAGGATATGAGACCACATCTGGGTCCTAGCCCTCGCCTGTGAGGGAGTTTACAAATGCGTGTGCTGAACATACCACTCGGCCCGGCCAGCCTGCCCAGACTCACATGCCACTTGCAGAACTTCCCGGCCGTGTGTATAGTTGAACTCTCTCCTCTCTCACATAAACTTCAGTACTTTTTCCTACTAAGCACTTACCACCCTTCATAATTACTAAAATATTTCTGTTGGTTGGATACCACTAATGTAAAGTCGAATGCCTAGAGGGGCCAGGCAGTTTTTGTAAAACAACCTGGGGCTGGTGTGAACTGGAGAGAATGTGCCTCAAGCATAGGGGGCAGCCTCTGCAGGGCTCCTGCTATTGCTGTGAGGAATTGGGGGGCGGGGGAGAGGAGGCCTAGTGTTTCCAAATCTTCTTAGTTTTCTAATGAAAGCTGAAAAACCAGATTTTTATTGGAAATATTCTAATTTTTAAATGTGCGCAATTAATTTAAATATATTTTGGGGAACATTCTGAGAGCTAAACAAAACCTCAGAATTCTAAAGCCAGTAGAGAACATTTGATTTAATGTTTTTTGATGAATGGTAATTCTTAATTTTCATATAGCCAAATATATCCATTTTTTTTCCTTTTTTTAAAATAAGATCCAGAATATTCTTTAAAAAATATGTTTTTATTGATTTTGGAGAGAGAGGAAGGGAGAAGGATAGAGAGATAGAAACATCCATGAGAGAGAAACATCATTGATCAGCTGCCTCCTGCACACCCCCTACTGGGGATCAAGCACACAACCCAGGCATGTGCCCTAACCAGGAATCAAACTAGTGACCTCTTGGTGCATGGGACGACCCTCAACCAACTGAGCCACATTGGACAGGGCTCCATCCTTTATGGTCAGGGATAAAAAGTCTTTATACTGAAATCATGAAGCTATTCTCAGTGTCCTTAAAAAGTTTTAAGGTTTTACCTTTTCCATATCTATCACCGAACAGGAACTAAACTTGTTATATGGTGTGAGATAGGGATCAAATTTCATCTTATTCCCCACATCTGCTCGTCCCAGCACCATTTGTTCAAATGATTATCCTTACCCCATCAGTCTGCAGTGCCATGGTTTAATGTCTGTCTCTTCTATTAAACTATAAATCCCACAAAACACCACCATGTCCATGGGATCACCTTTGTGGCCCTAGAACTGGGAATTAACAAGCACATAATAGGAATAAAATAAGTATGAACCTTGCACACAGAAGAGGCAAGATTCTAAACTAATACTGCACTCTAATGGTGGCTTAGAGCACTGCTATGTAATAGAACTTTCTGTGGACAGGAAATGGTCTTTATCTGTGCTGTCCTATACAACTGCCACTAGCCACATGTGGTTGTTG
Organism: Myotis davidii; assembly: GCF_000327345.1. NCBI lineage: Eukaryota > Metazoa > Chordata > Mammalia > Chiroptera > Vespertilionidae > Myotis > Myotis davidii. The sequence goes on along the minus strand of NW_006383017.1, from coordinate 5,084,126 downwards.
AAAACTTGAAACGTAGCTAGTACAATCAAAGAAATGAACTTTGATTTAGCTTAAATTTTATTAACAATAGTCACATGTAGGTGTTGGCTACCATATTGGATGATACAGTTAGTACTAAGCATGGTAAGTAAGAGTAAGGACTCTCTAGAGCCAGGTCTTCCTGGGTTTGAAGCCTGACTTATTTGGACAAATTACTTAATCTCTGTGCCATCTCTGAATAAGGAGAACACTGCCATACGTATAGGGCTGTTGTAAGAATTACCTGAGAAGTTAAAGCACTTAGGGCCTGGGACATAGCTTTACGTAAATGTTATATTTAAACTAATAATAGTTTCGGCTATTTTAAAAAATAATCTGAGTAATTTAGGTTCAAATTTCCATACCTACAGATAAATACAAGCTTTGGATGGGGGCGTCCTGGGTGGTCTAGGGTTGCACTGTCTGTACTTCCTATGCATGTGGCTATTTGCATTTTAACTACAAGTGAAATTAAATTAAAAATTCAGGTTCTCGGTTGCCCTGGCCACGTTTCAGGTGTTGGAAGCCACATACAGCTAACGTCTACTGCCTTGGACTAATGTACACTCGCATCCTCAAAGAATGTCTGCAGGGCAGAGTCTGTCTCGGGGATTGCTCTCCACGCAGCATGCACGACACGCCAGATGCCAGCACACTACGTGATATTTGAACAGTTAAAACGCCAATGTCAAACTCCAAGCTCCGTTGTTGCCCAGATTGTAAGAGAAGCTGAACAGTTTTAGCTCAGAAATGGAGGAACCAGATCCGATTAGCCGGTTTTCTGGGCCTAAACTCCCGGAATCGCTACACAAGCAGGAGATTGGATGGCTTTCTTGTGAGGGACTTGGGGCAGGAGAGAACCTGGCGTCTCGCACATCCTAGAGTCTGACTGTAGTGTCCCGGGGGAGTGTGCTTCAGCCTTTTACCTTGTGCAGCCCCGCAGGGAGGGATGTCACCGACAGCCGTCTGGTGGTTCTGGCCCGGAGCAGTGTGCTTCCGCGGGTGATCTCCTCTGTCTCTGCTTCTACAACGTCGAGTTGGAGAGCTGCTCAGAGTGAAAAGAAGCTGTAATGATCACAGTTGTAAACATATTCTTCCTTTAGAAAGTGTCTGAAAAGACAGCATCCCGTGCTGCCTCGGAGCTTTTTTCTCGGGGTTAACAATTCCACCTGGATTTGCTTTTCTGTCTGACACCTTCTCTTGCACACACGGCCTTTGCTTGGGCTGGCGTCTCAGTGGTCACCAACCAGTCTTGAGAAGGTGGTTGGTCACCTCTCTGTCTTTGAGACCAGTTTGCTGCCTGAAACTTTTCCCTTTAACTTTGTGAAATTAGAAAAGTAACCTCTGATGTGTAGGACAATCCCTTGAATATTTGTTGTCGGTTGAAGCAAAGTTTTAAGATTTTTCTTCAGCAATGTGGCTCAAGGCTCAGGCACTCGCATACCATCCTAGCGGTTTCCCATAATCCAGGAGCCATGGGAACCCTTTAATGTTTTCTTTATAGCAATCCCATTCTTAACACAAGGAATGTATTTATAAAGGGAACTTAAAACACTATCATAAATCAAAAACCAGTACCATACATAGGCATTAAAATTAATATGGTAAACACAAAACCATATTATTGGCTGCAGAAGGCACTAAGCTTGAGTTTACTCTACTTTTTATTAAAAGAGAAAAAGGCAGGAAATGAGACCTTTCCTTGGTGTAGTTAAAGGGATCGATGTGTTTGCAGGTTGCTCTGTGTCAGTGTTTTTACTGTGCGCTGCACCCAAAGTCATCTCGTCCTACTGAGGGCTGCAGACAAGGACCTCTCCGGGAGCCATGGCTCCTAATCTCAGTGAAGCGGGGGTGGGGGGGTCCACTTTCAAAATAGGTGCTCAACCGGAGAAGCCTCCCTCTCCCCCACCCTCCACTGCCCAGCCCTCCCTCCCCACTGCCCCGACCAGCCAGGCTGCTGTCATCCCTTCCCAAACATAAGAGCCTGTTTACTGCTCCTTCTGCTTTGGCTCCTGCCCTCCTCCAACCCAGTCTCCACTCTGCAGCCGGAGCTATCTTTAAAAAATGCAAATCAGATTATGTAAATCCCCAGCTTGCAAGTATTTTGTGGTTTCTTATCACCCTTGGCTATGAAAAATTCTTAACTGGCTTTATAACACCCTTGCCACCTCAGTCCTGCCAGGATTGCTTTCTTAATTACGCTGGTGCTCTCTTGACGTTGGGTGCTCCCCTCTCCCTGGGACACCCTTTCCCCATTCTCTCCCTATTTGCCTCCAGGTGGCCTTCAGATGGCTGAGCTGTCCCTTCCTCCCCCAGGAGGCCTTTCTGGAGCCCCTCCCCTCCTGAGGCATGACACATTTTCACAGTGCCCTCTATCTGCTGCAGATGTAATTGTATCATGTTGGAATGTCCCTCTACACCAGGGGTCCTCAAACTTGTTAAACAGGGGGCCAATTCACTGTCCCTCAGACTGTTGGAGGGCCGGACTATAGTTTAAAAAAAAACTATGAACAAATTCCTATGCACACTGCACATAACTTATTTTGAAGTAAAAAAAACAAAACGGGAACAAATACAATATCCCGCGGGCCGTAGTTTGAGGACCCCTGCTCTACACTGTAACCCTGTGGAGGCAGGGATCATGTCTGTTCTATTTGCTATTCTATCCCTAACATGTGGCTGACATGTAATACATATTCAGCAGATATTTGTTGAAAACTGTTATGAGGGTCGGCAGGGAAGAGCAATGTTGTTTGGGCCACACCTGAGACAAGGTGGTTAATACTTGAGCTGCGGCCTGAAGGATAAGCATGTTTTCTGGAGAAATCTTAGAGCCTTGTTATTCCAACTAAGACAAAAACAAGCTGATGCACACAGATGAGGAAAAGGAACTTGGGGCTCTGTTTCCTGCCGGACTCTCCAACTGCAGCTCCATCACTATAGAGCACGCCCTTTTTGTTATTTTCAACAGAAATGGACAGGTCAGTCCATACCAGGTGATTGCTAGATGCTTGGATGCTTAGTGACTGCTTTTTCCAGAATGTTTGTTTGAAAGGACAGTCAGTCAACTAGAAGACATCAGTTGTTGTTTTCTTCCTAGAAAAAGTACCCAGCAGGTTTTCAGCCTTTTCACTGTGTGAAATGGGAACGTATGTGTGGGTTCCCTACATGTACCCCAGGGCTGTATGTTTCCTGGTGCTGGGCTGTAAAGGACACTGAAAAGGCTCTTAGGGCACTGGAGCTATTCTGTATGAGGCTGTAATGGTGGATGCATGATACAACATGAGGGGGTTTCAAACCCATAGAGCTGGGCAGGGCATAGAGTGAGCCCTAATGCAGACTAGGCTTCAGTTTGGTATAATAATATATCAATATTGGCTCATCAGTTGTGAGGATGGGGTGAGGAGGGGGGGGGGGCGGGATATGGAACTAACTCTCTGTATTTTCTGCTATTTTTTTCCAGTAAACGTAAAACTACTCTGAAAAATAAGGTCTATTAATTTTTAAAATCTATAAAGGCGAATGCAAATATTAGTGGTATTGTTAGCTATCCATCATAGGACCCCCTAAAACAGCATTACTACCTTGCAAAAAAGACATTTTTTTTTTTCAAATGTCAATTCTTACATAAAGTACATGGGGAGTAGACACAATAACATAAAATGTCCTTTTTGACTTACCGGTCATACATTTTATTCATAGAATTCTCACCACACTCTCTACTGTTGGAATTAGTCATTTGAAAGACTTGCATCACTAAGCTCCAGAAACAAAACCCAAAAAATCCCACTTTAGTTTGATTTCCTAATATATGTGTATGTGTATATGCATATACTCACATATGTGTCCATGCATGCATATACACATATGTGCCTATGCCTGTACATACACATCTATGTGTGCGTATATATTTAAATAAAAAGGGGCTATAAATTGACTAACCCACTGATCATTTGGACTGGGAAGTACCTCAAAGGCAATCTAATTCAGAGTTTTTCAAAATGTATGTACATCCTAGAGTTACTTGCAGATCTTTCTAACATGCAGATACTGACTCAGTAGAACAGGGTGGGGCCTGGGAGTCTGCATTGCAGACAAGCTCCCAGACATGCCATACTTTGGGTAGCAAGAAAATCCATCCCAATTGCATTACTCCTCCTGGCTCAACACCTAGCCAGCAGTGCCCATGATTACCGTTCTGTGGGAGTTTTCTCATCCTCGGAGTGGAGCGGAGCCTGGGCGGCGGCAGCTCCTGGGCACCTTCAGGAGGAAGGCTCTGCGGGTGGGGAAGGAGGGCTTTCTGGGGGCTGGGGGCGCCCGAACCGGCTGGCTTGTGTCTGTGCCGGGCTGACAGCATCCTCCCGATGAAGGTCTTCACTTTCTTCATCACACTTTTTTTCTGACTTTGCTGGCTTTCATGAAATTCCATGTCGCTGCCACTAGACGATTCCTCTTTGGGGACCAATACATTTTGTTTTACCAAGTTGGTAGACACAGCTTTATGCCATCTAATAAAAATAAAAATAATTTGTATGAAGGGAATTGAAAAGTTAAAAACAGGACATTGAAATCATTAAAATACAAGTGGCAAATGTGAACAAACTACACAATTCCAAGAATCAAATCGCAGAAAAATGAGCCACAGCAACTGCTTGGTGTCTTGTCACCAAACTGTAGTAGTGCATTCTGGCCACGACCTCACTGAATCCTCATAGTAGGCAGGTTATGTGATCATCTTCTTTTTACTAATGAGTAAACAGATACAGAGAATGGGTAACGTAATTAACTAGGCACAAATGCAGATTTTAATCCTGGTGTGTGACTGTTAGAATGTATTACCTCATATTGGCAAATTGGCAATCTTATCTCAGTGACGGTGTGAGACAGTTTTGCTGGATATGGCAGTTCTAAGGCTACAGTGGTGAGAGATGAGAGTCCGCCAGTCAATAAAGAATATCGTCTCCACAGTTCCACAAATGCTGCGTTTACATAGAATATTCATTTAGAGAGAAGAATTCTGAACACATAGTTCCAAAATGCCAACTAGTCGTATACTATCTTCATCATCTGGGCATATTTTAGTAATAAAAGTAGATACAATTTCTTAATAGCTTTCTTTGTGCTAAACATTCTACTTTTTTCATGCGTATTACCTAATTTAACCCTCATATGGCCACCTACCTTTTACAAATGAAATCAAAGCTTGGGCAGATTGAATGACTTCTGCTCAGGCACTGATCCCAAGGTCTGCATGCTTATCCTCTGTGCTAGAGTGAGCACCACCCATCCAGGACACCAGCATTTACCTAATATTCTTCCTCAGTTAATGGTTTTTTTGTTAGTCTCACCCAAAGCAATACTAGTCATAAAATCTCATGGATTTTAAAAAATTAAACTTTTTATCTTTAGATAATTGTAGTTTCACATGCAGTTATAAGAAATAATATTTTAAGCCCATTTTTAAAAAGAAATTCTCTTGTACTCTTTATCCGGTTTCCCCCTTTTGTAAAACTATGATGCATTATCACAACCAGCATGTTGACATTGATTCTATTAAGCTACAGAGCGTGTCTGTCACACCAGGATCCTTTGTGTTTTATAGCCATTCCCACTTCCCACTCACCTCACATTTTCCTTAGCCTCTGGCAACCACTAGCTGTCCTCCATGCGTACACTCTGTTTTTCCGAGAATGTTATATGAATCAATTCATACAGTATATAACTTTTTGGAACTTACTTTTGTCAGGCAGCATATTTCTCTAGAGATTTACCCACATTGTTGTGTATATCAATAAGTTGTTCCTTTTTATTACTGAGTAACATTCCATGATGTGACTATACCATGACTATTTACTTTGTCAACTATTCATTCACTGGAATATATTTGGGTTGTTTCCAATTTGGGGCTATTATCAATAAAGCTGCTATAAACATTGTGGATAGGTTTTGGTGTGAACATAAAACTTCATTTCTTTGGGTGAAATCCCAGGTTTTATATTATGTTATACTAGAGGCCCGGTGCACAGATTCATGCACCGGTGGGGTCCCTCAAACTGGCCTGCACCCTCTTGTAATCCAGGACCCCTCGGGGGATGTCAGACTGCTGGTTTCTGGGCTGGCCTGTGAGGATTGGGCTGAAACCGGCAGTCCGACATCTTCTGAGGGATGTAGTAGTGCCCAAAGCGGCAGGCGGCGGGGGAGGAGCCCAAGCCCGGGCCAGGAGCTGTGCCCCTCCTGCTCATCCCGGCCCCACGGGCCTGCTGCCGCTGCTGCTTGGTAGCACTGCTGAGGTGGCAGGAGAGGCTCACCCCACTGCAGCAGTGCTCACCAGCTGTGAGCCCAGTGTCTGACACCCGTCTGTCAGCTGAGCAGCGCTCCCGCTGTGGGAGTGCACTGACCAGCAAGGGGCAGCTCCTGCATTGAGTGTCTGTCCCCTGGTGGTCAGTGTGCATCATAGCAACCCATCCACCAGTCCTTCGGTCATTCGATCATTCGGGTCGCTTAGGCTTTTATATACATAGATGTACTAGAAGCTCAGTGCATGAAATGTGTGCATGGGTAGGGTCCCTCGTGGCTGCTGGCTGCCGGCCAGGGCCTCCCTTCCCCTGGCTGCCTGCTGCTGCCACTGGCCGGGGTGGGGCCGGCCAGGGGAGGGGCTGCGGGCAATTGGCCAGCTGGCCCCGTCCCCTGGTCGAGCTCCCTGTCGAATTCCTGGTCAAGGGGACAATTTACATATTAGGCTTTTATTATATAGGATTATACATGTAATATATATTTCTAATGTGGATGTAAATAAATTCATAACCATTAAAATATCCCTCAAATACTACCTGAAATATCTCATGTCCCACCAGCAGCACACATACCACAGTCCAGAGAACCCTGCTCAGAACTAGACCTATTTTAGTCAGTTTCTCTGTCATACGTGGGCAGCATGCCAGTGAGAGCCCAGGAACCAGAGCTAAAGGGTCTTGTTCCACCCAGCACCACACTTCCTTAGCTGTGTGATCTTGGGCATGTTATTTAACTCTACAAGCTTCAATTTTCTTATTTGCAAATTGCTATACGATTCTTAGAAATGTGCAAATAAAAGGAAGTAACATGTGCTTGGGACCTAACAAAACATTCAATAATCGATAGCTTTTGGTACCAAGTGAATCGGATCTTGGTGGGAAAATGTAAAAGTCAAGGAGGGAGACCTCCTGGGTTAGAGGAGTTCGGCCAGTTAACACACACAGCCTCTAGGGGGTGCTGTTCACATTTAGTCAGTAGAGTTGTGTATAGTTACTCTATCAACGTTCTAGCAGATGGCAGTAAAGTGTCCTGAGGAGGGAGTGTCATGTTCTAACTCACCCAGAAGTCATACATGGGCTAGGATTAATCTCCCAAGACACCTCTGAGAATCTTTTAATAAAGCCGTCTTTTTCAACTACCGTAAATACACACATGCACAACACAAAACAATGAAAACACGTTTTAGGAGGTCCAGGGACATTGAAAGCCACCCTCAGGTAAAAAGCCCATGTGTCTCCCATTCCCATCACTCCCCACCCCAATCCCAATCTTTAACAATTAACAAAGGTGATTTTGCTTCAGGGCCTAGGAATAGAACTGCTGAAATTTCTGTTAGAAAAAGAATACTACCGCCCTAACCGGTTTGGCTCAGTGGATAGAGCGTTGGCCTGTGGACTGATGGGTCCCAGGTTCAATTCTGGTCAAGGGCATGTACCTTGGTTGCGGGCACATCCCCACTAGAGGGTGTGCAGGAGGCAGCTGATCGATGTTTCTCTCTCATCAATGTTTCTAACTCTCTATCCCTCTCCCTTCCTCTCTGTAAAAAATCAATGAAATATATTTTTTTTTTTTAAAAAAAGAATACTACCCTTCTTAACTTTTAAAGTTTCTTGGTTAGTAGTAAATGTGTTCAGTTGTATTGCTTCAACTCCCCATTTCTTCTTAAAAGTGGAAATCTCTGCAAAATGTTATTTTGTCCATGAAAGTTCAAAAGTTTAGTCTGATGCTTTTGGCCTCATGAAACACCTGCTTTCTGCATGTCAGAGCTATTGCTAATGACCCTGGTAAGAAAGAAGCCAAAAGAAATGGAAAATAAATCATCTAACTAAAAATAAATCATCTTTTCAAATTAACATGTATTGTGTTTGGAATATTTCGTGCCCGTGTTTATGGTTTCGCCATTGGCAAGAAATATGAGGTATGAGACAATTTTTAGGTTACATTAAAGAGCATTCACGTAAGTGAGGTATAATCAGTACCTATTTCTGATAGTACCTAATTCAAGCAGCAGAATTGCTTGGAGAAGGAACAGAGTCATGGACCATGGCCTCATCTTGAGGGATGTTCTACTGAGTGTTCGGAACAATACTATCTGCATGGGATGTGCGATGTCTAAAATCCCGAGGCTGGAATGACCACCAGTGCTCACTTGGCTGTCATATGCCGCATTCAAACTCAAATTCAGGTGGAAGGAAAGCTTTTCTCCACTACAGCGAAGACTCTGCTGATCACCAGATGAGGCTTCCTGACCAGCGTGTAAATGCAGTGCCCTCTCCCCAGCCCACACAAAGAGACTTCATTTCCAAACGCAACGCTAAGAAGAGATGCTACCTTTTCTATTGTCACAGAGAATCCTGTTTAATGCAAAATCCAAAGAATCCCACTCAGTGAAAAAGAAAGTGAGTCCCAATTTCCTACCTTTCAATCCCCTTCCTTTTGAATGAGCTGTTTTTCCCTCTTGGTTGCTGAAATCTTCGGTACTGGCCAGCTCTCCCATAACTGAACTTAAAGGACTCCGGTCGATGGAGTGGAGGGCGGTCCATTCCTGTCAGCCTCACCTGCAGTCGCTGTTGGAGATTGAGCTCCAAAACTTCAAAACAAAATTATTCAGGGACTGAGGCAGTTTGAACTTCTGGGCTGCTTGGGTTAAAATATGCAGATTTTTTGAAATCTCTTGTTTATTCCCTTCCAGGTGTTAGAGACATCACTCCTGGGCCTGGCTTTGGTCATCATTTCACCCAGGTCCCAATGATGCATTTGGCAAAGCGGTGGGACATTCCTTTTCACTTTGTGGAATGTGTTGCAGCTTCCTGGGCAAGGCCCTCGATCGCGCGGGTCTAATTATCTAACCCAGTGGTTCTCAACCTTGGCTGCACATTAGAGTCACCTGGGAATCTTTTTAAAACCCTGATTTCTGGGCCTCATCCTCCGGAAATTCTGTTTCTTTGTTATGAGGTGGAGCCACAACATTAGTAACAAAGAAACAGAATTTCCGGAGGATGAGGCCCAGAAATCAGGGTTTTAAAAAGATTCCCTGGTGATTCTAATGTGCAGCCAAGGTTGAGACCACTGATTCTAACCACAGGCGTTTGGGCTGGTGATGATTATCACAGTCAGCTGTGCATGCTGAATTCCAAAGAGGAAAGAAGCTGTAGGAGCAATAGCAACAATCCAGCTTTTGTTAAATCTGTCACCTAGAGTTGCCGATACTCAGTCCCAGGGACACACATGAAAAGGCAGGTTGTTACCTGGCCTTCTCACAGCACACCTCACAGCACTTCCAAGGACTATTTTATTATATCTTGGACGTTTGTCGTGTTCTTTCAAAGCACATGGCTAAAAAAGTTGAGTACCTGGCCCACCCTTCCCTCCCAACGTTTCCCCATTTATTTAATGGAAAAGAGCACATTCTGGCTGCGTTGAAACTCCTCACCACAAGGTGGCAGCAGACACTAGGGTTTATTACCGTCACTGTTGGTGCACTGGAGTTTTTCCCTCCAAAAATAAGGATGCTAAGAAGGAAAACTCTTTAGAAAATTGTTAGGAGATACAAACATTACTCTGCTTTCTGTGTTTGACCTCAGCAGTGATCTGGAGCATGCTTCTCAAACTTTCATGTACACACGAATGACCTGGGGTCTTATTAAAAGCAGGTTTCAATACAATAGGTCTGGGTGGAATCCGAGGATTTGCATTTCTAACAAGCCTCCAGGTGATCCTGATGATGCTGACTCACAAGCCACACTTTGAGTAGCAAGCAAGGCTCTTGCTGTTCCAGTCCTGGGGGGAGGAAGTAAACATGGTCAAGAATGAGATATATCACACTGAGGCAGCGGTTCTCAACCTTGGCTGCACCTTAGAATCACCTGGGAATCTTTTTAAAATCCTGATTTCTGGGCCTCATCCTCCGGAAATTCTGTTTCTTTGTTATGGGGTGGTGCCACAACATTAGTAACAAAGAAACAGAATTTCCAGAGGACGAGGCCCAGAAATCAGGATTTTAAAAAGATTCCCAGGTGATTCTAATATGCAGCCAAAGTTGAAAACCACTGCACTTAGGAGTTAGGCGAGTGGGTTTGGGAGTTACAGCTGGGTTCTTGCTGCAGCTCAGCTGTATGGCCTTCATCAATTCAACCTGTCTGTGCTTGCTTGCTTTTATTTTATTTTTTTAAATATATTTTTTATTGATTTCAGAGAGGAAGAGAGAGATAGAAACATCAATGATGAGAGAGAATATTGACCGATTGCCTCCTGCACGCCACATACTGGGGACCGAGCCTGCAGCCCAGGCATGGGCCCTTAACCGGAATCAGACTCGGGGCTCTCTTAGTTCTCAAGCTGAGGCTCTGTCCACTGAGCCAAACCAGCTAGGGCTGTTGCTTCCTTTCTCATCTGTGAAGTCGGGATAGAAAAGCGCTCAGGGGAGCCTAGGTGCAGGCGGTCCTTTTAGAAGCACTGAATCACAGCACCTGATGTGCTGTAGCCCAATGGGTGTGTGGTTCCACCTGGCCTGCTTTCCCTCATCCACTGGAATCCCCAGAGCACAGTAAATAATAGGTGATTGAATGAACAAATACACGAATAAAGCGTTTTCTTTAACCATGGCCCAATTACTGTCACTCGGTAATTGGAACAGCTGTATTCATTCTGTTGTATTTTGTCAACAACCTGGATGAATGAGGTTGATTTTATACTAGGAAAGAAGAGCTGACTTTGATTTGTGTATGTGTATGTCTGTTTGCACGTCTATGAGTGTGCAAATCTGCGTGTGTACATGTGTGTGTGCAACGGGCTAAAGCATTTGCTGCTTCGGCTTCCGTGACAAGATGCACGGGTTTTTCAAGGAGTCTGACGCAAATGATGGAGCTCGCCAGAGTGGGACAGGAGAAGAGCAGAGAGAAGAGCTGGGGCACCAAGGACACAGCTTGGAGCCAAACCTGTTTTTAAATTCTAGCTCTGCCCCTTGTAAGCTATGGGACCTTGGGCAGGTGGCAAAACTTCTCTGGACCTCCATTTTCCTATCTGTGAAATGGGAATAGTAGCTGCTACCTCCCGGGGATGTTTTATTCATTGTTACCCGGCAACTGTCCGCATGCCTAGTGGATGCTGATGCTCCTCTGGGCACAGTGAACAACACACAGTCACCCTAAGTAACAAAACGGAAAATTCTGGGGGAGAAGCTGACAACACGTGAGGAAATAAATTAGCTTCGGCTAGTGGCAAGTGCCATGAAGAAAGTAGGAAGGAGCAATAGGTGAAGGTCACCTTCAGAGGAGGAGTCCCTGGCCTGAGAGCCGAGTGAGGAGAAAGAGCTGGCCGTGTGAAGACCTGTCTGTCCCAGAAAGAGGAGGCACGGCTCCCAAAGCCCCGGGTGGAAGGAGTCAGGTGCTGCAGAGAAGGTGGAAGGTAGTCGGGATGTCTGCGGTGAGGAGCCCACGACGGAGAGGAGCTGGACTAAGGAAGGCAGAGCTGCTGGATCCCACAGAACAAATTCACGGCCCTGATCTTGACCTTCAGAGCAATGCAGATTTTAACTGAAGTAAAATATACATAACTTAAATTTACCATCTTAACCACTTTTAAATGTACAGTTCAGTGTCATTAATATATTCACATAGTTGTGCTACCATCATCGCCATTCATCTCCTAAACTTTTTTCATGTTGCAAAACTGGAACTCTGTACCCGTAACTCTCCATTCTCTGCCTGCCATCCCCCTGCCTTGAAACCACAGAAATCTGCCTTTCTGTCTCCATGAATTTGATATTTTTTTTGAATTTGATAGTTTTTACAGAGCTAGTCAATATATATTTATTCTGTGCAATGGGGATTCAGCCTTGAACAAAACAAGTGGAATCCCCGCCCAGGAATTGCATCCTAGTGGAGGAGAAAGACACTAAAAATGTTAACTAAGAGATAAAGCATGCCAGGCGCTGATACAAGATGCTAGGAGAAAACTAGAAAAATGCAGTAGAAATTAGTGGTAGTGGGTGCTTCTAAAGGGCCAACATTTGAGGTGAGATGTTTCAGGTTGAAAGGTAGGATCGGGGAGAAGTATTTCAGGGATGGAAATCTGCCGGAGCAAAGGGTCTGAGGTGGGAACTAGGCGTGTGGAGACCAACGTGTGGGAACATAGGCGACAAGGGAAAGCAATGCTGTGCTTGCGTTTAAAACAGATTGCGGCGTGCGGCTTGGAAAATGCATGGGAGAGGGAAACGTATGGTTGTTGAAATGTCCCTGGATAGGCATTGGCCCAGGCTACCCATGGTGGTGGTTAGGAGTAGAGAGAGGCAGAAGTGTACAGACCCGGGAATACTTAGGAGGTACCATGCTGGAATGAACTGGGTATGAGGCGGTGAGTGGAGAGAGGGAGATTCTGGACTGGAAGGGGAGGCTGTGGCAGAGTCTCAAGGATGAGATTGTAGTGGTTTTGTTACCAGCGAGACCACAAGAGCTTGTCCCCTTGAAGGAGAGATTTCAGTCAAGGCCCAAAGTGCAGCGAAGCAAGTAGGAATTTGTTGGCCGCAGCAAAAATACACTTAGGACAGAGAAACCAGGAAGGTGCATAGAAGGAGTAACGGGAGCGCCTAGGCTGGGCTGCTCTGGCTCACTGAGAAGTCAGAGCACAGGGGGCCTTGAAGCAAAGGGGTCAAGAGGTTACCCCCGGCCAAGCTGCTGCTGCTCATTGCTCCCCTGATTGCAAGTCTCCTGGGGTCCCTTAGAGGGAAGAAGGGGGGAGGGGATGGCGTGGGCGTGCTTCCCTGGGGGAGAGTGTGCACTGGGTCCTTCATCCAGAGCAGCTCTCTCTCTCTCTCTCTCTCTCTCTCTCTCTCTCTCTCTCTCTCTCTCTCTCTCTCGCAGGTGGAAATCTTAGGGGAGGCCCAGGGGAGGGTGCTCTTTCAGGGCTGTGATCTCCACTGACTGGTCAGTGCCAGGGCAGGGGGTCATCAGTCAGAGCAGCTGGTCCTGAGGCAGCCACAGCGTCACTTGTCTGATTTTGCTGCTTTTCTGGGCCTGGAGCTGAAATATAACTGAGGCGGAAATGTTATCTTTAGGGAGGAAAAGATCAAGGCTCCAAACCCCACGACCACTGATATGCTAGGGGAGGACAGGTCACCCTGCGGTGAGGCTCTTGTTTTCCCAGTTTGGGCCCTTGCTCGGCATCTGGGGCTTTCTGCCCTGGGGAGTTTCTGTACCTGGCCCATCGTCCTCGCTCTGCTCATGTCTGTCCAACTGCCTGACAGTTAGGTAAGGGAGCTACAGAGAAGGGCATCAATTCAAGGGTCTTCTTTTCTTTGCAACCATCCTTCATAGGGTGTGTCTTGGACTCAGACCCACACCATCATTCCCTGGCCATTTGTAACTGTCCCTCTGAAAAGCCAAAAAGCCAGAGCAGGGCAAAGTCTGGTAAAAACACAGTCTCCTTTTGTTCTCCACATTACCCTTCTGTTGGACATATCTGAGACCGCATAATCCTGTTTAGGTAACCATAACAACAGTTGACTCCTATGGAGATAGTAATTGATTGAAACCTCTAAGTAAGAGATTGCAAACAGGAATCCCCGCAGGGGCCAGGCAGGTAAATGTGAGAAGCTGTGGGGTGTGGCAGGAAGGGGTAGGAATGTGGTAAACTGCAGAGAGCTGGACCAATCAAATCTTATTGAACTTCAAATTTTTAAGAAGCTTTGTTCATTTAAAAACATGGTCTGGCCCTAGCTGGTTTGGCTCAGTGGATAGAGTGGCGGCCTGCAGACTGAAGGGTTCTGGGGTCCATTCCAGTCAAGGGGACATGCCTGGGTTGCCGGCTTGATCCCCAGTAGGGGGTGTGCAGGAGGCAGCCGATCAATGATTCTCTCTCATCATTGATGTTTCTCTCTCTCTCCTTCTCCGTGTCTGAAATCAATAAAACATATTTTTAAAAAATTAAAATGTGATCTGCAGGTCATATTTAGCCTGTGAATCACCAATTTTCTGCCTCCAAAGATCTTTTCATATGTTGTCTGCATACAGCCAGCCAGATCTTTTCCAATAGTGCCCCTAAAGCTTTAACTTACAGGTGGTAACTTGCATCCTATTGACCTTTGACTGGTGGTTAGTGTTTGCATCTTATCCCGATCTGGTTGCACGCTAATCTCACTTAGCAACTTGTAAGCTTTCTGCACACTTGGCAAGCAGAGTCTGGGTCTCATTCCAAGTCTGAAACATCAACACATAGAACCAGGCGGGACAATGTACCTTAGTGACCTGGAGTCTTTTCAATCAAAACCCTTTGAAAATGGGTGATCTAGCGCGCGCTGACCACTTCCTGGTGTCCCCACGCAGCCTGGCCACCCCAGAGTCAGCAGGCTTCGGGAGGCCTTTGCATGTAGAGGAATGTGAATTGGGGACTTTGCCCCTTGTTCAGGCCCACCTCCTGACGGGAGCTTTTGTCCTTTTGAGAGAAGAAGGTGTCGCTTTACAGATCACTCAGCAAGGACTGTGTCATGAGGAAGTGAATACAGGGCACTTAGAGACAGAACGTCTCTCTGGAGAAGGCTCCCCGCCAAGAGGGTGCCACTCCCAGAATCAGGGAAGGCGCTCCGGAGTGCTGCTGAGGAATGAGGAGGCAGGAGGCTTTCCGCTGCACGATGCCTTTCTTTCACTTGCTTGTGCTGTTGGCTGCTGCCCCAGGTTGGTATCTTTAATTTGGACTCCTACACGCAGCTTTGAGGTAGTCATTTGGTTTGCTTCTCCCTTCTTTAGTAACTTCTCAGTGTTGGTCCTGCAAGTTGTCAAGGGCCCTGGGCTGTGCCGTTGGAAAGTCTACATTTCAGTCCAAATGTCCTCTCAGAGGCACGTTACCTGGGTGTAGGCAGGTGCAAGGTCTCTGGGGGGCATTTTGGAAATATCTCCCAGGTCTCAGAGCCAGCACCCCACCTCTGGGAACCTAGACTATGGCAACACATAAGGACAGAAGGATATATGTAGGCTTATTTGTAATGGCAAAAACTGGAGCAGCCTACATGTTCATCAATACAGCCTACATGCTCATCATTAAATAAATGGTCCAGACATACTATGGACATTGGAATCATTAAAAGGAGGAGGCAGAGCTGTGTGTTCTGATGTGCAGGTAAAAGGTAATCCAGGGTATAGGAGGTCCTAAAATTCTGAACCTAAGAAGATCCCTTAAGAAAGATCTATCTAAATATACATGCACAGAGAGTGTTCTAGAAGAATATATACAAAATATTTTTTTTCCTTTTGTGTATATTTTTATTTTTATTTTTTATTTAATTTTTTATTACAAAGGGTATTACATATGTGCCCATTTTTCCCCCCGCCCTAGACAGTCCCCTAGCCTCCCCTATCCCGCAGTGTCTTATGTCCATTGGTTATGCTTATATGCATGCATACAAGTCCTTTGGTTGATCTCTTAC
>NW_006383017.1:5061405-5067668 GCF_000327345.1 Myotis davidii | reverse complement strand
CATATATCTGAGATTTCGCTACCTGTGGAATCCTCTAGTGTTTTTATGGTTTCCTGTCTTATGTTTAAGTCCTTTATCCATTTTGAGTTTTATTTTTGTGTATGGTGTAAGTTGGTGGTCTAGTTTCATTTTCTTGCATATATCTGTCCAATTTTCCCAACACCATTTATTGAAGAGACTATCTTGGCTCCATTGCATGTTCTTGCCTCCTTTGTCAAATATTAATTGAGCATATTGGTTCGGGCCAATATACAAAATATTTAACAGTGTGGTTTTTAGAGATTGGGAGTGGAAGATAGTAGAGCAGCAGGGGTGAGGAGAAATGAATAGAAGATGTTAAAACTTTTACTTAGTATTATTTGATTTTTAAAAAATGAGTATATATTACATTAAAGTAAAAAATCAGATGCAAGAATTTAAAATTAATTACCCAAATTTTGAATGCATAACATCAAGACATTGGTTTAAGTGATTTTTTCCCTTACTGTTGCATGGATTGATTTCATAAAATAACTCAGTTAATTTAGCCATTTTATTTAGAACCAGTCACATCTAGAATTGGGTAAAAGCCAAAATGCCACTATTGCCAATAAAAAGTCAAGTAAAATATGTTCAATATTCTAAGAATAAATGATGGTTATCTGAAAACTGAAAAAGCTCTCTAACTTCCAAATACTTTAGTTAGGCATGATTATATTTGATATTTCTGATAAAAACAAATGGTAATATTTGTAAAAACAACATTGAATGTCTACAGCTGTGCTGCTGAGTATGGTAACCACCATCCAATTGTGATTATTCACTACTTGAATGTGGCCAGTTGGAATTGAAATATATTGTAAGTGTGAAACACACACTGGATTTTGAAGATTTTGTATGAATAAAACAATGTAAACTACCTTATTAACATAAACTTATTAAAAACTAGAGGCCTGGTGCACGAATTTGTGCAACAATGGAGTCCCTTGGCCTGGCCTGTAGGATCCGGCCGAAACCAGCTCTCTGACATCCCCCAAGGGGTCCCAAATTGTGAAAGGATGCAGACTAGGTTGAGGGACCCCGCCAGTGCATGATCGGGGCCAAGGAGGGATGTGGGCAATTGGCCAGCCGGGGAGGGACCACGGGAGGGCTCCAGGGCATGTCTAGCCATTCATGCTCAGTCCTGCTCAGCTGGACCCCAGCAGCAAGCTAACTTACCAGTTGGAGTGTCTTCCCCCTGGTGGTCAGTGCATGTTATAGCGACTGGTCGACCAGTTGACTACCTGCCCCCTGGTGGTCAGTGCACGTCATAGCGAGCGGTTGAGCTGCCTTAGCATATCATTAGCATATCACGCTTTGATTGGTTGAACAGATGACCAGATGACCGGGCACTTCGCAGATTAGGCTTTTATTATATAGGATGTTGATCACATGTTGAAATGATAATATTTTGAATGCATTGGGTTAAAGAAAATATAATATTAAAACTAAATTCAGTTAAAAAAACTTTTAAAATGTGGTTACTAGAAACTTTTAAATTACATTACATATTGGACAGGGTTGTGCTATAGTCCTAGATAACCTTCAAGCAGAATTTTCTGAAGTTATGGAATACTTTACTTGCATCCACTGCTCCAGTTTTGTGTGTGCATCCATCTCGTTGAAATGGAAACATCAGGTGAATTGATCCCATCAATTCAGTGGGTGGGACATTTAGTAAAGTAAGGATATAATGAAATCTAAGGAATTGAGAATAAAATTTAATTTGTTCTAATTTGCTTTTTTCGTGGGTAAAGATTTCTATGTGAAACCTGAGGTCACAAACTAGAGACTCTTTATGTATTAGGTATACCAAATGTTTTGAATAGCAGAATATTTCACCAAGACATCCTCATTTTAGGATCTTAACAAAAAATAACTCAGATCACATTCCCATGTGGGCAAGTAGCAGCTGCCTCCATTAGGTAGGAACAAGGTTTTGGTTTCACCATAGTCCCCACTAATCCCTGATGTCCTGTACACAGTTACTGGGCATTATTTTACTATCTTCGTTAAAGGTACAACTAGTTTTTTGTTTTGTTTTTTCATATCTCCTTTTGTCCATGGGTATAAAGGTGTAGCCTCTGGGTCTCCATTCTTCTATAGGCCTACCATCATTTTGATCCTTTTTATTTATTTATTTTAATTATATTTTATTGGCTTCAGAGAGGAAGGGAGAGGGAGAGAAACATCAGTGATGAAAGAGAATCGTTGGTCAGCTGCCTCATGTATGTCCCACATTGGGAATCAAGCCTGCTACCAAGAATCGACCACTGAACCTCACTGGCCAGGCTTGATTCTTTTTATTTTGGCTTACTAATTTAATTTCAGAAAGTAGGGAGTTTATTATGGAACTATTCTGACAGTAGATGCATAATAAATGTCAACTTTACTTATTTAGATAACAGTTAAATGGATGAGTTAAAATGCTCAGAAAATTATTGTTCTCTTTCTTAGAGATTATTACACATTCAGGTATTGAGCTGTTTTTTCAGTGGAAAACTAAGTATTCCCAAAATTTCAGCACATAAAAATAACTGAGGAAAATCCCAAATCAATTTATTCTTTTTAAAAAAATATTTTTTTTATTGATTTTAGAGAATAAGTAAGAGGGAAAAAGCGATGGGAAAGAGAGATAGAAACAACAATGATGGGAGAGAATCATTGATTGGCTGCCTCCTGCACACCTCACACTGGGGATCAAGCTGGCAACCTGGGCATGTGCCCTGACCAGGAATCGAACCATGACCTTGTGGTTCATAGGTCAACACTCAACCACGGAGCCACGCCAGCCAGGCCAATTTATTCTTTAATGCAGTGGCGACAAGGTATCATCAGATACAGAAGTCACTCTTGACATGACTCAACCTATAAAACTGAATAGAAAATCTGAACCAGTGAAATGGCAAGAAAGTTGCAACTTTTCAAGTATAGATAGTGTCACAAAACAAGAAGGTCTTGAGGGATAGGTCAATAGTATGTAATTGATGTACTTCAGTCAGCAAAATGAATAATTTCATTCATTTATTTTTTCACTTATTCATGAAATAAATATTTATTAAGTGCCTACTATGGCCAGACACGGTTCTTGGTCCTGCGATATAGCAGGGACCTCACACATGGAAGTCCTCAGTTTCAGGAAGCTTGTATTTGAGGTGGGAGGAAAGAGGCAGAAAATACACATATAAGTAAATAAAATAAAAATAAGCAAATAATATATGACATTTTATAATTTTCACCTGCAAGAGCAGGAGATGTTGTTTTTTTATATAAGGACGGCCTGGGAAGACTCTCTGACACAGGGACGGTCCATATAACAGAGCCCTAAAGGAAGTGTGTAAATGAGAAGCGGTACCCAGGGGAGATGGATTTTGGACAGGGAGAATGTAAGGGCAAAGGCCCTGAGGCTAGACCTGCTGCATGTGTTTAAGGAACAGAAACGCGTGTGACTGGAGCAGAGGACGTGAGGGCAAGAGTAGAGTATGAGGCCAAATAAAGGAAGGAGGGCTTCGTCGGTCACGTGGGGCCTGGAGACCAGCATGTGAACTTGGCTTTCACTCTGTGTGAGATGAAAAGCTGCTAAAGGAGTTTGAGAGACAGAGTGCTGTTACTTGACTTCCGTTTTAGCGCATTGTGGGTAGCTCAACCAGGTAAAAGATGCTTATTTATATAACCTACATGAGGCCTGTATTAGGTTTCTTTTGCTGCTGGAACAAATTACCACAAAGTTGGTGGTGACTTAAGTCAACATAAATGTCTGAACTTCAGTTCTGCAGTTAGAAAACTGACACGGGTCTCACTGGCTAAAATCAAGGTACTGGCATATCTGCGTTTTCTCCTCCAGTCTCTAGGGTCATGCCCATTTCCTTGCCTTTTCCAGCATCCAGTGGCCACACACATTCCTAGTTAGTCACACCTTTCTCCGTGTTAAAAACCAGATTCCTCAGTTAGTCACACTTTCCTTCGCGTTAAAAACCAGATTCCTCAGTTAATCACACCTTCCTCCATGTTAAAAACCAGCTTCCTCAGTTAATCACACCTTCCTCCATGTTAAAAACCAGATTCCTCGATTAGTCACACCTTCCTCCGTGTTAAAAACCAGACAGTTTGCATCTTTCCGATCATTCTTCACATCTCCTTCTGACTCTCTTTTCTGCTTCCTCTTTGCTTTTAAGGACCCTATGGTTACATTGGGGTCACCCAGATCATTCAGGATAATCTCCCATCTCAAGATCATCACATCTGCAAGGTCCCTTTTCAGATCATTTCTGAAACAGAAAGGATGTATTGTGACCTTAAGCACATGTGTAGAAGCAGAAGAGAATTTGTTGAATCAGGAAAGAGGATGATGAAAATACTTATAACTGGAGAGAGGTTTGCAACCATCTTTAAAAGAGATTCATGAAATAACTTAGAGGATCTTTGGATGGAGAAAAAAAGAAAAAGAAAAAAGAAAGACGCATTAATTCTCCAGTACTTCAGGGCTAGAGGATGCCATCAGGCAGAAAGGTGGCGGTGTCAGCAGAAGGAAGCTGTGTGCCCTGGAATGATAAATGAAGGGAGGTGGGCGGGGCACTGACAGTGCGGGTGTCCTTTCTCCTCCTGGATGCATCACACCTCCCATGAGGCTGGGAGTGTCTGGGGTGGGAGAGAAGAAGCATGAAACCCTTATTCATCAATGTGGAAGAGCATGTGTGTATGCTCTTACTGTGAATGCCTCTATTATTTATTTTTTGGGGGGAGGTAAAAAATTCTATGTAATTTTAATAATTTTTTCCCAAACTAAAGGAAATATACATTTTAATAGAAGTCACTTATCAAGTATAACAGAGAGATCTGCTTCTTCTTACAAGGCCACAGTCCTATCAGTAATGGGCCCCACCCCTATAACCTCATCTAACCGTAATTACTGTACCTCCTAAAGACTGTCTCCAGCTACAGTCACATTGGAGGTTAGAATTTCAATATAAGAACTTTGGGGGGACACAATTCAGCCCATAGCATTCTGCCCGAATTCAAGGGCCTTGATTCAAACGTAATCTCATTCAGAATCACGCTCACAGGCATGTCCACAAGAATGGCCACATGTCTGGGCACCTTGTGGTCCAGTCAGACGGACACACAGAATTAACGCTCACAGTGTCTGACCATGGAGTCTGTGTGTCCTGCCAGCATCCGTGAAACTGGGCGGCCTAACCTGTTAGCTGGAGATTAGGCTAAGGCCTCAGATCCTTCACAGTTCTTATTGATCCTACTACTGGTAGGCCTCCTCCGCTGATTTTATGACTTGTAATAAAACAGGAACTCTAAGTATTTATTGCACGTTTTCTTTGTGGTTTTAAAATATGAAAGAGGTCGGGAAGCATTGCAAAAACCCCTATAAAAGTAACATTTTGTTTTTCCTTGAAGATGTTCTAGCTTTTCCAGATTTTGTCATCGAAAATGGCAGCCCTGTTCTGGAGAATGTCTCCGAACATACACGGGTTGCCGTAATCACTGTGTCTGTCTCACCTCCCGCTTCTCTGGTTGGAGACCCTGTTATCGTTAATGCCGACCCTGTGGTCCATCCATTCGTGCTGTCTCGTCGATCCACACATCAGTGGGAAGTAAGTATTGAGGCAAACAGTATCATTACTCGGTACCACAAGGGTTCTAAAATGAAACTGCCGTCCTTGCCCTTCTTACCTTCTACTCATATTGTTTAGCTCCCACTCATTGGGACCCCAGGATGTTCCAGACCCTCTAAAAATTCTTGAGGATATCAAGATGCATTTATGTTACAGAGATCTATTGAGGGCCTCCTCGGACACAGGCGAGTCCCTGGGGCTCTCCTGGTGGAACTCCGTCCTCACCCTCATGGCGTTTACTGGTTCACAGGGAGCTCTACTAATAAATTGAACACGCACACAAGTATAAAAGTGTGAGTGTGATAAGAGCCATGAAAGAAAGGCCTGCAGGTGTGTGAATGCACCTAAGGGGGACATTGGACCTATCAGGCTTTCCTAAGGAAGAGCTACATGATAAGCACTCTTCAGAATGAATAGGAATTGAATAGATGAAGAGAGAGACAGAGAGAACTCCAGGTCGAGCATGTGCAAAGGCCTTGTGGCAAGGAGTGTCGTGAGGTGATGAGACCAAGAGGAGGCCAAAGTGGCCGGAGCTGATGGGGAAGTGTGGTGAGAGATTAGGCTGTGAAGGAGTGGCGAGGCAGAGCCCGCAGGGCTAGCCTTGTGAGGAAGTTCCGT
>NW_006383017.1:5051542-5061329 GCF_000327345.1 Myotis davidii | reverse complement strand
GTAAAGTTCAGGCAGGCTTACTGCTCATTTGAGAAGATTTGGGGTTCCTAAGCTCAGGGTTCCTCCAATATGATGCGAGCCTGCTGCAGGCGCAGCATCCACCTGGACCCTCTGCATCCTCCCATGGGACCTGGGAGCAAGGGGACCAGATGAGCGTGTAGCTCATGCTGCTTGCCGTGCTCTGAGTAACGAAGTCCTTAGGAGCAAAGAGTCTTACGTAGGGGATCAGAACTGGCTCCGGGTTTTAAGAGATTCAGAAACTGGTAGGGAGGACAGATGCCTAAGTGACCAATCGTAGTGCATCACGAGACGCAGTATGAAAGTGGTTAAGAGCCAGGGACTCTGGAGTCAAACCACCTGGGTTCAGATCCTGTTTTGTATTTATCGCTTTGGGCAAATGACCTAACCTCTCTGTTCCGGTCACGTGTCCACGCCATGGGTGGAGATACACATAATGCTCTGAGTGGGGGAATTGCAAAGTCACACTGGAAAGGACATGTTATAGGAAAGGCTAAAGGATTGGGGAAATGCAATCTGCCACCACATCTAAAAAACCACTGGGGAGTTCTGTGGAAAAAAAAGAGACGATTTGCTTACATGTTATGGGGCCCACGTTGGCTGCTGTGAGGGGCAGAACCTGTCTAGCAGGAGGTTGCCGAGTGCCCTGGCCAAACCTTGGGATGGTCAGATTTTAAATTTGCTTCCGACTTCAGTGAAGTACAAAATGCTGTGCATGCATTTATCAGATTTTAAAATGAGTCTAAACAGCAAAATGTCAGCAAAGAGTGTTCAATAGTTAAGGGTATTGATTTTTCTTTAGTTTAGCTTTGTTTTTTTCCTGTAAGGTAGTAAATCCTAGCTGTCTCAGCACAGGTTTTAGGGGCTGACAAGCCTCGCGTTAAACCACAGCTCCTCCAACTAGCAGCAAGGTGACCTTGGGTACGTTACTTGACTTTTCTGTGCTTTGGTGTTTTTTATTTTTATTTTTCTGTACAAAGAGATTAATGATAACAAGACTTCACTCAGGGCTCGCTAGGTAGGTCCTGTCAGATAATGCGTGCCAAGCGCCACCTCAGTGCGTGGCCCATAAAAAGGAATGAACACAGAGCAGCAGTTACCTAATACAGATACTTATACCTCAATATTAGGCACTATTGTCAAACCACAGACAGTAAAACTATAAGGAAGTCACATTGTAATAACTGTATCATAGACAGGCTCTGGAGAGCTTTAGAAACAGTTCAGTTATGAAAGTTTTCTATCGTGGAAAAAATCTGCAGATAAAGGCAGAACGCAATGAGCGGATATTTGTCTCCACAGCATTCCAGTGGAAAAGGGCATACTCTGTTCTATTTGAGGTTCAGCATATTATTATCCTTTCTTGAACTTCTTTCCTTGCAGGATATAGGCTTATTCAGTTTGCAAAAAGCTGAGCTTAGGAGGGGCTACTGGGAAGGTTGTAAAAAAAAAAAATTGCCAGAGCCAAGCTAATCTGCTGGAGAAACAACAGCAGAGCTCGCCGTGAGCTGATTACACAGATAAATCAAAACCTCATGGAGATGAGCCAAGGCGTGCTCCGGTTATGTAATCACCAAATTGCTACCTGTCACTGAGCAGCATAAATGGCGGGCACTGGTGGGACAGAAGAGGAATCCAAGGTACCCTGCATGCGAGCACTTTTCCTGGATGGGGGTAATCACCCAGAGGGGCACTTCAACCACCTTCCTGCCTTCTTCCACTGCCAAGAGTAAAGAATAAACATTTGTGTTTTTAAAAATTCAGTAAGCATTTGTTGAAAAGCTTGGTATTGTATAAAGTGCCAGGGAGCAAGGAGGACAGGTGCTGCCCCCAGGGGCTCCCAGGGCAAAGGGAACCCCAGCAGGAGGGTCTGCCCTAGGCTCCTGGGGCAAAAAAGTCCTTTATCACAGCTCGAAATCCCATACATCTTCAAATCAGGCTATAGTATTAAATTAATGCATCAAAGCATCAGGGTGTGATGAGAAGAAAAAAGACTTTAGAGTTAGGGAGACCTGGCTTTAAATGTCAGCTCTGTCACGTGTGAGCTGTATGACTTGGGCTTCTAACTTTAGAGCCTCTGTGTCCTCACTGATGGTATCATGAAGATGAGAATAGCCTTTGCTCTGTGAATCAAAGAGATAAAGTGTCCATTCTGTGTTAAGTGTCCAGGGGAGGAGAGCTTCCCAATATGCATGCATGACTGACTTCTCGTGGCTGTAGGAGGGTAGCACTCAGATGTTACTACCAGTCATAGCGCTGGTCAGTGCAAAGGTCCTGGGGCAGGAGTCGGGGCCAGGCCTTCCTCTTCCTACAGCGTGACTTTGCCAGCTGTATTATATAATCTATGATCTATAATCTGTGAAATGGTGGTAATAATAGTATCTCCCTCATAACCTTTTTTCCGTTTTTAAATGAGGTGAAGACCTGAGAGCAATGCCTGGCTCCATTTTCACCCATTTCGGGTGCGAGGCAGTTTAGGCTTATGGTTCAGAGCATGAGCTTGGAGTCAGTGGAGTCAGAGCTATTGCATTTTCTGTGAAAAGCTGGACAAGCTGCTTAACCTGTTCACCCTCAGTTTCTGCATCTGCATAATGCACCCAATAATATCCTTTTGCAATTAAAAAGGAGAGAATGACATGTTTGTTAAGGGCTTAAGCTAATCTCTGATAATTGAGAGTTGGGAGAGGGACTCAATAAACTCTGTCGTTAGGAAGAGTAACATGGAAAGGTGGGAATTCTCTGTTCATGGAGGTTTTCGATAAATCAGATCATGTTGCTTCCACATTTTAAACACAAGACTTTTATCTCT
Source organism: Myotis davidii (assembly GCF_000327345.1). Classification (NCBI taxonomy): domain Eukaryota; kingdom Metazoa; phylum Chordata; class Mammalia; order Chiroptera; family Vespertilionidae; genus Myotis; species Myotis davidii. Next base: position 5,058,502 of record NW_006383017.1, on the reverse strand, counting down.
TTTTAACAAATGCTGAATCGAGTTGGGGATTATAGATGTAGAATACTCTGTCTACACCCTCGTGACGCCGTCATTGGCTCCATTACCCTGCACTCTTTTGTCTAATGTAGTTACTCACCACTGGAGTTCCGAAGCTGGACTTCGAGACGGTGACTCTCTACTCCTTGGTAATCTATGCCAAAGACAGCCACGGGGCGACGGCATCCCAGGCCATTCTAATCCAGATTGCGGATGTGAACGAGCCGCCCACCTTCAGGGGAGCCCTTGCTCAGAGAGACCAAGGTACAGAGCTCTCCTCTTGGGGGAAGAAGGGTCCACTGGGCCCATAGTGTGGCTGCTGTGTCCTGGGTCCTTTGTGCTCTCGTAGGGTGATGGCTATAGGAGAGATAAGGAGAATGATGCTAACAAAAGGAATGCTAAAGGGCTGGCACCTACCGGGTGATAACTGTGGGGCAGGTGCTGTGCTGAGAGTGAGGGCCTCAGGCGGGTTAGTTCATGAAATTCGCATAGCTCTGGAGGTGGGGGCTGTTCATATTTGTATTGTTTTTTTTTTTTTTAATATATTTTTTATTGATTTTTCACAGAGAGGAAGGGAGAGAGATAGAGAGTTAGAAACATCAATGAGAGAGAAACATCGATCAGCTGCCTCCTGCACATCTCCCACTGGGGATGTGCCCGCAACCCAGGTACATGCCCTTGACCGGAATCGAACCTGGGACCTTTCAGTCCGTAGGCCAATGCTCTATCCACTGAGCCAAACCGGTTTTGGCCATATTTGTATTGTATAGATGAGGTCACAGACTCAGAGAAGAAAAATAACTTGCTCAGTATTAAAAACTTTATTTTTCTGCCCTCGCTGGTGTGGCTTAGTGGATAGAGCGTCGGCCTGCAGACTGAAGGGTCCCAGCTTCAATTCCAGTCAAGGGCACATACCCGGGGTGTGGGCTCGATCCGCAGTAGAGGGCGTGCAGGAGGCGGCCAATCAATGATTCTCTCTCATCTTTGATGTTTCTATCTCTCTCTCTCCCTCTCCCATCCTCTCTGAAATCAATAAAAAATATTTTTAAAAACACCTTTATTTTTCTGTTTGATTATTATGTACTCTAGTTACTCTTTTATGGGTGTGATTATTTAGTTAACAGTGTGTCTGTATCATTAAGTTAGAAGCTTCTCGCTCTCCCTCCATTTGATTTTCGCCTCATGGGAATATTTCTCTCACTCTTGTCTCTGTCTTTCTCATCTCTGACTTCCTATGTAGTCAAGTGTTTAACACCTGCATGTGGACGAGTCATGTTCTCTATTGAAAACAATCACTTGAGCCGAAACAGGTTTGGCTCAGTGGATGGAGCGAAAGGTCCCAGGTTCGATTCCGGTCAAGGGCATGTACCTGGGTTGCGGGCACATCCCCAGTGGGGGGTGTGCAGGAGGCAGCTGGTCGATGTTTCTCTCTCATCGATGTTTCTAACTCTCTATCTCTCTCTCTTCCTCTCTGTAAAAAATCAATAAAGTATATTAAAAAAAAAAAAAAAAGAAAACAATCACTTGAGGTTTAGGTGTGGGGGTGGCCACACATGGGAGAGAGCTATGGATCCTGCCTGAGCCTCAGTTCCTCATTGGGCACACAGGTATTAATCCCTACTCCATGGAGCTCACCCGAGACAATGTGTTACCCTGCCCACCATGGGCATGCAGAAGGTGCTGAGTAAATGTGAGCCTTCTTCCATCCCTTTACCTAGCAGATGAGAAACTCCTCAAGGACAGATTCAAGGGGAAATTGTGTTTTTTTTCCTTTTGAAACAGTGAGCCTCATGCCAGGTTGGCTGTGGTCCAAACAGGCTGTGGACTCCTTTGCTATCCACAAATCGTGCTGCCTGGCAGAATGATGCGGTAGCTTCTGCTGGGGTGGGTTATCCCTTCAGGCACTGAGGGTCCCGGTGCCCCAGTGTTCTTGACTCAGGGAGAGTGGTTTGACCAGTAAATGGGCAAGTTTGTGGTTGCCACAGTTTTAAAAATGGATAGAAAGAGGGAAAACTTGAGGAAAAGACAGGCATTAATAAAATCATCAGACAATATTAATATACTAGAGGCCCTGTGCACGAAATTCGTGCATGGGTAGGGTCCCTAGGCCTGGCCAGTGATCAGGGCCAGCCGGGGCCTTCCTTCCAGCTGTTGGCTGCCGGCCTCGGGGCCTTTCTTTGTTCTGCGCCACCCCCTGGTGGTCAGTGCATGTCATAGTGAGCGATCAAACTCCCCGGTCAAACTCCCGAGGGGACAATTTGCACATTAACCTTTTATATATATAGATTACTTGGGTGACTTTAAGTGAGTTGCTCAATCTTTCTAAACTCAGTAAAATGGGAATAATAACGTACCAATGATGTCAATTGCTCAGCAATCAGAAAACATTCAATATGGTTACTGTTTAACTTTATAAACCTCTTTGCTCTCTACCTGACACACGATAGATACTTGACAAATGGTGTCTATTTTTATTATATGGCTATGATTATCATGGTTAATGAGAATCACCCTGTGAAAACGTCTGTGCTGAGCAAGCACAGTGCCTTCAGTTTTACCTTAAATCCAGGAGTGGATGAGGGGCTTTGGAGCTGACAACATCTATCACCCATTTTCTGGCAGTTACTGAGATTTATATCCTGGAAGACACTGCCCCGGGCACAGTCATTTACAGAGCAGCAGCCGCGGATCCAGAGGATGCTGTTTTGGAGGTAATTTATGGCTTGGGGCAGAGATATCAGCGCCTGGTGGTTTTCTGTATGGCTGCATTCACGCATAAAACCGCAGGGATACTCAGTGCATTCTACCACAATTCAGGGTCCAAACATACCTTTCACCTCAAACATCAGGACATTTTAGGTGAAATGATTGAGGGATGGGCTGTCTGGGTAATTGCTTCCCTTCTAGCACATTCCACCTGTGCAGGCAGGGCCAGCGAGTCCTTAGGTATTGACAGAAGAGGCCGAGCCATTTCCTCTTGTTCTTGGGGACCCTGGCTACCCGCACACTGTGGAGAAACAATGCAGCTTTCTGACGGGATTAATTTGCATTTCACAACGTTGGGCCTCCTCCTGTCCTCAGGCTTCATGATGCCCCAGGCATGCAGTTGTTTTCAGGGTGGGTGTCTTCCAGTTATGATGCCATGGGAGGGAGGGAGGAAGTGATCACCTGTGGCAAGAGGCTTGGCTTTAACTCCTCACTCTTCTGCTGCAAGTCATTTAACATTTCTGCCCTGTTTCAGCTGTAAAGTTGCGGAAAGGCTACCTGCTTTGTCTTCTCTCCTATTGCTTTCTCTCCTATTGCGTATACTGAACTTGAAAGTCATTTTTAAACTGTAAAATACCTTACAAATGACAAAATTTATATCACTGTCTTAATTTTTGATGCCGTGTGGAATGGTTTTGGCATTATTAAGCGGTAACATTGTTAGCTAATGGACTGGTAGATAAGAATATTATGTTTTTAATTTTTAATGTTGTATCCTTTTCCCAAATTGGCCAAAAATTAGAGAGTTGTACATGTTGATCTATACTTTCAACATTTGCAATTTACTGGTGGTGCTACTGGGTTACTGTTCAAGGCAACTTGACTTTTACAACATTTTATTTAAATAAATGGATGGCCACTAATATTTGGGGCGTTGCCCACATGATTTTTAAAAGCACTGCATACACTCAAGTAATTACACACAAAAACCACTGCTGTTGCCAACCCTCCCCGCCCACGTGCCTCCTCCTCCTCCCAGTAGAACAATACCACATCCAGAATGGGACTGGAAAGGTCACAGCTTCCTTTACAACATGCAATTAAGGCTCCTAATCATGCATATTGCTCCAAATCACCACGTTCAAGATTACAGTACTGAACCTAGAGCCGAGCAACTCCAGCCATAAGAGAATCGGGTATCATATTGCTTCCTTGGTGTTCTCCATGGCAGCTCACCACCATGTTGACATTCTAGGGTGGGAAGCACAGCATGGCCCAAAAGGGTTTAGCTATGCCTCTGACATGCAATTACAAGGACTTACTAGCCAATTAATGCAAGTAATTTGTTTCAAATGAAGGACTACCAAACGCCTGTTCATATAGAGTAAGTGCTCTGGCCCTGGCTCTGTACTTTTCTTAGAAGAGAAGTTTCCAGGGCCGTGTTTGGAAGGCGAATGCAGTGTTCTTTGTGAATTTTACCAAACGTGGAATGACATGTTAGAGCTGGCATAGGCTATGGAAACTTACATTTAGACATATTCCTATACACACTCTTCTGACACAGTAGATCAGACCTCATGTGTTATTCAAGCACTCATGACGGGGCAATCTTCATTTGCTTGAGTCTTCATATTGATTCGAAGAAAAATTTGTTCTAATCTGGGCAAGAGCTCAGCACTGTTTGGAGCCTGATGTATGACACAAATAGTGCAATTAATAACTGTTAACTGTTTATCATGTGACAGGAATATACTCTATATAATTGAATCCCCATTTAACTCCTGAAGTAGATGCTATTGTCTACTCTGATATTAATGAATGGATCAATAAGCTAGAGTATTATGTCTTTAATTTATAGATTAGGAATATTTAGGTAAATAGAGCTCAAGTAATTTGCCAAAAGAGTAAGTAGTGGAGCTGTAATTCAAATCCATTTTGCTCTAAACCCTGTATGTTTCCCATCATACCAATAATCTCAAATTGCTTCCACAAAACATAAACTCCATGAGAAAAATAAAAGATCCTGTGATCAAATGATTTCGGGAAATAATGTCTCCACATCTCCTCTAAATTAAAAATGCATGTGTTAAATGCCCTGAGGACTTCTCTAATAGAGAGATGTTTATTTAATTATATTTTAAAAATTATTTTTTCCAGGGCACTTTTAAATAAAATTTAACTCCTGTTAGTGTTTTACATAATGACTAACTAGCATTTCACAGAGTAGAAAGATTATATTAGATCCCATTGGAAGATTGCTATAATGTGACCTATCTCTGGGGTTGTTATAATGATGAAAGATGAAATTTGAGGTGAGGATCTGATCTATAGTAATTTATGTAATAAGACTGGATTTCATCCATATCTAGACCCCACCTAAGTTCCAGGACTAAGACTTTTCATGCTGTACCACCATTGCTACTGCACATATTTTAAGATCCCTGATCCTCTAGTTAAGGGGGTGTTCTGAGATAGGGGAAAAGTGGCACCTCTCATTATGAACTAAAAATCAATTAATGAACTAAAAATCAGTTTTCTTGGACATATCACGGCAGACCAGGACTCCAAAATCTGGAGGGACAGTTGAATCCAGAGAGTCACAGGAAGTTGTGCTTCCTTGAAGCAGAAACTGTCAGACCTATAACTTGTATGAAGACTTACATGGTCGTTTGGATGAAATGCCAGAGGCTGAGGATGGACTAGTATGAGAGTGAGAAATTTCTGGGTGCACAATCTCAGGGGGACTTACACTTTTCATAGGTTTGTACCACCAGAATTACATCAGGTTCTTATAATGAAGATCCAGGAAGAATCGCCTTGTGTCTCAGAAAGAGAGAGGAGAAAAGATTGATTGTGAAATAAACCTCAAAACCTTTTCCATAACAAAGCCCTACTCTTCAGGGAGGAGGAGTCTTCTTGAGCCTTATCTCACTTGGGACACACACACACACACACACACACACAGCCCTAGGCAAATCATATTCAATATTCAGAACTCCCCCATTTCCCCAAATCTTGAGAGAAGTCATAGGGGAAAAAACCAAACACCTTACTTATAGAAAAATGGGGATAAGAAATTATGCAGACTTGTCAATAGAAGCCATGCAAGCAAGAAGATAGTGGAATGAAATATTGAAAGTGTTGAAAGAAAAAAAAAATTCAACCAAGAAATCTGTATCCATTGAATTTATCTGTTAAAAGCAAAAGAGAAATAAAGATTTTCTCAGACAAGCAAAAATTGAAGAAATTTATTACTAGCAGACCTGATCAGAAGAAATGTTAAAGGAAGTTCATCAGCAAGAAAATCATATAGGTCAGAAACTCAAATCTGCATAAAGAAAGGAAGAGCATGAGAGAAAAAAATAAATGAAGGTCAAATAAAAATTTTAATTTATCTAAAAGATAACTTTAATAGTAACAGTATGTTAGAAGATTATAGCATATTGATAAATGAAATGAATGATATACGCCCAGTCGTCTTATACGCCGGCAAATACGGTAGAAATACTCTGATATAAGATACCTATATTATGTAGAAAGCTACACTTAGAGTAATTAAAATGTATATTGGAAAAATGTGTACTGGAAACTCTGAGGCAATAACTAAAATAGTTAAAAATTAAGGGAAATTGATATGCTAAAATGGAATCACATAAAATAATCAGTTAAAACAAAGCAGGAGAAAAACTCAAAGAACAAATGTAATCGATAGAAAACAGTTACAAACATGGTAGGTATTAATTCAGCTAATCCAAATGGAAATGTTTTAAATGCACCAATTCAAAGACAAAGACTGTCAGACTGAATTAGAAAAAGGCCCAGGTTTTTCTCATCTGCAAAAAACCTACTTTAAATATAAAAACCCAAAAAGTTTCAAAGTAAATGGATGGATAAAGATATACCTTGATAACACCAATCCAAGAAAAGCTGGAGTAGCTATATTAATTTCAAAAAAAAACAAAAAAGTGGAGAGTGGTCAGCTAGAGACTTCCCCAAACAGGCAAGTCAGCAATGGGCTGGTTGAAAAGTAGCTGCAGGGAGAACACCACCTCCTCTCTCACTGCGGTAATGAGAGCCCCCAGTGACGGGAGGCTGACCTGACTCCTCCTCACGGCAGTCCTGATGCTTCCCTGGGTCTCAGCTCTGCCCCTGCTCTCCTTGTCAGACCCCACCCGTGTCACAACCCTCACCCACGGCCGCCAGCGTGCTCTCTTCAGCCTTCTGGCTCAGTGGTGG
>NW_006383017.1:5032713-5051498 GCF_000327345.1 Myotis davidii | reverse complement strand
TTTCCCTATTGTTTATTACATTGGAAGTTAGTTTTGGAATTCTAAACACATGATCTCAATTCCATTCTGCTTTAAGAATCCTACTTCTTGAGGCCATGTAGATGCTGCTGTCATGAATGAGTGGGGCAGAGAGTCATCTTACTCAACATGCATTTTGTCTTTCCCTCTCTTAATGGTGAAGTAAACATGTAAGTTCTCTTTCAAATAGCACGTTATGCCTTATTGTGTCTATCAAGCCAGTTAATTAGGACCTTGTGAAAATAAACCCAGGCTCTGAGGATAAGCAGCGTGAGGAAACGGTGGAGAGGGGTGAGAGTGAAGTGGAGGTGAGGAAGAATGAAATTGGGATGGAATCGACATATTTTCATGAAACAAGGTTTCATATCTCCATTTCAAGGTAAACTATCTCATTCAAGGTATCCCAAAGTTAATGGCAAGTCTTAGCATATGGATCTTAGATATATATTGTCATTTCATTAGTAAACTTTTCTTTTCTTTTGGGAACTATATCATGGGCTAAGGAAATAATCACCTAAACCAGCATCCTAATAATTTGGAAAGATTTGTAAAAAGTCTAATAAAGAATAATTTATGAAAGATTTATGGTAGCCCTTGTGAAAGATAAAAAGATATACCATTTAGTGACAAATAGAAAACTATTCCTATGGCTTCATTATTTTTCCCTCTTTGATAAAATAAGTGCAACGAATGAATGTAGGCCACAGACTATATATGGAAATAAACAATATTTTTCATTCAGTCCAGTATATTGAGTGAAGGCTGACAATGATCACATTTTATGGTAAAGTGATATTTAGAATTTCTAAGAGTCATAATTAGTGGTAGAATCATCAAATGACTCAATAATTATACTGCATTAGAGCTTATAATTATGAATCTGAGGATTTTAATTATATACTCCTATTTTATAACTCAGCTGTAAAACAAACATTAAAGGGAAAAAACAATGAGTCTATTGAGTTAGAAACCAGAATATGTGAATTTTGCTTTATAGTCTAGGGTGCCAATTCTGGTTTTAATGGATTGTTTTTAAGTATAATCATTTTGGAGAAAGGGCCCATGTTGTCCTTCGAATAGCATCTACATTTTCAGTTTTCATAAGTTTCCTGTTTGTGGGAAACACATCAAATAGATAAAAATGTATCCAATGGTTGAAAGCATTAAGTCATGTCATTCCTGTACATGTTTTGCAGACAGAATTAACACATATGAATCTGGTTCTTCCTTTTGTAAGCCTTAATCACTCCGAAAGTATATTAGAATTCTTGTGGTTGCAGTTGAGAGAAAACTTGACCCAATTTTTTGGGTCAAGTGAGGTTTTTGGCTGCAATAGCTGAGAAGTCTGTGCTTCCAGCAGAGCTGAATTCTGGCTTCACGTGATGCAGCGGGACACAATAAAAGCCGTTCACTATGGGACTCGAGAGCTTCATCTTTCCTGCCTTCCATTTGGTAACACCTGGGGGCAGGAATCTCAGTCCCTACAGCCTACCAGTTCGAGAGCCATCTGAGCTCCCTCCTGGAGTTCAGGGAGTCTTCATGGCTTTGATTGCTCCAGATGTTAGCCCTTAACCAATGGCTGTGACAAGGTAGAAATAACGCACTGATTGGCTTAGGCCTAGGTCACATGCCGACCAGGAATTTTAGGTGGGAGGGGGTTGGGCTGCAAACTCATAGGGATTGAGAATGAGGGAGATTGATTCAGCAATGAGCTGCTATGAGAGGTGCCTGAATAGATGCTTTACAGTCTAAAACCAAATGCTGCTCACTATAACAAAACTGTATTGAATCAGCATATCAAAACTTGCCAATCTTCCTTAACTTTATTCAGTGTAGACAGAGCCTATTTATAATCTGAAAACTCCCTTTTAATTTTGTCCATGTTGGTCAATATTAAAACTATATTCCATTGAAAACATCTATAGAAATAGTAATGGTTCACAACAATTAACTTTTAGTGTGGGTTATTGTTTGGCAAATAAATATATTCTTTTTAATATTAGGAAAAATTTTATTAAAACAATTTGTTTATTTATTTATTATTTTTAAAATCCTCACCCAACGATATTTTTCCATTGATTTTCAGAGAGAGTAGAAGAGAGAGGGAAAGACAGAGAGGAATATTGATGTGAAAAACACCTTGATTGGTTGCCTCCTGCAGGAGCCCCGACCAGGGCCTGGGCCAGGGAGGAGCCTGCAACTGAGCTATGTGCCCTTGACCAGAATAGAACCTGGGACCCTTTGGTCCGCAGGATGACACTTTATACACTGAGCCAGACCGGCTACGGCTGGCAAAGAAATAATTTTAAAAATTATACTCCCTCATTTCCCCCTTCACACGGCTCCTCCCCCACCAGTCCTTCACCACATTATTGTCTGTGTCCATGCATGCATGCATATATGTTCTTTGCTTAGTCTGCCTTTTTATAACACTAATCATACTTTGTCATCATTAAAAAATAATGCCTCTCTCATAAAACTGTAAGCTCCATTAAAGAGGAATTGGGTCTGTCTTGTTCACAACAGTAAGCTGGTGTCTATAAAGTGCTTAATAAATAAGACTTACAACCAATGGGAAAGAACATAAATAAAACATATTCCAAGAAAATAGCTTAAAATGTTTTGGCATTTATAAAATTTTCAAATACTTAAAAACCATATTAACTGCAGAGGAGTTAGAGCTGTTCTAAGGCCTCAGTTCATCCCTTGTATGAATAGTTCTTCAGAGATTACGCTGTTCTGGGTGCTGAGAAGAAACACTGCATATGGCATGTAAATTCCTGGAACTTACCATCTAGTGAATAAATTGACAACAAACAAAGCTCCAAATAAATGATATAATGTCAGATAGCCGGGGGTGTGGAAAAGGTAATTATAAAGTAGGGCAAAGGGGAAGAGAATGATGAGGCGAAGGGGCAGTGGTGCCTCTTTTGGATAGGAAGGTTAGGAAGGGCCTCTCTGTGAAGGCAACGTTTGTTGAGAGACCTGAATGAAGTAAGGGAGGGAACTAAGCATATGTCCTGGGGTAAGATATTTCAGAAAAAGACAGCAGTAAGTACAAAGGCCTGAGGCAGAAACAGGCTTAGCATATTTAATGAACTACAAAGAAACCCATGTAACTGAAAGGCAGAGTGAGAAAGAGACATAGGAAGATGATGATGAAAATATTGCCTGCAACCAAGGTCCTTCTAAATCTAAAGAGTATTAGAGGCTGCATTTTATTTTGATTAATGTGGAATTTTCTTGGAAGTTTTTGGGTAAAGGAACAAATGACATTATTTATAGTTTAAAAGACTATGCTGGCTTTTGTGTGAAAAAAATTGAGGCAAGATTGGAAACAGGCCATTTAGAGATGACTGCAGTAGTTCAGGTGAAAGATGATGGAGGCTTGATCTAGGATGATGGCAGTTGGGATAGTGAGAAATCATTGAAATTTATCTCTTCAACATTTTATTGTGAAAAATTTCAAACATATAGAAAATTTGAAAGAGCTGAAAATTGAATGAGCACCCATATATCCATCACTAAGTTCTATAGTTAATATTTTACCATGTCTTTATCATTCAGCTACCCATTCTTCTATTCATCCATCAATCACTCCTATTTTATTTATATACTAGAGGCCTGGTGCATGACATTCATGCACTGGGGGCAGAGGGGGTCTGTCAGCCTGGCCTGTGCCCCTCTTGTAGTCCAGGATGCCTCGGGGGTCCTTAGCGCTGCGCTTGCAAACCATGAGCCCAGCTTCTGGCTGAGCAGTGCTCCCGCTGTGGGAGCGCACTGACCACCAGGGGGCAGCTCCTGTGTTGAGTGTTTGCCCTCTGGTGGTCAGTGGGTGTCATAGCAATGGGTCATTCCACCGTTTGGTCAATTTGCACATTAGCCTTTTATTATCTAGGATTTCAAAGTAGGTTACAAACACAGTACCCTTCACTGATAAGCAAGGCAATTTGCTTATATCTTAAAGGTAATGTTGGCAAACTTGTAGACAAACTGGACATAGGGTGTAAAGGAAAGAGGGAAATCCAAGCTTCTAGGTTTCTTGGCTGGAGCTACTCTTGAAGAGGATGGGTTGAGGAGAAAAATCAAGTGATTCGCTTCAGACATGTTGAGGTTGGGAAGCAGGTAGACACAGGAAGAGTAGGCAGCTTGATTTTAACTTTAGAGCTCAGCAAAGACATGGGGGCTAGAGCAGCCATTTGGGAGTTACCATCTAATACTTAGTATTTAGTGTTCAGAATGAAACGAGATGACCTAGGGAGTAAGTGTGGATGTAAGAGAGAAGAGAAAAAGTTCAAGGACTGAGCCTGGAGGTGCCCCAATATTTGGAAGTTAGAAAGAGGAAGAGGATTGAGAAAATAAAACTGAGTAGGAACAGTAAGGAAAAAGGAAAATCAGGAAAGTAGAGTGTCTCCCAAAAGCCCAAGAAGATGTATTTCAAGAGGAGATTGGCCGAGTGCTGCTGAGGTGATGGGAGGTGAGATGGCTGATCACGGAAACTAGCAATATGTTAATTGCTAGAACTCAGGTATGCGTCTGTCACATAGCACGTTTCAGTGAATGAGTAAATGGAGATCTTGAGTGACCTTGGTAAGTGGAGTAGTTCGGTGGAGCAGTGAGAATCAAGTCTGACTGAAGAAGCTCCAAGAGAAGCAGAGGTAAGGAACACAAGAACAGCGAGCATTGGTGACTTCAAAGTGTTTTCTTAAAAAGCACAGCAGAGAAATTGGAGTATCTTGAGGAAGATGTAAAATCAAGGGAAATTTTTATTTCTGAATGATGAGAAATACTATAGCATGCTGTATGTTGGTGGTAATAATCCAGTAGAGAGGAGGAAATTAATAATGCGAGAGATACTGGCAACAATTGCTGGAGTGATGGTCTTGAGTAGGGAATGGGGGGTGATTTGGGGGGCGGAGGGCAGAGAACCTAACGTTAGAAGCTCAATTTTTCATCTATAGAAACAGGGAGGAATACAGGGCATAAGGGGACATAGGCAAAATGTTTAGTAGAAATAGTAGTTGCTTTTTCATTCTCTTGTCATCTAACAGTTATTGACTGAGCACGTACAGTAATCACCCCTTATCAGTTGGATGCCAAAACCACGGATAGTACTGAACCCTATATATACCTTGTTCTTTCCTATACATACGTTACTATGATTATGTTTACATAAGAGATTAGCAACAATAACTAATAGTAAAATAAAATAACTATAATAACGGACTATAATAAAAGTTATATAAATATCATCTCTTTCGAAATATTATATTGTACTGTACTTACCTTTTCACTTAAAGGAATCACTTTAAGGCTCTCTTTGCCATATCTGAATTGCCAGCATCACAACTCTAGAATTTGGGGTGAAGTAAAATAAGGGTGACTTGAACACAAACACCCCAAGCATCTGATAGCCAAGGGGGCTGCTGTGACGAATGGGCAGGAAGGATCTCCAGCTGGAGACGCTGGACAAAGGGATGATTCATGAGAGACAGTAGAGATTTCTTCATGTGGCTCAGAATGGTGCACAATTTAAAACTTATGCATTTTTTATTTCCAGAATTTTCCACTTACTATTTTTGGACCATGGAAACTGAAGCCACAAGAAGCTAAACCGTGCATAAGGGGGCCTGTCCTGGTGCCAGGCAGTGTTTTAGGAAGTGAGGCTTCAGGGGTGAAGGAAACGGGCAGAATCCCTGCCCTCATGGAGCTGATACGTTAGGGGTAGGAGACAGACTATATATTCCCATGTATCACGTGCTCCAAGTGTCATGGAGCCAAATGACGCAGGGAAGGACATAAGAAGTTCTATGAGGAAGCAGTTTTTCATTTCTAAAATGATAATCAATGGATTTTTGGTATTGCTTCTACTTTCCTCTGCGAAATAGAAAACAAGCCTAGCAGCAGAGGGTGGGGAGAGGGAAGAGACCTGGGGAATGCTGGAGATTTGGGGGAGGAGGAGAAAATGGGGATCTGCTGCCCTCAAGAGAGGGAGACTGAATTGCCCCGATAAATGTGAAAGACCAAGAGAACATTCAGAGAAGGGATGGAGACTACAGGAAGTTTGAGGAGAGACGAGTTCTTGAGGCACATTGGGAGGGTTTGGGGTATCAGGTGGGATGAGTAATTGTCAGGTGATGAGGACTGAACTTCTTGACATGACTGAGTATGTGAACTATGACGGAACATGTCCTACGGCCCCTTAGAGGGGGCAGATGGGGATAACCCCCACTTATAACCAACTACTGCTTGAGATGGGTCTCTTAGGAAATTATAGCATTGATGCAATCGATGTTGTTGAGGAGAGTATGAGGGTGGCCATCTTATTCGGAGCAGGAAGAGCTCTGTGTGACTCCCTTTAACCTGCTGGGGGAGTGTCCAAAACTTGGGAGAGGTAACCATCCCAGAAGCCATTATTCAGGAATTCATAATTTGAGTCCATTTACAGAAGGAAAATGAAGATTCAGCAATTATTATCCTGTTCAAAGTCAACAGCTGTATTGAACATCCAACAAGACAAAACAAAAATGTCCTATTCATATTTGAAAAGCTAATCAGAATTTAACATCACTTCACTACCTCCATAAATTTTTGCCCAAAGTTTCTAAAAGGAAAACTTTTTGTACCTAGTAGAAAAACTAGTTTTGGGGGTGCTGCTTGCTGTCAGTTAACACAGCAAGGGAATAATTTACTTCTACCTAATTGGTTTTGCATAGCATTGACAGATGGATATAAAATTGTATTATCTGCATCTGTGTCTTTCCTTCCCATAAACAGGCAGTGTCTTATCCTGGATCCAGGGAAGACTTGGGAAATGTTTGCAGGATAACTTAATGATTCATTTCATTTTTTAAATTTAAATTTCACTGGGGCAAGAACACTTACCATGAGATCTGCCCTCTTAACATATTGTTAGGTGTACATTTCACTATCATTAGCTCTAAGCACCAGCTTGTACAGCAGATCTCCAGGACTTACTCATCCCCTGTTAGTGAAGCTTTAAACCCATTGAGTAGCAACTCCCCATCTCCCCTCCTGCCTGCCCCTCCAACCACTGTTTCGCTCTCTGCATCTATGAGTTTGACTCTTAGATTCCTGTGTGGACTAAATGCAGGATTTGTCCTTTCGTGACTGGCTTATTTCACCTAGTCTATACCCTTAAGGTTCATCCATTTTGTTGCATATTGCAGGATTTCCTTCATTCTAAAGCTTAATCGTCCATTGTATGCATACAGCATACCAATTTTATTTATCTGTTGAGGGGCATCTAGGTTGTTTCTACATTTGGCTAATGTGAATAATGCTGTGATTTGGGAGGGCTAATGTCTTTTCACGATCATGATTTCAATTCCACAGATTCAATGCAATCTCTATCAAAATCCAATGGCATTTAAAAAATATTTTTATTTTTTTCAAAGGGGAAGGGAGAGATAGAAACATCAAGGATGAGAGAGAATCATTGATTGGCTGCCTCCTGCACGCCCCCTACTCGGGATTGAGCCTACAACCCTGGCATGTGCCCTGATCGGGAATGGAAACATGACCTCCTGGTTCATAGATCAATGCTCAACCACTGAGCCACACTAGCCGGGCCCCAATGGCATTTTTAAAAACAGAAATAGAAAAAATAATTCTAAAATTCATATGAAACCACAATAGGCCACAGATACCCAAAAACAATCTTGAGAGAGAAAAAACAAAGCTGGAAGCATCACACTTCCTGATTTCAAAATTCATTACAAAGAAACTAAAAACAATGTGGTACTGGAATAAAAACAGAAACATAGACCAACAGAGTAGACTAGAAAGCGCATAATACATCCACAAATATATAGTCAACTGGTCTTTGACAAGGGTATCAAGAATACATGATGGGGAAGAACAGCTTGTTGAATAAATGGTGCTGGAAAATTGGATATTCACATGCAAAAGAAAAACTGGACCCTTATCTTACATATACATAAAAACCAACTCAAAATGGATTAAATACCTAAATGTAAGAGCTGAAACTGTAAAACTCCTAAGAGAAAACATAGGGGAAAAGTTTCATGACATTGGTCTTTAATTTCATGGATATGATACCAAAAGTATAGGCTACAAAAGAAAAAAATAGACAAGTGGAACTACATCAAACTAAAAATCTTCTGCGTAGCAAAAGAAACAATCAATATAGTAAAAAGGCAACTGAATGGTAGAAAATATTAATAAACCATCAGCTATTGATAAGAGGTCATTCTATTTAGGGAATTCCTACAACTCAATAGCAAAAACCCTAATAACCCGATTAAAAAATGCACTAAGGACTTGAATAGACATTTCTCCAAAGAAGACATGCCAATGGCCAAAAGGTATATGGACACATACTCAACGTCCCTATTATCAGGGTAATGCAAATCAAAACTGCAATAGGTAACGCCTCACACTTGTCAGGATAGCTATTATAAAAACACACATACACAAGCAAAAAAACCAACACAACAAAAAGACAGCACGGATGTCAAGAAATTGGAAACCTTGTGCATTGCTGATAGGGATGTATAATGGTGCAGCTGCTATGGAAAACAGTATGGAGGTTCTTTAAAAATTAAAAACAGAACTACAATCACTTTTGGGTATTTATCCAAAAGATTTATTTCTGAGTCACCCCCCGTGGCTTGGTTTTCAACCCGAACATCACTTTAAAATTTCATCTCTTGTGACACCACAATAAAGAGGGGAAAAGTTGCAATAGGTATCGCCTCACACTTGCGGATAGCTATTATAAAAACACACATACACAAGCAAAAAACCCAACACAACAAAAAGACAGCACGGATGTCGAGAAATTGGAAACTTTGTGCATTGCTGATAGGGATGTATAATGGTGCAGCTGCTATGGAAAACAGTATGGAGGTTCTTTAAAAATTAAAAACAGAACTACAATCACTTTTGGTTATTTATCCAAAAGATTTATTTCTGAGTCGCCCCCCACATGGCTTGGTTTTCAACCCTAACATCACTTTAAAATTTCATCTCTTGTGACACCACGATAGAGAGGGGAAAAGTTTAAGTCACATACTGTCACATTCTGGGCAATTCTGGTAGGTGGAGAAATACCATTCAGTTTAGGCATGTACTCACCAAATGAATTTGAGAACTGAGGCAATTATCTGGGTTATTCAAGCAAAAGAGCAATTTTGTTTGAAACACGATATAATTGGGAAAAAAACTGATTTTAAGAAAAGCTTTAATTACCTAGAAAATAATCTGTAACTCTTCACACAAAAGACAGATGTTTAGAGAAAACCTAGTCACGTTTTTTTTTGCCTTAAAAATTTGGGGGAGGAGGAGAAAGCATGGATATGCTGCCCTCAAGAGAGGCAAATTGCAAATGTATATACATCCCAACAATGTTTTTCATAGGTAAAGGCTATTATCTTACAGAGATATGGCACATGAAAATGTCATTATTTAAAGGATATGTGAAAAGAATCAATAATTTAAGCGTATTCATACAAGGCAAATGCAGATTAGGCAAGACATTGTGATCTGCTATTCATGTTTAAAAAGATATTTTTGTGAGACTAGGAAAGAAATTATAAATAAAATATTTATTTTTTGGAGGATTTATTTCATTCTTTTAAAGTACTACTGAAAACAGTTCCTGGGAAATAGATGGCAATCCATACTGAATATTACTGTGCTTCTTCTTATATAATCACCTGGGATGCTTTTAACAAAACAAAGATGCCAGGGACTCCTCAGACTAATTTTTAAAAAGCTCCCAGGCATTCCAACGGTCTCTTAGACATCAAAGTTCTCTGGCAATATTGTGATAACCTTCTCATTTGCTTGTGGTGGGCATCGCTAATTGAACGTGATACTTTTCCAAACTAAGTCACAGTTTTTCTCGCTATAATGCGCCAGGTAGTCCTTACCAATCGACTCAGAGTTGAAATGAAGGCTACTTGCTACCAGAGTTATCAAAGAATCTGGGACAGAATTGAATGTTCCTCACATAAGGTGACTGATGTGTAATGTGGTAACTGACTGCTTGCTAGCATGATTCAGCCAAGCAATTGTCAGCTGCTGTTAACGAAGGGCATTTTAGAGACTGTAGTGGCTCTCCCCAGGTGTCCTTGGAGACCTTTGTAACATTCCTTTAAAATATATATACATGTATTTTTTATTGATTTTAGAGAAGAAGGGAGAGAGAGAGAGAGAGAGAGAGAGTTTTCCTGAGCTTTTGGGGGACTCCTGAGCTTATGAGACCCAAAAGAGCCTTCAGCTTTTTACTCAGGCCTACATTTTCCTCTGCAGTGAGATGTCTGAGCCACAAGATAGGACTTCCCATGCAGAAGAGAAGAGAGAAACATTCATGTAAGAGCCCACAACCTGGGCATGTGCCCTGACCTGGAATGGAATCATGATCTCAGGGTTCATAGGTTGATGCTCAACCACTGAGCCACACCAGCCGAGCATTTGTAGCATTTCTGTGTGATGCTCCCGCTCTGAGAGCTTCAGTGTGCTTTGGCTTCCTTCAGCAAGAGGAGGGCTTGTCTTGCACTCACAGAGCAGAGAAGTACCTGGGCATTTCCCTCTCTCAGGGGTAACCCTTAACCATCGGATGAAGGGCCAGGAGTAGGAGTGCCCCCTCCCCTTCTCCTTGGGTGGGAAGAGCCCTGAGGCAGAAGGTCCACTCCGCAGCAGCCCGGTGGGCTTGGGCGGAAAGGGCCGGTGTGGACGGCGAGGTAGCACTCTTGCTTGGTTTCCGCCCCTTCTCTGTCCCGATGCCCTAGTTCCACCCTAGTTTTCCGGGAGCACCTATTCATAAATCACCCGTATGCAAATTTCCATCTCTGGGTCAATTTCTGAGGGACCCTTGGACAGATGCCGAAACCCAAGGCCGCTGGGCTGCAGGAGCATCTGTGTAATTCAAAAAGCACCGATGCCCAGCATACACCCCCAAGATTCCGATTCCGCTGGTCTCAGGCGTGGTCTGGATATTAGCGTGTTTAAAGCTCCCCCGGTTAATGTGTACAGCAGAGGCTGAGAATCACTTTTAAAAAACCAACTTTCACCCTAGCTGGTTTGGCTCAGTGGATAAAGTGTCAGCCTGCAGACGAAAGGGTCCCGGGTTTGATTCCGGCCTTTCGGTCAAGGGTACATGCCCGGGTTGCGGGCTTGATCCCCAGTACGGGGCGTGCAAGAGGCAGCTGACTAATAATTCTCTCTCATCATTGACGTTTCTCTCACTTTCTTCCTCTCCCTTCCTCTCTGAAAACAATAAAAATATACTAGCATTTTAAAAAAACCAACTTTGCATAAAAGTTACTCTGGTCAGCCCATTGTTATAAATTCACATTCCAAGGCCTCCGTACCCCATTAGGCCTGCATATCTAATAAAAATAAAAATTTTATATGTATAAAAGTAGAGAGAACAGTATAATGAATGCCACTGAATTATCCAGCTTTAACAATTAACTCGTGGATGAAGGTTTTTAACGTGTAGGTGGGCCACGAGCCACAGGCTGAGAACATGGCAAAAAGGTTTGTAAAGTTAGCTTTGCAAATGCTGTGGCCATTACTGGGTGTGTAATGAGCACCTGGGTAAGTCCACTGGAGCATCTGGCTCAGCCAGGGAGGGCAGGTCCGTTTCAACCTGCATGCCTCTCTCACTGACTCAGAGGCTCTCAGGTGTGTTGAGGAGGATTCTGAGGCTGAGTCTGGGTTCAGCCAGCAAAGATAGTAGGCTGCATGCTTGAGTGGAGGTCTTGAACTGTAGCTAACCATTGGGATAGGGTTTGATAGGGTTAATAAGGCTTTGTTCTGGAAGAATGAGGGATCTAATAGTCCAGTGAAGTTATAGGTAGCAAACTATTCCTTTTGTCGATAAAGTGAACGTAAGAGAGTGCCCTTGTACTTGGAGGACAAGGAAAGGAATCTCCTGTGAAACTCCAAGGATTTCAAGGGCAAGGGCAAGTGCCAGTTCTCTCGCGCTCCCACTGCAGAGAATGCTCAGGGTGAGGCTAGTACAGGCCGAGGACTAAATGCAAGGTGGCATGGACATAGTTAATGCTCAGTCGAGACTCATATCTGTGTTTATAGCTTTAAAATGTTTTCTTGAAAATGTATCTCTCCTATGAAAAAATTTTGTAGGTGATCAATGATTAGCTATTCTTTGTGCTTTGGAAAAATCACAGAATATTTTGGTATATAGAAAAAAAATTTAGCCAGATCCTACTTATGTATTAATTCCTTCAAGAAAATATTACCTTGGGTCAAACTAACAAATCAAACACAGTATATCAGCCTAAGAGCTCAGATTCTAATGTCAGATAGCACAGGTTAAATTTTAGGTTTTACCACTATCTGGCTCTGTGCCTCAGTTGCTTTATTTGTAACAGGGTTAATAATAAGAACTACCTCAGGGCCATTATGAAGATTAAATGAGGTCATACATGCAAAGGGCTTAGGATAATGCTTGTCAGATAATGCTCAATAAATATTAGGGAATATTATTAGTATTGTAGAACAATAAACTCTTGGGTTTTTTTTCTATCTCTATGACAACTCTTTCTTATTTTCTTTCCTGGTTCATCTTCCTCTATGGACCTTTAAATTTTGAAAGTTTCTCAGGGCTCCATCTTAGCCTCCCCTCCCCTTGCCATACTCCCATTCTCTCCCCATCCCCTCTTTTCCTCTGTAAACAGTAACACTGAGTTGCTTTGTTTCTATGTCTTCAGTTACTTAGATTCTTTAATCCCTACATAAATCCTTTGAAAACAATTTTAAATACAACGTTTTAAAAAAGAAATATACACCATCCTTCTCCTGGGAATACAGGCTGGATAACACAATGACTCTGGGGTCAGAAGGTCATGGGCTTGGGTTTCAGTGTAATCACTCACTGGTTATGTGTTCTTGGACCATTTTCTTAACATTTGTAAGCTCAGTTTCCCCACCTGTAATATAGGCTGAGAATACTACCATCTCATAGCATCATTATAAGGGTTACATGAAATAATTCAGGGAGGTGATGAGCACAGAATCTGGGTCAGAATCCCTGGTGGCCCCTCGCAGTTGTTGTTTTTTGTTTGTTTTTTAATCCTCATACAAGGATATTTTTCCATTAATTTTTAGGGAGGGTAGAAGAGAGAGGGAAAGACAGAGAATATTGACTTGAGAGAAACACATTGACTAGTTGCCTCCTACAGGAGCCCTGCCCAGGGCCCTGGCCGGGAGGATCCTGCAATCAAGGTCCATGCCCTTGACCGGAATCAAACCCAGGATCCTTTGGTCCGCAGGCCGACGCTCTATCACTGAGCTAAACGGGGGGTAGGTGGGGGGGAGCGCCTCACAGTTGTTTTTATTGTTACCGATGCTAAGGACACAGAGCCCGTCTCAGGCTGTGCCGCTGCGCTCGCTCCCAGCACTGAGGCCCCAACTCCCCTCACTGCGTGGCCTGCGCTTCCAGCTCTGACATTTCCAATTCCCCAGCTTCTCTGAAAGCAAATAGTCAAGAACAAGCCTTTCAGAGAGACTGGGTTTTGAAGGTAGGTCCAGCCAGGAGGACGGAGGCTCCCCTCCCTCACATTCCCTTCCGAGAGCTGAGGTCACACCCCGGAACCTGGGAATGGGGCTGCGATTGCTATACTTACTTTTCCTTACCAGCCGTGGTGTTATTACCGAGGTTTGGGGGATGGGGAGTGAATTTCAGTTGCTTGGCCCCACAGAGAGTTCATTTCGCGTCCCTTGGACTGCCCTCCTATTCAGGGATCTTTCATTTCGGTGGCTTTCCAGCGATGCCCTGGCTGCCTAGCAACCGCGGGCTCCAACCTTCCCGGAACAGCGGCAGGCAGCCCTCCTGCATATCAGTGCCATCAAATTTTTTTTTTTAAAAAGACTATCTCATTTTATGAAAAGTTAAACATCATAAAAATACAGCTTCCCAACATATGTTTTCTTCCAAACAATTGCTGACAACCATGTAATACTGAAGTGGAATTGGGAACTGCAAATTTTCAAGTGACAACAAACATAAATGAGGGCAACTTAAAAATATTATATGCATTTATATATAAGCAACCCTAGTGTTTGCAAGCCGTGAAACAGGCATCATCATTCCTGTGTTTGCCCAAAAAGTAAATACGTGATAGATTTTCCTTAGTTCCTGACTGTTAATAGTCGGCAGCCTAGTTCTACCAAAAAAGCAGAAGTGGCTCTGGCTGGTGTGGCTAAGTTGGTTGGAGCATCCTCCTGTACATTGAAGGGTCGTGGGTTCAATTCCCGAACAGGGCACATACCCAGGTTGTGGTGTTCTTTAAAAAAATATATTTTTATTGATTTCAGAGAGGAAGGGAGAGGGAGAGAGAGACAGAAACATCATCGATCAGCTGCCTCTCTAGCTCCCTGTCCCTCCGCACTGGGGAGTGAGCCCAAAACCCATGTGCCATGTCAGGGAATCGAACCAGAGACCTCTTGGTTCATGGGTCGAAGCTCAACCATTGAGCCACACCGGCCAGGCTCTAGGTTACTGGTTTGATACCTGGTTGGGATGCATACCAGAGGCAACCCATCTGTTTCTCTTTCTCCCTTCCTCTCTTTCTGAAATCAATTTAAAAAATTAAAGAAGAAAAAAAAAAGCAGAAATCAATTCCATCTTATTTATATGTGTAGAAATGATGGTACGAATTTAAATTAATCAGGACATGATGATTCATCAGAAAATCGATAAATTAAAAGGTCACGAATTTCTCTAAACAATTTTTAGGTTGCTTTGCAAACCTTCTGTGTTTAATCTTCTCTATTAAATTATCTCTGGGTCTACACAATTATTAAGTCGGTAGCACTCAGTATAATTAACTCCTGATATTAATCCTCTAATGGATTTTTGCCGGTCCTTTTCTAATCATTTGACTCTCACCTAATCTAGAATCCTTGACCTCACCTTCCCTCTCTGGCAAGAGTTTTTCTTAGGGATGCAGTGTGGTGAGCGGAGAGGCATTATGTAAAGTGACTAAACGCTCAGCTCTCAGACTGGGGCAAGCAAGCCACTTGCATTTTCTAAGCCTCAGTGCTCCTGTCCGTGAAATAGGAATAGCATCCGTACCTGTGACAATTAAAAGACCATGCATTTGAAGCATTTAGCGGACTAATTGGAAGATAGTATAAATGGAGGTCAATGGGATGCTAGTCAACAGATGCTTAGGATTTTAGTTTTCCCCTCTCTAGCTCCCTGTCCCTCAACACCCCCTCCAAAAAAAACCCGGTATCTTCAGAAGCACCGAACAAAAAATAATCTCCGAGTTCTCATCATCCAGCCAGCTCATTTCTCTAAATGTAATTCCTTTGAATTTAATGTTAGCTTTGAGTGGAGTGTTATACGTGAGAAATGTTCAGGTAACATACTGAATGTAAGAGACTAGGGAAATTTATTTGTAATATTTAAGGACAGGTTGTCTGGCCTGCAGGCAGTTGGATGGAGTATAATTTCATCATCATTATTATTGGCAAATGTGCAATGCACACCTATCATACATGGGGCGGGCGGGAGGGCCCAGAGCACACAGGCAGTTAGGCCTGGTTCTAGCCGGGGAATCTGTCGGTGTCTCTGTAATGTCTTGTCTTCTTCCCACTCTCCGATAAACAGTACTTCCTTTCCCCGGAGGGCTCTGGCTTCACAATCGACAGTGTCGGAGCAATTTCTACAGCAGCGGTTTTTGATTTTGAGAGGGAAGCTAGAAGGTAAATACTGCGACTGGCTTTTCATTCACTCAGAACACCTGCCCTCTGGTTCATATTTCTGTCTGTGAGGACGTTTCCCCCATCTGGCCTTAACGGGCTCCCAAATGAAGGTGCTGTTAGCATTGCCCTAAATATGAAATCGTCACCCAAACTCTGACTGCACAAGTACTGGATGTGGCTGCTTTGGCCCCCGTCTGCTAACCCAGTTTTCCCAGAGCCCAGCATCGGGGTGTTTCAGTGATGGTGTTTGCAACCTGAGGTGGATGTCGGGATTCTCTCTGGACAGCTGGGGCACAATTCACTCACAATTTAATCCAGCAGCTTTGAAAAGTTAATTGCTTGACAGTTCCTCCTTTTCCCTCTACGTCTGCCAAATGGGTAGCCCCTGGTGTGCAGTTATTATGACTATTTTTAATATGGTTTTTATTACCACCCTTTTCAGCCATATGTTCTGCATCAAAGTGCTTTCCTGGAAAAGCAATCGGAGTGGGAAGCCCTCACCATACACTTGCCCCTGAATCTTATAAGGAGAGTCTCCCGATTATGAAAGCTGAGGATGGTATAGATCCTGAGTTAGCATCTTTAGTGAAACAGGTTGCTAGTTCAAAAATGGGATGCGTTTTCTCCTGCTGACTGCAACAAGATTGCTGGAGGAGAGTTGTCCTAAATTTGTATTATCTTTATCTATTTTGAGGACAGAAAATTTGTCAAAATCTTCATCCATTTTCCCATATTCCTCTGTTTATTTGGTCTCCATAGCTCTGGGAATAATGGATAATGTCCATCACAGATTCCTTTTATTTTGGCCTGGTATACCTCATGAAAAAATGTTTATGCGTATTCCAAGTTATTTCTAACTGTTAAGCTTTGTTAACAAACGGGAGTAAAAGTCAATAATGAGAGTTTTAAAAATTAATTGTTTTCTTGATAAGTGAAAGCTAAACTTTCCCCTTTTCAGTATCTTTGAAATCAGAGGAGCTGACACAAAAATTGAAGCTCTGTTTGTAGAACTTGAAAAAATTATATTTGGCTAAAGTTTTGCAATGGATTCTCACTAACGTTCTCCAGAGAGAGAAGCCCATTCCTTCATTTTCTCTAGTTTCTTGGTCTCTGAGCTGACCTTGGAGTGGGAACAAAGGACATTTTGGAAATCACCCTTTGAGTTTTATCAGTTCCTTCCCTTCAAAGGAGTCCTAAGGGCCGTGAAATTGGTTGTTCAAGTGCTGATGCAAGAGTTAGAAGGGCTCAGCCCTTCCTCCTTCCCTTGCAGTCACCTCTCCAGCATCCAGCTAGATCGAATGTAATCTGAGGTCTTTGGGGCTGTGGCATCCTGTCCCTACCTCATTCCTCATTCCTTCCATTCTTGTAGTTGAGATGTCCTAGAATTATTTTAAAATATTTATTTATTTATTTATAAACAGATTTGTGGTTCCACTTATTTATTCATTCATTGGTTGATTCTTTTTTTTAAAATATATTTTATTGAGTTTTTACAGAGAGGAAAGGAGAGAGATAGAGAGCTAGAAACATCGATGAGAGAGAAACATCGACCAGCTGCCTCCTGCACACTCCCCACCGGGGATGTGCCCGCAACCGAGGTACATGCCCTTGACCGGAATCGAACCTGGGCCCTCTCAGTCCCCAGGCCGACGCTCTATCCACTGAGCCAAACTGGTCTCGGCCATTGGTTGATTCTTGTATGTGCCCTGACTGGGGATCAAACCCACAGCCTTGGAGTGACAGGACAACGCTCTAACCAAGTGAGCTGCCTGGCCAGGGCAATGTCTTTATTCTAAAAAGTGAATTGGCTTTATGATTTCTATGAAGTTATCTCAATCTCAAAAATAATAATCTTCTGGTGGAAAAAGTTATAAAACAGGAGGAAAATTGAGAACTTGTTCAATTTTTAGTCTAAATAGAAGGAAAATAGTAATTTTGGTTTCAATTATCATCAGTACATTTCAAGGTAGAACAGAATTTTTTTTTTTTTTCTGAAAGGGTGTGAGCAGCTGTTGGGTTTGCCTGGGACTGAGCAGTTTCCCGGGACGTGAGGGGGGCTGTCAGTGCTACAAGACAGTCCCCGCAAGTCGGGACTGCTGTCTGGATCCCAGTTATGGACACAGTCATCTTTCCATTAGGGCATATTTTCCCCCCATTTCGGGCACTCTCATGCCTCAAACCCATGCACATATCTGCTAAAATAAAACCTCTTCGTCACCCCGCCCTCCTAATGAGTCCCCATAGTCACTACGTTGTCTTGACGCGCTCTTACCACCTTCTTTGCATTTGCCATCTGTTTTCAGCACTGAGAGGTTGGTGTTTAAGGTAAGAGCCCATAGCCACAGCTTTGTTTGCTCTACCAGACTAAGCAATCCACCGTGCTTTTTTATTATTGATGGCGATTAACAGACCTTTCTAAGTTCCTGCCTGTTCTTTCAACAGATTTAGTTAACTTGGATCCTAACGAAGTGCCAGTCATTTCCAACTGTTAAAATAACTGGTTTGACTGACAATTTAACTAAATGAATCAATTGTTTTAACGGGTCAGTTAAGCCCCAGAGATTCTGTTTCTGTGAAAGCCTATTAGTTACTATAAAATCTTAACTGTCTTTCCTGTGGCTACACTTCCAGTTTCTCACTAGCTATTAAAGTGGTTGACCCCGGAGGACTGTTCGCTGCCGGGAATCTAAAGATTTTCCTCATCAATATCAACAATAGAGACCCAGTTCTTGCCTGCAGGTAAGAAGATAAAAGTCTTTTAATTGGCCTTGGAAATTGGGTAGGAAAATGTCATCTCTGAAATTCATTAATGAAATTTCCATTAGTATGCAATGTTTCTCTTTTTCCTGAGAAGGAAAATAAACAAGTAAGATGTAAATAATCAGTTATGATTCTAAAGAAAAGGCTTTCTTAAAAACAGCAATTTGAGAATAGTTTTGTAAAAATCATCGCTGCAGGATGTTTTTATTGATTCTAGAGAAAGAGAAGAGAGCGATAGAGAGAAAGAGGGAGAGAGGGAGAGAGGAAAAGAAAGAGAGGGA
>NW_006383017.1:5024141-5032672 GCF_000327345.1 Myotis davidii | reverse complement strand
GAGAGAGAGAGAGAGAGAGAGAGAGGTGAGATACACCCATTGTTTGCCTCCTGTAACCAAGGATTAAACCCACAACCTAGGTATGTGTCCTGACCTGGAATTGAACCTGCAACCTTTTGGTTTACAAAACAACACTCCAATTCCCTGAACCATCTGGCCAGGGCAAACAAAATAGTTTTAAAGTACAAAATGTGTTGAAATTACAACAGAATAAGGTATTATTAGTATTCTTAATGTCTAATGGGCTGGATTACCTCTCACAACCTTCAAGGAAATTCTGGTTGAAATGACCACCAGGGTGTTTATAAAAACACAGTGGGGCCGGCAATTTTAAGGCATTGGTTCTCACTGTAGGGGGCTAAGCACTGTGGTTAAGCATGCATACTAGTGCATTCTCTAGGGTCCGACAGGCTTGGGGTCAAATCCTACCTCAGCCACTTTGACATTTACTTTTGAAAGTTACTTACTTTCTTAAAAGCTTAGTTTCCACATCTGTAAAGTTGGGGCGGGAAGGGGGGGCAGGGGAGGATGGTATCTACTTTCTGGGACTGTGAGAAATAAATGGAAACAATGTAAACAGCACTCAGCATTGTGTCTAAACAATAGGCAAGTGCTGAATAAATGGGTTCACGATTAACATTGTCAGTTTCGACTGTCATCATGACTACCTCTAGCCCCTTACCCCTCCACCACCGTAAGGGGTAGAAAAGAATACACGCCAGGAAGCACCACTCTAATAGCCTTTTCTTTTCAAACAAGTTTGTTCAGTATTGAGAATGATGTCTTGAGTGTTACCTCTATAAAGTCGACTCTGCACAGTGAAGTCAACATCACCTTGGATGAAGAAATCCCAATTGGGAAAACGATTGGAGTGTGCCAGGCAACTGATGAAGATAATCTGGGAGATTTAACCTTTGAACTAGCTCCATGGAGTGTTTACTTTGCAATTGACAAAGGTAGGTCGAGAATTATTTTCAGCAAATTATCTCTCTTAGGTGTTGTTGTTATCATTTGTTGTGTCTCCTCTCTAAGACCGAGTTTCTGGAGGGTGGGTATCAGATTGTCTTCATTTGTAGGACCCCTGGAAGAAGCACGTAGTAGGTGCTTGATAAATTTCTGTTGAATAATGCTCTGTAAGCCCAGTTCTTTGTCCACAGATGATCTAACACGCGGCTCTCCGTAGCTGCCCCCATGACTGCTTTAGCGCTGCGCTCTACATGACCTTCCAGCTCATCTTCTCAGACCTAAATTATTCTGTTCTGCTTCAGGTCCAAATTTTTGTGAGAGAGAATCTGATTGGACTTTTTAGAGTTAGTCATTCACTTCTTAGCCAGTCAGCTGTGGCTGAGGATGGGTAGCTGTCAGGGGCTGTGGTCTATCTGAGAAGAAAGGAGGTGGTCATCCTTAGCACATGTGCAGGTTTGAGCATGGGACCAGATGCTCTCAGTGTCCCACCCTCAGGCCTTCACATTTCAGTTTCCTGACTTCCCACTGCCAATGTCTGCATTCCTTTGCTTGAGCGATTATTTTCCTCCCCCACAAATAGCAGGTTCAAAGTGTTGGAAAAATACTACCCACCCCATAAGCTCCCAGCCAAATACTGAAGAGAATTGTTATATAATTGGCCTCGGACAATTTTGAGTGTGAGCTTTGCAATGGCTTCCAGAGTTCCCCAGTGCTGTTAAGCTCTCGTTGTCCACAGTGGTAACTTGCTTGATAATATATTTTTTATTGGCAGCCTCCCCCTCTCTGCCTCACCACACCCATGCCATGTTGCTCTGGATCACCGCCCCTCCCCTCCCCCAAATAAACTATTGCACCCAAATCCTCCTCTCCCATCCTGCTTCTGGGGAAGCCCCAATCGACACAGCTACCGTCCCCTCTTAACTGAATTGCTGCACACATATCTTAGCTGGGCTTCTGCTTTCACACTCACCCCTCCATTAATCTCAGCAGGTCAACTGGGATGACTGTAAGGGGAGAAGTCACATTGGATTACTCTCCTCCTTCACGTAAACCCCCTGTCATTTTCCTTTGCACTTGGAATGCAATTCAGACTTCTCACGTTGTCCCCCAAATCCTTGTCTCTTGTCTCTCTCTGCAATGTCTTTGTGTTTCTTGTCTCCCTGTTGTCCATTACACTGCAACCAAAGCACCAGGCCGCCTGCCCCCAGACCGTGGCCCTTGCATCTTTCAGAATCTGACCATGAGACATTAAATATATCACATTATAGTTTTTAGTTCCTTGATAGTATGTCTATTGAATTTTTTGACACCTGTTTAGTGGTTTGTCTCCAGCCTAGGTTGTAAGTTCTATAAAGGCAGGGCTTCATTGTGGTGT
The DNA here is from genome assembly GCF_000327345.1 of Myotis davidii. Lineage (NCBI taxonomy): Eukaryota > Metazoa > Chordata > Mammalia > Chiroptera > Vespertilionidae > Myotis > Myotis davidii. Next base: position 5,030,331 of record NW_006383017.1, on the reverse strand, counting down.
ACTCAGTATTCAGCACAGCTCCTGGCATGTAGCTGTCACTCCGTGAATGTTTGTTGAATGAATGGGTGGGAGGGTGGGTGGAAGGGAGTACAGTAAGTCATGCTCTTGTTGCTGTTTTCACTTCTGATGTTCTCTCTGCGGGGAATGATCTCCTTCCTCTCACCCCCATTTCCTTATCCTACATGTCCTTCAAGGCCTAAATAAAAGTCCCCTCTTCTAGCAAGTCTTCCCTGGCCCCCTAAGTAAAACAAAACTACACAAAACAAAACAACCAAAAACAAAAACCCAATTTTGTTTTTGCTACCAGCTAACATAATATGATTAATGTCGGTACATAAACAATTACACATGGTGCCTACATTTTAAATCAGTTTCTTAATTCTACTGAGCAAAGTGTGATTCATACTTTATCTCCGTCATTGCCATGTAATAAAGTCAGGACAGCGGGCGCCGGTTTGCAGCACGATGTGTTGTTTTGTTCCAGAGCACGGGACCGTGGTAACCACTGCACGCCTTGACGTGGAGAGGGCTGGGTTTGCACGTGTTCAATCCTTCTCCATTAAGGCCTGTGACCAGGGGCAGCGGTGTGCAGCACTTCCGGTGACGGTCTATGTCCACGGCATCAATGACAACTCCCCTTTCTGTGACCAGTATCTGATTAGGTGAGCTGAGAGGAGTGGGCTGGGTTGAGAACTCAGAGTGAGTGGAGAGCAGAGGTATTGTGTACTTATTGACTCAACTAAATGTCAGTCATCACATTGGTCCTGTTCAGTCTCATATTCTAGTCCTCAGGAATGACCTCTTGAAAGCTAAACAGCCTTGCTGTCCTGGATCTGACAGTAAGTTGTTCAAAGTGTGTGTTTTGGCCCAAGTGCCCATCAGTAGATGAGCGGATAAAAAAGCTGTGTACACTTACACCATGGAATACTATGCAGCCGTGAAAAAGAAGGATCTCTTACCCCAGTGGTTCTCAACCTGTGGGTCGTTAATAATTTTATGGTTGGGTAACAACATGAGGAACTGTATTTAAAGGGCCAGAAGGTTGAGAACCACTGTCTTACTCTTTGAGATAGCACGGAGGGACCTGAACAAGGTGTAATTCATACTTCATGGAAGAGTATTATGTTAAGCAAAATAAGCCAGTCAGAGAAAGGTAAATATCACATGATCTCACTCATATGTGGAATCTAATGAACAAAATAAGCGGATGAACAAAATAGATCCATAGACATAGAAGCATAGAACAGATTGTGGAATCTCAGAGGGAAGGCAGGGTGGGTGGGAAGAGATTAACTAAAGAACTTGTATGCATATATCCATAACCCATGGACACAGACAGTAAGGTGGTGAGGGCCTGATGCAGGGGTGGGGACAGTAGGGGGAAAAAGGTAATACACATGTAATACTTTCAACAATAAAGATTAAAAAAAAACAAAAGAAAGTGTATGTTTTGGAGTCACAGACCTGGCTTGAGATCCTCGTTCTATCGCTTATTAGCTGTGTGATCTTGGGTAATTTACTTAAGCCCCATGATCTTCAGTTTATTTCTTTATAAAAAGGGATAACAATAGGACTTGGTCTATGGGTTGGTTTGAGAATAAATGGGATCATTTACATAACATTTGAGCACAGTGCTTAGTATGTGTGTCAGTTCCATAAGTGCTGTCTACCACAGTTCCAGCGTCCTTTTTCTGAAACCCTTGGCACTGGATATATTTCAAGATAAAGATTTTTTTTTTTTTTTTTACTTTTAGGAGGGTAATATGATATATACCATATATTATGCAAATGTCCCAAATTCAAATCCATGCATACCTCTGTAGTAAAACAAATGGATACTCACACTAAGTTGGACAAAGAAAGATCTGACAGTTCAGGGAATGTTTGGATATTAACAATTTGATGACAAATAAATTGTGAGAAAATCCTGAGTTTCAGAGCTTTTGGATTTTGGAATTTGGATAGGGATTCTGGGCTGTATTCCTGTCAGCCTGGCTGTTTTTATTACTTGAAGCTTAATCTCTAAACCCACATCTATGTCACTCGTCTACGTCCCCCACCCCACCCTCAGGTCTCAGCTACACAGGACAGCTGCCTCTGTGTTCCCCAGGCTTTATTCCTGATTATCTAGCTTCTGACAATTGCACCCAGGTGGTCTCATTTGGGTCCCCATTACTCTGTCCTTTAAATGGAAATGATAATCGCACCTACCTCATAGCATTGTTGTAAGAATCAAATACAACAAGGCTTGGAATTTGTTCAGTATGGGGCTGGCATATGCTCAGTAAAGTTATCCTTTTTTATCTCTTCCTCTTTTCCCTTTTCCTTTCCCCAGGAAGACCACAGTTAATTAATCAAACACTCACCACACGCTGCACCCAGGGCTATAGTCCCTGGAGGTGACCCGATAAGTATTTGCTATGCTCATTTGCGATTAGAAGACTGTATCTTGTCAGGGTGATAAGATGACTACATCTAAGACAACAGTAAAAAGTACAAGATAGTTTTCAATTATGTGTGTTGTGCTTTAATTGTTAAGAGGAAGAACATGTGCGAATTGAGTATCCAGGGAGCTTCCTACAGGAGCAAGATCTATGCTAGTCTTTGAAGAATTGGTGGAATTTAGACTTAGAGGGCTTCTGAATGGGCATTGGGGCAGAGAGGTCACAGGGAAGGCAGGGGTGAACACAGAGAGATGGAGGTAATCCACTGCGACCATAGCATGAGGACTGCACCTCTGACCCTGCTATACAGACATACAGACGCTGCAGATGGGAACATTCCCACTTCTCTGATTCCTACTCCAGCGTCTCCATTGACGAGGGTCCTTGATAGACTTCTAAACAAGTACCCAGCTGGGCGCGGAAAAGAAATACTCCCAGAACATGAGGAAAGTCTCACCGAATTCACAGCCCTGTTGGGAAAGGGCTTCCCAGGTTATGCTCCAAACCTGGACTGGGGATAAGTAGAGCATCACACACAGGCACTGGTCAGACTACTGGAGGTTTATGTGAAAAATATTACATTTTAAAAGACTATCCACCTAAACTGACCTTTCTTCTTAAAAAACAGGTACACAGGCAAAGAGGTGATTGCAAATAATACAGTAGTTTCAAAGCTCTTGTGTCATGACCTTGATGAGGCTCCTGATATGATATATTATGCTCCACGCTCAGGGCCAGTGGGGCCTGGCCAGCTCTTCAGGCAGGTGCCGAAGGCTGAAAACTGTGTCCAGGTGAGCCCAGCTGTTGTGTCTGCCGGGAGTTTTCCCAAGGACGGGGGCGTTCATGGCCGTAGCTGGGTGCTGGGAGAGTCAGCAAGGGGAGCCCTGGCACAGCAGAGGGTGTGGCCTCCCTTGCTGTCTTGCTGGAAGGCCTGTGGACAAGTCCTTTCTTCTCTCACTGCCAGCTCTCCTCTGTGCCAGTCCCTGTTTGGTTGGTATAATTGTTCCTTCACCCAAACATCACCAAACACCTCCCTTCAGCCAGAAGATATGGCCAAGAAAGCCATTCATCACCTCTCTTTTGCTTTGGTCCTAACCCTAGATTTTCTTGACAAACACCACAAGATACAAGTTGAGTTTTTCACATGTTGTGAATTTTGGAAGCTTGGGCACTGAGCCAAGAGGTTTTCTGGGGTGATGTTCATGTTGAAATGCAAAGCCAAACTGTCATTTAAAAAAACAACAACACGGAGTTTGGATAAAGATGCAAGTTTTGTAAGCAGGAGGCTAAATAACATTTGGGCCATCACATAATGCCTGCTCTATTTATGAAAAATTCCTTCCACCTATCAACCTACCTTTAATTAATTTCTACATTTTCATAATTATCCATTAGGTCTTAAATACCACTTATTTCTATAAGCTTTTTATGTGTGTGTGTGTGTGTGTGTGTGTGTGTGTGTGTGTGTGTGTGTTTTGTTAATCCTCACCCGAGGATACTTTTCTGTTGATTTTCAGGGAGAGTAAAAGAGAGAGGGAAAGACAAAGGGAAACATCGATGTGAGAGAAACACATTGATTAGTTGCCTCCTGCAGGAGCTTGACCAGGGCCTGGGCCAGAGAGGAGCCTGCAACCAAGGTATGTGCCCCTGGAACCCTTTGGTTTGCAGGCCGATGCTTTATCCACTGAGCCAAACTGGCCAGGGCTCTATAACCTTTCTTTTACCACCACGACTAGCTTAGTTCTCCTGGATATGAGCTCATATTGTAAGTCCTACTTCTCCTGCCAAACATTTATTAGATTCTGGCCTGGCTGGTGTGGTTCAGTTTCTTTAAAAGTGTAGTTTTTACCAAACATCTGGGTACTCGGTGTTATATAGACCCATTCCAACTGAGCTTTGTGACAATGCTATTATTATATGGGGGTTGGCATCAGATCTCTGCTGTGGGATCATATTGTTTATTGTTATATCCCTAACACCTTCCATTCTACCTGGAACTTAATTCGTACTCAATAAACATTTAAAAATGCTGAGTAGCCCTGGCCAGGTTGGTTGGAGCATTGTACCGTGCACCAAACGGTTATCAGTTCAATTTCTGAACAGGACACATACCTAGGTTGCGGGTTTGATCCCCTTTCGGGGCATGTACAGGAGGTAACCCATGAGTGTTTCTCTCTCACATTGATGTTTCTCTCCCCTCCTCCTCTCTCTCTAAAATCAATTAAAAAATAAAAACACATCCATGGGTGAGGATTTAAAAAAACGATAACTTGTCACAATAGGAGTAACATACATTTATTAGAGTGCTTTGTCAATTACAAAGCACTTTCAAATTATTTTCTCTTTTTAGTTATTTTACTGGAGGCAGATGTGACCAATGTTTTTTTTTCTATTATGCCACGATGCTTTGTCCAAAAATAAGGTGCTCTGGAAGGAGATCAAAGTGTCCCCTTTCCCACCAAGATGCCCCCTTAGTGTGCCGCACTGACCAGTCTCAGCGTATTCTGACGCCATCTCGACTGAATCACAATGGCCATACTCGCGCCTTTTCCAGAATGATTTATTACTTAAAACATGTTCATTAAAAAAGCCAGGCCCTTCTCCTGAAATAATTTTTTTCTAAAAGGTTGCCAAAGCAATGGATTATGAAGACCCAGAGATGATTGCTGCTGGACACACCTATGAAATGACCATTTCGGTATTTGATGACCCACATCCCTCCCACACGGGTAAGCTTCATAAACTTGTCAAGGAGCATTAAGTAAGGCGCTTACTTTAGACTCCTCACTTAAAAACTTGTCTTTATTGTTGAAAGTATCACATATGTTCCTTTTTTCCCCATTGACCCCTTCTAACCCGCCCCCCCCCACCCCACCCCAGGCCTTCATCACACTATTGTCTGTGTCCATGGGTTATGCATATATGCATGTAAGTTCTTTGGTTAATCTCTTCTCTGCCATCACTGCTTCTCCATTTGGGGCTAACCTGAGCTAGAATGGGCCGTTGGTGCACTGAGGTTAAATCTACTCAGACTGCACGGTCACAGTCCTTTGACACGTGTGGATTTAACGGTCACGTTTGGGTAGTTGTAAAACACCCTGAGGCACAGATATGATTGTGTGCTGTGGATCAGAGCAGGGTGCTTAGCTCTGAGTGAGCTTAGCCAACCACTGGACACCTGCTTCTCTCTGCCTATTGTTGTACAAGTGAGAGCGCACACTGAGTGCCCCAGGGGGTCATTTACATATTCAACTCCATGTTACCACACTTCAAGAGTGAATTTGTTGCTGTAGAAGTATTTGTGAAAATAGGGACTCACAAAAGTTTCTGGATACATCTGTAATTTATGCCGAGTGTCTGTTATGTATCTGGAACTTACGGTAATAAGTAATCTAGTAGGCAATTGGCATCAAAACATTCAAGAAGATGGTTGTGCGGTTGCAGACACGGGCTTAGCAGTACAATGTCAATGCCTGGTAAGGGAGAACCTAGGAGTGACGTTTGGGTTTGACCTCTGCCAATTCCGATCCATTGGTGGTGTTTGCCTGGATCATTGGGTTAAGGAGGACTCTGAGCTTACATCTGGAGGCACTGGGGAAGGGCTTTGCATGGACAGAGGAGGGTGGAAGGGTGGTGTGTGTCGGGCAGATTTGCTACTAAAGGACCTGAATGCTGAACTTTAAGCAACAGATCCCAAATTCTTTAGACCCCACCTGACTCACAGATGCAAGAGTTTAAGTTTAAAT
>NW_006383017.1:5006886-5024070 GCF_000327345.1 Myotis davidii | reverse complement strand
AAATAAATAAATAAATAAATAAATTTAAGTTTGAAATGTGATTTGTAGACTTAAGTGACCCAACTATGTTGAGAAGGAATGTGTAGGGGATGGGGACACATCATGACAGTATGCCCAGAAGTGTTCCTCTGTGTTTTCTCTTCTCCCCATTGGGGGAGTCTTACTGTTTCATGCAAAAGCCTGTTGCAAAGCCCGCTGGTCTTTTAGGGAGAATGTTTTTTTCTTGCAGCTACTTATCCTGTTGGCCTAACTCCTCCATTAAAAGAATCTGTTCTCACCAGATTTGAGCCTTTCTCCGATAAGGAGAGAAAAAAAAATCTCACAGTAATAAATCCACATCCTCACACACCAACTTATTCACAGCAACTGCTCATCAAGGGTGCTTTTAACACTGCACACGTGGTGCAGTCTATTTTTATAAGCCAGGTAATTAGCACAATTTCGAGTCTTTATGTATGCAACAAAAATCATAGTACAGCAAAGCTGGAAACGACACCTGCTCTTATGGCACCTGCCTGGGATTTATTGAAGGAAACATCGAGGCTTTCACATAAATCACCTGTGTCTGTGGAACAGCGCTTCCTAACCGTTCTTGGTGTCAAGGATACATATCAGATGCTGATGAAAACTGTAGGCCCTGTTCCTAGAAAAATACAACTAATATAAAGAATGCCACGGATTCTCTTAAGTGAGGTCCTATAGACCCCAGATTAAATTTTCTCGTTTAACAGGTGACATTGATTTTCAGGAGATATAATATACAAGTGTTCTTCAGAACATGATTTCTACAAGAGAATCCACTAACAAAAAATTTCATGGTCAGATAACTGTGGAGAGCAATGCATACCTGGACATTCCAAACACAGAATGACATATCAGAAATCCATGAAGTCTTGCCATAAAGAAATGTTTAAATCTTTGTTTAACTCAGTGTTTTGCACTTGACACATTAAGCATTTCAGAGGAGATATTTTGGGAGATGTTGGCAGACACAACTAAGTCCAATGCCTACTCCACAACTTACTAGCTGTGTGACCTAGCAAAACACTTAACTCTGAGAACCTCAGTTTCTTCATCTGTAAAATGGGGGCAAAACTACTACTAATGCGTTGCATAGTAAATGTTATTATTCTATTTTTATTACAAAAAGCTTCTTCTTTGCAATTTGCTTGCTTTATGTTTGACCATCAAATTTCTTCTTTTCAACAACTTTCAGATACATTAGTTTGAGCTTGTTGGTCTGAAATAAATAATATAATTTTTTCCTATGACGCACTGTACATAAATATCTGAGTGAAATGAGTAAAATACATTAGCCACTTTTTACTTAACTTTTTATAGTGTAAGAAAACTTTTTTTGGAAAGATCATATTTTGTCCTCACATGATATGAAGTGGGAGATTGAAACGAATATTATTCCTTTTTTATCGATGAAGAAACTGGGCTTCTGAGAAGTTAAGCTAGTTCAAGGCCATAGAGCATATGTCAAAGCCAATCCTTTCCATGCCACTTCCTAGGATATACAGTAAAAGCAGAAAGTAGTATGTCATATGCTGGGTTGAGAATGACACCCCAAGAAAACCTCTAATGGAAGAGATTGTACTCATGAAAAATACAATAAACTCCCGTTTGTAAAATATACAACTATATGTGCTATATGTGTGCTGTATATGATACACACATACATATTCACTATTGTATAAAATAAGACATGGCATGCAGACGGTGTATATCTTTGACTAATTGCTTTGGCTAGAATTCACTTATGTTCTCCGAGAATGTAGAGCATGGGAACAGGGATTATTTGGGACCAGAGAGAATCTCACTGTAGTTTAAAATCTTCCAGCAAGCCTGTTTTGGGGGGCACATTTAGCTTGTTTGTGGACTAAAACTGCCAATACAACAAAGCATTTATTCACTGTTCAATTTTACAGTAACTGTGACGATCATTGTACAGATTGCTCCGGCCAATGATTTCAGCCCTGTGTTTAAGGCTGCGCACTATTCATTCTCCGTTCCAGAAACAGCAGGAGGTAAGAGATCCCCCCTTCCATGATGTTGAAGCACAAGGAAACTCCTACAGGACCCCAAATGGGTGACCGATGGAAAGATGACAAAGCATAAGCAGCAGAGGGAGCTTTAAGGGGCTCCAGACCTTCAGAGAATGGCAATGACCTCAGTACAGCATCCTGATGGTTCCTCAAAGGCTCCCTTGCAATTTGATGTCAGATCTCAGATATTTTTGTAATGGACAAATAGACATGATAATAATTTTATTCCATTTCTCTTCTTTTCTGCATCTGGATTAGGTCCAATGTAAAGATGGTAGGGACAGTGTGGCCATTGTCCCTGCAATTTATATCTTGTAGACATCTGAAGTCAGATTTCAGGTCCAGAGTCAAGATCCTTTCTAAGCCATGACTTAGGATTGAATTAGGAGATATGTGTGTGTGTGTGTGTGTGTGTGTGTGTGTGTGTGTATAGAGAGTCTTTATCATGAATGGGTGCTGGATTTTGTCAAACGCTTTTTCTGTGTCTATTAATATGATCATGTGGTTTTTATTATTCATTTTGTTTATGTGATACATCATGTTTATTGCTTTGCAAATATTGTGCAAGCCTTGCATACCCATAATAAATCCTACTTGGTCATGTTATATTATCTTTTTCATGTATTGCTGGATCTGATTTGGTAATATTTTGTTGAGATTTTTAGAATCTATGTTCATCAGGGATATTGGCTTGTAATTTCTTTCTTTGTAGAGTCTTTATCTGGTTTTGGAATTCAGGTAATGTGGGCCTCATAAAAGGGAAATCTTTTCTCATCTTGAATGATTTGGAATAGTTTGAGGGGGATCAGAGTTAGTTCTTCTTTGAATGTTTGGTAAAACTTGGTGGCTTCTTCATTAAATCCCTAGTCGTAAGACTTCCATTCAGCTATATTTCAGGCAGTTCTGAATGATGGTTGGTTTGTAGTTTAGTTGTAATTTTGATATGGTTTTGGGAAGTTTAGGGTACTGGATTTTCCTCCACAGCCATCATGACCAGAAGTCTTAACCTTATTCTTTAACACATGGAAAACATTAATTAACATTCATGTTGGAATTACCATCAGCTGTCAGTTGCAATTACAGTATTTGTATGGGACAAGGGAATTAAGCAAATTCAATAAAAGCGTTCTGTGAGAATCAATTGTCTCTATGGGAATTCACAATAAAGAATATTTAGCATTTTATTATTACTTCTAAACTTTATGCTATATATTTTTATATCAGTAAAGTTTATAATAGGCTGATATATTTATGTGGACATATATTCACACACACACACACACACACACACACACACACACACACACACACACCTTTTTTTCCCTCAGAGAGTTGGTTGTTAATCATTTGCCAGCACATCACAGGTAGATCCCACTACTTCAAACCAGCTTGTTTCCTCGCAAACAATACAATGATTACACAATTGTTCTGAGGACAGACAAGACCTAGAAAGCCCACGTATTTGGATTTTAGTTCTTTGTTGGCTTTACCATGTAATTTTGAACAAATCCTTAAAACTCTCTGTAAAATGAATGCACACGAATGGTCCTAGTTCTGGGACATATCACAGTTGAATCTTACAGTTTATGACCAGACTTCTAGAAAAATTGCATATAAACTGAATTACTGTCAACAGGATCCTGCTGCTCCTCCATAGAGTTTTATTGTCATTTCTTTTGTTGATAGAGCCTCGTTCCCTTAATTTATTTTCTCCCCTTGAATTCTCCCAGTTCAGGTAGTCTTCTAGCTCTAGCGAGTTTTATTAGAGGGGCTTTATGGTGAGTCTTTATACAGAAGTTAAATAGTTCACACGTTTCTAATGATCATCTAACTGATAAATTACAAATATAGAGCAGGGGTTGAGCACTGGCTTCCAGGGTCCCTCAGGGAAAAGACCTACAGCCTTCATCAGATGACTGAAGGGTTTCCATGACCCTCCAACGTTCACAGCAACCAGTCTGGATTTAAAATAGAGACTGGCATTTTTATTTTTATCTTATTTTTATATTTTTTGGCATTTTAAAATAGACTTTATTTTTTAGAGCACTTTTAGGTTTACAGAAAATTTGAGAGAAAGGTACAGAGATTTCCCACATACCTGCGGCCCCCATATATGGATAGCCTCCTCCATTATCAACATCCCCCACCAGAGGGTACAATTGTTACAACTGGTGAACTTACATGGATACGTCATTATTACCCAACATTCATAGGTTACATTAGGTTCGCTCTTCATGTTGTACATTTTATGGGTCTGGACAAATGTATAATAACACACATCTACCTTACGGTATCATACGGAATAGTTTCCCTGCCCTAAAAAGCTGTGCTTGCCTATTCACCCCTCTCTCTTCCTCCACCCCTGGAAGCGCCAGATCTTTTCACCATCTTACAGTTTGCCCTGCGAGACTGGCATTTTTAAAAGATAGCATGTTGTAGGAACCAAGTGTTTTATGTCAGTTTCTTTTCCAACTCTCTGAAGCTGTCCTGAAATATAAGTTTATGTTTTCAAGGTAGGACTCTCTAAATGTTTTGAACACAGCTGGCTTTTCTTAAGCATAATTTAATACCTTCTTGACGGCTTATGGGAAGGATTTAGAATTTTCAATTACAGCACTGTCAGTTTGGAAGGACTGCAAAGATTCAACCTTTTTATTTTACTACAGGGGCTGGACAGAGAATTGGGCCACACAACTGGTGAATGGCAGAGATGATGGGTAATACAGACTTCCAAATTCCTGGTCCAGTTCTCTGTTTTGTATTCCTGGCTGCTTTTCTTGGATGAATTTTGATGATTGGGATTACCAGTAGTTCGAAAACAAGTTCAGAGAATTCATATGAAGAGATAAGGGGATCGTGTGTGTGTGTGTGTGTGTGTGTGTGTGTGTGTGCTATTCTCCAAAAGGCTGGTTAATGTCCTGCTGTAACGGAGAGAGGACTTCTATGTCTTCATAGGGAGCAGCATGATATGGCAGAAAAACCATGAGAGTTGGAATCAAATAGAACTGGATTCAAATTCTATCTTTGCCACTGTTAGTCAAATAACTTTAGGCAGGTCATGTAACCTCCATGTGCCTTTAAGTTCTCATCTGGGAAATAGAGATTACAATAACAATGTCATAGTTGAGATGAAGATTAACTGATAATTATAGGCATGTAAAGTATATGCTATATACTGACAAAAACCACAATAGTATTGCCAATAATACTACTAATAATAACCACTAACATTTTAGTGCCTACAATGTGCCATAATTTTTTCCTTGCCATTAAAAGAACACATAAAACATTCCTTGATCTTCCCTACCAGAGAACAAAAGATGAATGAAATTAAGGGAGGGTTGGTGTTCTGAGGTGATGCCCACCAGAGGAGACTAAATCTTCTTCACAACTCAGTGATGGTTCATTTTAAATGAGGAAGTTAACAAGTTAAAACTACTCTGAAAACAAACTCTCCTCAGACTATCCAACCTTTAGCCTGTAGACCAGGAGGATATTGGACAATCCATTAACATGGAGTGTTTTTCATGCTGTTGGTCAGCATAGGGTGTCAGAGTGCCTTGAGCACCAGGAGGTTTCTTGTTACCCTAACAAAATTATGGGAATCTATAATTTTAACTTAAAATAAAATCTGATGGTATGTGATGAGCAACTAAATCTCTCCTTGACAAATACCTTCTGGAGGGAGGTAGGCATAGGAAAAAAATTCTTTTAACAGAAACGATTTAGAAGAAAATACATGAAAATTGAAACACAGTGGGTGGCAGGTCACAAGGGAAAACATATTTCATTTCCAGTGGTTTTTGATAGGATGTCTGGCCGAGTTGCAGAGCTTCATAATTACTCTATTTCAAACTTTAGCTGAAGATGCTCAAGATGGCTTTTAATTTTATTGGAGGGTTAATTTTATACATACAGAAGGATAGGCTTTCCATTATGCTTAACCAGGTGTTAAATGCAAAAATGATGCCAGCTTTGCCTAGAACTGTAGGATAGAGATGGCAATTTTACCCTTAATCTATTTCAAGTGGCCGTTGATCAGTTCTAACACTTTTTTCTAGGTTGGACTCTTAATACTCTGGGTTTGCCATAATGAAATATTATTTCTTTCCAGAAGTGTGTTTTCTCTGTGCCTAGTATTCTGAGTTGTGTTCATTGCCTGCTTAATAACATTACCAGAGACTGATGAACCTTAGTCAAAGAAAGATGCAAACTGTGAAAGAAATCCCATGAGGTTGCAGGTGGTGGTGTCCCACTAAATAGTTCCTTCTTGATGATCAGCAACTACAGTGTCCGATGCACATGTTGCTGAGACTAGTCATGTGTGGTGGTATTCACTACATGGAGGAGGTCTGGTATCCGCGCTGGGGCTTATAGTCCAGTCAGAAAATGGTTGAGGGGACATCAGCAGGACAGATCTGGATCCTGGGCTGGCAAGGGAGTCCCACCACTCACCCGGAGGGCCAATTCCCCACCCCCCCATCCCCATCGGGATGGGTGCCAGAAGCAGGGCTCATGGCTGGCAAGTGACGCTACAGCGGTGTAAGCCTCTCCTGATTGTGACTGACTGGGTGTGAGCTCGTGGCAGGCGTAGCGGGGCCGGGATGAGTGGCAGGCGGCACTGGACTGTGGGTTTCCACCTGATCCCCGCAGGCCACCCTGAGGGACCCCACCCATGCATGAATTTGTAACATCGATGAGAGAGAAACATCAATCAGCTGCCTCCTGCACACCCACTACTGGGGATGTGCCTGCAACCAAGGTACATGCCTTTGACCGGAATCGAACCTGGGACCTTTCAGTCCGCAGGCCGATGCTCTATCCACTGAGCCAAACCAGTTAGGGCATAATTATTGATATTATGAAATTCTTGTTAACTCATATTATTTGACTTATGTCACTTCCATTATGTAGAGTTAGGCTTTTCAAGCACATTTCTTTGTCCAAAGGCTTTCAGATTGGCCCTTTGAGAAACTATGATACTATTTGGAAGGCAATGACTTGTCCAGCTTTTAAACTTGTGTATCTGGATGACAAGAATGAACCTTAATAACTGTTATTGGCAGCTTTCTACAAAGTTGGAAGAGTGACCGCCATTGATGAAGACTACCCACCGAACTGTGTTACGTACAAAATAGCTAGTGGAGACATCCAAGTTATACAAAGATTCTGGATTCACCCTCTCTCTGGAATGATTGAGCTCACCACACAGCCAGACTACGAGACTGTGAAGCAGTATAACCTCACGGTGGAAGGTGTGGACTGTGACAGACTTCATCCTCGCACAGCGGTGACCATGGTGAGTAGAGAGCCTCAGGTTTTGATATAATAAAGATGGCCCATTAATTTCTAATGTATTAAAATGGAAATGGTCAAACAAAAACAGTGAAAAATGCTCAAATAATACCAGTAATTCTTATGAGATTAAAAAGTTTGTAGTAATTGCAAATACACATCTAACATTGATCATGTGTGAGCTCTTGTTCTTGGCACATTTTATATGTCAATGTAGTTCATCTTCACATTCAGTCTTCATGGAAGGCGCTATTATCATCATTTCCACTCTACAGATGAGAAACCTCAGGCACAGAGTTTAGGAAAATTACTTGCAGTTACTCAGGGTTTGTAGAACTATATGCAAACCCAGGCTGCCTCTCATTGGGAGGTAATGTTTACAACGAAGGTAGTTAACCAAGGGGCATTCTTGTGGCATCACAGTGGGGGAGAGTGTGTGTGGGCTTCTAAATTATTTTAGAAACATCAAAGGATTCTTAAAAGATATCAAAACTGGGTGCTACTGTGTTGATGATGTGGTGTGTGTTATTAATGACTAGAAGGTTTTGTCACTGTACAAGAAACAGAAATAGAATGGAAGAATTTTTTAAAAATATATTTTATATTGATTTCAGAGAGGAAGGGAGAGGGAGAGAGAGATAGAAACATCAATGATGAGAGAGAATCATTGATTGGCTGCCTCCTTCACGCCCCCTACTGGGGATTGAGCTCATAACCCGGGTATGTGCCTTTGGCTGGAATCGAACTGGGAGCCTTCAGTCCACAGGCCAACGCTATATCCATTGAGCCAAAGCAGCCAGGGCAGGATGGAAGGATTTTAAGATCCCCAGCTGGCCTGATGACTCACTGTGCCCTTCCTCTTACTGTCCAGAGTCCTCTGGCTGGCTGCTCACCTGGTGGTTAGGTTTCCTGATGGGTCATTGTGAGGAAAACATCAGGTCCATTCGCAGCAGCAGTTAGATTGACTGCCACAGGGACCGAACTACAGTCATGTGGACAGGACTCTAGCTTGGTTGTCTCAGGAAAGCACCTGCGAGCGTGATCTCCATACTTAGTATCTGCGGCAGTTTTCCTTGTAGGCATTTATGAACTCCCCAGCTTGTACAGGATGACACTGTGAGGTGGCCCAGAAAAGGGCGTAGAGAATGAAGAGAACCAAACGAGTAAAGAGGAGAGAAGAAGGGGAGTTTAATGCTGCGTTCTCCGCGAGACCCACCAGCCCAGAAGGTGGGGCCAGTGAATTTGCGCCCCCAGGGAGGCAGGGGCTTCTTTCTTATACAGGTGTTTGGTGAGGGGCAGGGCCTGAGCTGAGGAAGTCTCTGTCACAGGGGGTGGGCAGGGTATTCAGGAAGGAGTCAGTATCTGTGTGGGGGTCGTGTGGACTCCAGGGAGGGTCCGGTATCTGTGTCTGGCACGTTGATCTGTAAGAAATTCCAGGGAGGGTCTATTATCTCATCACACGTCTGCATGTATCCGATCCTGGGCTTTCTCCGACCTAACAGACACCACTTGCAATTATCATGCACTTATTACAAATGAGAAGAGAGGAAAGCAGATTAAAAAGCAACTTCAAGGGACTCTGTTCTTATAAAAAGAATTTGCATTTTTGGCTAAAGACAGAAAAGGAACTTTTAAAAAAAAATCCTCACCAAGGATATATTTTTATTGATTTTTAGAGAGGAAAGGAGAGAGAGAAACTTCGATATGAGAGAGAAACATCAATAAGTTGCCTTGGGCACACGCCCAACTGGGGAACAAAGCTGAAACCTGGGAATGTGTCCTGACTAGTAATCGAACTGCAACCTTTTGGAGTATGGGATGACACTCCAACCAACTGAGCCACCCAGCCAGGGCGAGAAGAAACGTTTTATCCCTTCTTTTTTGTTGTTGTTGTTCATCCTCATCTGAGGATATTTTTTCCATTGATTTATTTGTTTAGAAAGAGTGGAAGGGAGGAGAGAGCGAGAGAGAGAGAAACATCGATGTGAGAGAGACATATCAATTGGTTGCCTCCCACATGCATCCTGATCGGGGCTGGGGGCTGAACCTGCAACCCAGGTATATGCCTTTGACTGGGAATCAAAACTGCAGCTCTTCAGTGGATGGGCTGACGCTCTAACAGCTGAGCAAATGACCAGGGCTCCTTTTTTTTTAAAAAAATTAAAACAATTTTTTTTTAAAATTGAGGTACAATGGACAAATAACATTATATTAGTTTCAGGCATACAACATAATGATTCAATATTTGCATAAATGGGAAATGATCACCACAATAAGTCTGGTTAGCATCTGTCACCTTTCATAGTTACAAAATTTCCTTCTTTCTTTTAACAAATATTTATTGAATTGTTTACTCTGTGCACAACAGAGTTACAAAATGTGTAAGACACCATACCGTTAGGGAACTTAACATTTTTATCATAGGAAAAGTTAAACAGTACATAGCAAGTAGATGGATGCTATAGACAAATGTGACATTTAAATTTAGAAAAGGGAGATAGGTCTTCAGACTCCAAATTTTAGAAATCCGTCATCATCGTTGTCACCGACCCCATCAATATCATCGCTGTCTCATTTAATCTTCATTCCCATCCCATGAGGTAGTTATTAATACTTTTTTTTCTTTTTACAGATAGTAGAATTTTAATTTCCAAGGCTTTGAAATTAAGTAACTTATTCAAGTTTACCCAGCTCCAAAGAGGTAGAAGAATTAACTCTGGGTCCTTAATCACTATCATATACCCTAAGTCATCCCTCTAATCCATCAGCAAAGTTAAATAAAGTGTCTCCACTTTCAAAATATATCCCAAATGCTTCCATTCTCAGCCACCCACAGCTAACGCCTGGTTGTGCCACCCTCATCCAGTACCCGGTTGGTGCAGCAGCCTAACTACAATCTCCTCCTCCACCTGTGCCCTTGACACTCTACTCCTCACACAGTAGCCAGAGTGAGCCTTTAAAAGACAAGTCATCCCTTCCTCAAGGCTCTCCAATGGCGTCCTGTCACACCTGGCATACGCTCCAATGTCATTCCTAAGGTCTGCAGGAATGACATCGCTGGAGGGCATATATCAAATATGGGGGAGGAGGAAGGGAATAGGAGAGGGAGTCAAAACAGAAAGGCCTTCTCTGAACACTCCATCACCATCTCTACCTCCTTAACCTGCAGAGTTCAATTTCCATATGACATTGCCTAATATATTTATTTGTTAATTTGTTTATGGCTTTGCCTCCTACCTTTAGCATATAAATCGCAATGGGCAGGCTCCTTGTTTGGTTTACCAGAGTATCATCTGTGTGAATACTGTTAGTATTCACCTGTAATGTGCTATCCTGGCAAGGTGAAGGCCCAAAGTTTTAATAAAGATTTCTGACTTCCAGTCCTGTGCTGTTTCCATTATATCACAGCAGTCTCCCTAACATCACATGAAAGCACCCCACATGTTGAAGAGAACAGATAGCTATATGCAATCTACAGAAGTAGCATTAAAGAATGAATTCTTCCCCAAGAATTTAGCTGTGTTGTCAAAACATTACAGGAAACATTTTAAAAAGATAATACTTGCAAGTATGAGCACACCAGGGATTATTCTGCAAATGATGAGAAAGTTATTACTCACCTGAGAGTGGGCAGATAACCTTTCTTATCTGACTCGCATTCGATCACTGACATTTAAAAAGCCTTGATATTTTGATCTTTCCCCGTGTAAATCACAGTTTCCCAGTTTATGGTATTTTAATTAAGACGAGGTTGATAAGAGCTCCTGATTAAGGTCAGAGCATACTTTGAAGTAATCATATTGTTACCAAAAAATACATTGTGCTTGAGAGAAAGATGCAGAGGAGGACCTAAGTTACAAAAGAGCAAACTCAGGATATATTTGCCATGAAGCAAAGATATTTTAAAGGTTCGAGGGACTACACTTTTTAGCAGCATCATTC
The DNA here is from genome assembly GCF_000327345.1 of Myotis davidii. Taxonomy (NCBI): domain Eukaryota; kingdom Metazoa; phylum Chordata; class Mammalia; order Chiroptera; family Vespertilionidae; genus Myotis; species Myotis davidii. The sequence continues at coordinate 5,012,782 of NW_006383017.1, read as the reverse complement.
TTCAGCTTTCCTTTTCTCATCGTTTATGAAATTTTTGAGTTTTCCACAGGTTCTTCTAATGAGCCCCAAGCTCTCCCAATGGCCACACTGAATGTCACAGTCGACCCAGGAATAGTAAGCCAGCTGAACAGTTGATTGACAGCCAGAACTCAAATCTGCAGAAACATTTCTTCAAACTCACAATGGCAGGCTTTTAATTTAGTAATTCTAAGTGGCCTGTCTCTGCCCAGATGCTTATTTCAGATTTTGTGAATAAATAGTCACACGACGTGGATGTGATATTTCTGTCTCCCTCCCTGCTGACAGGTCACTGTAGACATCGAAGATGAGAATGACGAGGCACCTGTCTGCACACCCTCTCTCTACAAGGCCGTCATTTTTGACAATGTTGTTGCTGGGACAAACGTCAATGGCTTCAAACTAAACTGCCACGACAGAGATTCACAAGATTTTGAAATGCGCTTTGAGATGGTTTCTGGTGGATAATTTTATTATTTCTTTTAACCATAGCATGTGTTAAATTGACATTTAGTCACATCCTCTTTAACATGATATAACCTTGGAAATACCTATGTTGATAAATGTTAAGCTATTTCATATCTATGGCATTACGTTCCCCAAGGAGCCCTTTTCACTTCCACACATCCGATCTAATTCCTCCTGTGGAATATAATAGATTTCTTTGTTTTTCTTCCCCAAGGAGCCCTTTTCACTTCCACACATCCAATCTAATTGCTCCTGTGGAATTATCATTGATTTCTTTGTTTTTCATGCTCACCTGAGGATATTTTTTCATTGGTTTTTAGAGAGAGGAAAAGACAGAGGGAAATATTGATGTGAGAGAAATACATTGATTGGTTGCATGTGCCCTGACCAGGGCCCAGGTTGGGGAGGAGACTGCAACTGAGTTACGTGCCCTTGACTGGAATCAAACCTGGGACCCTTGGGTGCATAGGCCAACACTCTATTCACTGAGCCAAACTGGTTAGGGCGATCTATCATTGTTTCAATGGCACTGGACAATGAAGAGACTTTGGACCTGCATGGGAAACACTGCTGGTTAAGTTACAAGGAACTAAATCTGTTCTCCTTATGCTGGCTGGAAGCAGCAGCCCCCTTCCCATGTGCTAGTGATACAGGTTCTCCAGGATAGAGAATCAGTTGTGTTATTGTTGGATTCACAGAGGTCCATATCAACTTTGGTCATAAGATGACATATGGAAGAAGCTCATTAGAGACCAAATCTGAACTAAAGATGGGGAGTTGAACTGGCAGCCTCTGGTGTACAGGACGACACCCAACCAACTAAGCCACACTGGCCAGGGCACTTCTCTTTTGCTTCCACCTTTGCCCATTTGTCTCAGAGTCAGGTGGGAGGACCCAGCAGGGAGCCCTAACCTCAGCGTACCCTTGCCCAGGCCTCAGGATTTCCATGAGATCTTCTGATTACAGCCCACCATGGTTACAGCCAAGTAATTCAGCCCCCAATGGCAGCCGTAGATGTCTAGAGCTTAGTGAATCGGGAGAGCATGGCCTAGTAGAAGTAGCATGAACAGGTGGGTCCAGGCTGAGGAAGGTCATAAAAACGATTAGATGAGAGGTGTGAAAGATAGAATAAGATTCTCCAAAGGGGAGGAAAGCTGGAGTAGGGGCATGCTCTTACATAGTAGAAAATTTGGGATATATATATATATATCTCCAAGTGATTCCTGTGTGTCAAAGTTTCCATTAATTCATTCCACTATTCAGTTACCAATCAACATTCTTTTTATCCTTGAACTGTATGAGAGTTACTGTGTAAATAAAATATTTTATTACCCCCCCCCAAAAAAAAAAGAATTAGGAAAATTTGTGCCACACATTATGTGTATGTTAGTTCTACTTCTAGTATTAACCTGTAATGTGCTATCCTGCTGCAGGGTGAAAAACAAAACACACACACACACACACACACACACACACACACACACACACAAAGATGGGTACACAGTAAGGTACAACATAGATATGAATCTTATATTCATGGAACTCATTGATCATTAAATGAGTGGTAAGATCAGCAATGATAAAATTATAAAGCATGAAAAGTTCTATTAAGGAAAATTACTGGGTATCATGAGACAATATAACAAGGAGAAGTTCCTAAAGTGTGGAGGTCAGACCTGCTGTCATGTACAAACTCTCCTGAAAGAGCGGGAGTGTGGATGTCAGTAAACACCTTGACAATTAATTACAAGGACTAGTTCCATGTCTGCTTCTCCTACTGGATGGTGGGGTACAATGTGCATGTTGTTCTACAATAGTGCCTCCAGGGCCATTGAAACCGGACTTGAAACTGAATAGGGGCTCAATAGATATTTGTGGTCTGACTGGCCCATTTGATATTGATCTAGACTAAGCTGACAGTGGAAATAAAATTTCTCTGAGTGGGAGATAAAGGAAGGGGAAGCAATTAAGGCAGAGTAATTTGATAATAGTCTAATGCTTGCTGACCTTATATGGAGATAAGACTCATGATCTTAACCTTTAAAATTTTTCTAACCAACTGAATTTATTACTTACTTGACTTCAATTTATTGTAAGCCTTGTATCGACGTAGGAATTCATAGATCAATAGAAATGTTATTTATTTATCACTATTGTGTTTCAAAAGCTACCTATGACAGTTAGAGAAGACCTTTGAACATATCTCAAAGTAATTTTTTAATTATCCCTTTTAAAGGAAATGAGAACCATCACTTTGGATTTGACCCAACTCGAGGTTCAAATACTCCAAAACTAATTGTGAAGAACCCGTTTCACTTCGAATCTGGAGCTGAATTGCAGCGGCAGTACCATCTCGTGGTCCACATAATCGATGACAACCTGAAATATGGCAAAGCCACCAAGCCTAGGACAGGCACTGCTATTATAGATATTTATGTGGCAAGGGCCAACGTGCCACCGCCTGCAACCACCAGTTCTGAAGTAAAGAGTTATGGAATTTAATTTGGGTCTCTGTGTGGGAAATATTCTCTTGTAAATTCAAGTTTCATCTGGAAAGGCTAGAAGGCTATGTAGGGCATCACCTTCACCTGAATGCCTTTCCACTTGTGCACTACCCCATCCACTCAACACGCAACATTTTATAGTGTGCATCCCTGAATATAAACTGTGAGTATAAACCGTGGGTGAGAGAGAATTTGTGATAATTGCAGGTGGAGCACAGAGGACCCCCAAGGAACTAATTATGTCTAGATGGCCTGAAAGCCTGGCCCACCAGAGAGGCCCACTGGCCAATGGAATCTACCAGTTAAATCTCTACAGATTGGCACTTTTTTAAAAAATATATTTTTATTGATTTCAGAGAGGAAGGGAGAGGGAGAGAGAGATAGAAACACTGGAGTTTGAGCCCGCAACCCGGGCACGTGCCCTTGACCAGAATGGAACCCGGGACCCTTCAGTCCGCAGGTCAAGGCTCTATCCACTGAGCCAAACCAGCTAGGGCTCACAAATTGGCACGTTTAAATGGTATTCTCTGTTGGCCATATTATTCGTAGTAATGGGCACCTCTCATGTGCCAGGCACTGGAGTACATGTGTTATATTCATCATTTCATCTAATGTTTGATCCGAGCCTGTGAAGTTTAGCAGACCCGTTAGTATTTTGTTATTTCAAAAATAGAGCAGCAAGGCCTCGGCAGGATCCAGAGCAGCTTCAGAGTCAGCCAGGGAGAAAGCCTGTGCAGGAGACTGTGGTTAGTGCATGCTATTGTCTTCTATCCCTTGAAGTACAGTCATTTTTTACAACATGGATGATAAAACTTCCCACCAGAATATTTGATTGTTAAGGAATCACTGTTCTCTCAAGTTGCACAAAAGGGTTTATCCTGTGTGGAGTAGATAATAGAGGCATACAAGCCTAAAAAACCTCAGATGCCATCTTCTTCAGCGCCTTGATTTTCCAGATGAGAAAACCGCAGTCATGATGGGAAATGCGGTCACTGCATACAGTTCAAGCCTGCAGATCCTTAAATTGGTGCCTTCTTGGGCTTGGGCGTTCCTCAGTATCCCCTGTGGGTTTTACAGACATCCACATATCCGGGTCAATACCCCACTGTCTCTGTGGGACCACGGCTCCATCTGATGCTCATTTGCAAACAGATGCCCTCTGAAAACATAAACTAATGCTCTGTTTGCTTTGAAATACTGTTTCCCAGCACAGACAGGGCCTGACCATCGTGTACACAGCCATCAACACATACACATCCAGTGGCTGGTACATTCCTTTCATCTTCACTCTGATGGCTATTTTCTTTGCCGGGTTGGCTTCCTGGTTATGTCTCTTGCTTTGGAGATACGGGAACATCATGGGATGCTGTCAGAAAGCGGCCAAGGAAGTCTCCAAGCCCAAACCCAAGTATGTGATTTTTCTTTCTCAGCTTTTGAATTAAAGAGTTGGAATCCTTTGGTGAGGCTACACTGAGGGCTTCTGCCCAAGAGCCTTTGAGGGGCACAGAGGAATGTACTTGGGAAACAAAGTACGATGGTCCCTCTCAAGGCTCCAAACCTGCTGTAACTTTAAAAAAGGGCAACAGCGTATCTTTGGGTTCTACCTTAGAGCCTCTGAAACACATTTGCTGTGAGAGTAGATTTTAAACAAATCAATTTGTGGGCAGACAAGCCAAACAACTCCAATATTATTTTGAGCATGCATCACGGGCAGGTGTGTGATGACCAGGGGGTGCTGTGGACAGGTGGTGAGTCCAGGTGCCCTCGCCACACTTGCTTTGAATCTCTGTGAAACTGGGCAGATGCCAAAAAAATGGAGAAAATGCAGATGCTTTCATCACCATCCCAAAATAGCTCATCAGGGAGCAGAATACCATGGCCTCCAAAATTGAATTGATTATGAGTTTTTATTAACTAAGCAGAGATCATTTATGACTCAGCGACGGGAGGTGGTGATGGTTAATGAGATGAGTTCACCATACAGAATTGTTTTAACAATTGGGAATAAGAGAGATGTGGTAATAGCCAGGTGCTGCAAAAAGTGATTTTTTTTTGCCATGTGGTAGCATAATGAGCTGATATTTTGTCAAATTTTCTTTTCATACAGGGGAATAAAGTATATTGCAGGTAAGATACAGATTGCTCATTGTCACATGATTATTATGAATTGTGTGATTTTGAAAGCCACTCATTAGATCGATACCTGCCATTTATTTGTTTGTTTGTTTATGTATTTGTTGAACAGGAGATAGAAATCAAATGGAAAAGATTGCCATGGAAAACAGAAATAAAAAACCAGAAGTATTAACAGTAAGTACATTTTTTATGAGCACTCCGTAGTTAGAATAAAGATTCTCTATAATTATGGTTCAATAAAAAGCTCTTCCATGTAAACATATGGTAAATCTACTCAGGCATCATAGAAAGGAAATAAAATTATTTCAATGTATCAGCTTCTGTTGAATTACAAAGATGGGATTTCAGATCCACTCTTAGAATCTCACTTACCGTGATTTATACGCCGTATTTGCCGGCGTATAAGACGACTGGGTGTATAAGACGACCCCCTAACATTTCCACTCAAAATACAGAGTTTGTTATATACTCGCCGTATAAGACTACCCCCTCTTCCGCACACCTTCCACACACCAAATAAAAGGTAAAACAATATCAGATTTGATTTTAACATTTTAATTTATATTCAAATGCTTATGACATGCAGGAAAACTGTCACAAGGCTGTATGTAATCAAACATATACATAAAACAGTGCAAGTTTATTACCGGTAAACATACCGGTAATTCACTAAAGAAAACACACTCTATAGACTGGTACCGTAGATGCTTCTCAGGAACACAGGCAAGCAGCCCACAACCTAGAGGGACTGTCAATGATAGAAGAAAGAT
>NW_006383017.1:5005996-5006637 GCF_000327345.1 Myotis davidii | reverse complement strand
CATACACCCAGCAGCGCTGCTGATGCCTGAACGGTATGTGGAATGAAGTGGGCGGGCATCGGGAGGCCACTATGGCACGGGGCAAGCACTATGGGCAGTCTATCTGAAGTGTACCTGGCGTATAAGACGACCCCCCACTTGGAGGCATATTTTTCAGGGCCAAAAAATCGTCTTATATGCCGGCAAATACGGTAGGTCCAATTTTGCTGCTGATATTGTATGTGTATTCAGCAAAAAACAACATTATTTACCATTGCTTAAAAATAAGATCTGCTTTTTCACAACAAGGTGGTGTTTAGTAAATAAATAAGTACATCAAAAAAGAAAAAATCTAGATTTGAAAATAGATTACATATGTGATAAAGCTGAATAAGTCCTTCATCTTTGGGGTTTCTTAGCAGGTAGTATAATCTATGCCCTGTTGTATTGAAATCTTTAAATTGGCTGATACTCATTCATTAATGGATCCACGTCAACAACTGTACAAGGGTAAGGCTATTCCAGGAAGTAGACATGTGAAGCAGAACAAGTAGGCATTAAAAAAATATTTTTTTTTACTGATTTCAGAGAGGAAGAGAGAGAGAGAGAGAAAGAGAGAGAGAGAGAGAGAGAGAGAGAGAGAGAGAGAGAGAGAGAGAGAG
>NW_006383017.1:4987450-5005940 GCF_000327345.1 Myotis davidii | reverse complement strand
ACTGGCTGCCTCATGCACACCCCACACTGGGGAGCTCACAACCCAGGCATGTGTCCTTGATTGGAATAAAATCCGGGACCCTTGAGTCCACAGGCTGACATTGTATCCACTGAGCCAAACCGGCCAGGGCAAGAAGGCATTTTTCAGTCTCCATCTCCCTTTTCTCTCTCCACCTGCTGCCCCATTAACAACAGGCATTTCTACCTGAGTCCTGACTGACCATGTAGAGAACCAGGAGCTGGTTCTCTTTCAGTGCTCTCTTCCCTGCGTCTTCCTTTATGAAATGGATGCCAGCCAAGCACCTCTGCTAGCGAGTGAGGGCTGGCAAAACAACATAGTGCAGACTGGGTGGCTTAGACACCAGTCTTCTATTTTCTCCCAGTTCTAGAGGTTCGAAGTCTCAGGGGAAGGTCAGCAGGTTTGGTGTCTTCTGAGGTCTCCCTGCATGGCTTGCACATGGCTGCCTTCTCTCTGTGTCCTCACATGGTCATTTCTCATCTCTTTGGTGTGTGTCCTACCCTCTGTTCTTATAGCGACACCAGTCATATTAGATTAAGGCCCAGCAACATGACCTCATTTTACCTTCATCACCTATTTCCAAGCCCTATATTTAAATCTAGTCACATTCTGAGGTGCTGGGCATTAGGGCTTCAACATATGAAGTCTGAGGGAGCACAAGTCAGCCCTAACATTTCCCATTCTGAGTTGAGGGAGGGCATGGTGGGCAGACTGATGTGGGGCTGGGGCTGGGAAGAGACAAGAATAGCAGGACAGTTTTGAACCAGGGCTGCTAGCTCTCTACATAAGAAAAACAAGGTCACTCATAAGAAGTCACATGCTCAAAGTACTCAACACTTGTCAAAATTAATTTTATCAAGCTGACTTTATTGTTAATATTCTGTGTTGTGTTTTTTTTTTTAAAGGAAACTATTGTGTATGAAACTATATTTGATGGAGAAGCCATTGATCCAGGTATGGTGCTGAAGTATCTTTAAGTTAAGCCCCTTTTGCCTATTTGGATGCTAAGCTATGTGAATAAATTACTTATTCACCGTGCTTTGCATAACGAGACTCTGTACTAAAGCAAACCATTCAAGGTCCAGGCAGATAAAATAAATGACCAGAAGGTGCCATATAAGACAGTTCAGTCGTCAATGGAGGTTGATGCTTGGGAGCCATAACTATTATTGGGCTCCATCGAATTATTGCCACATTGGGAATAGGCCTGGAGTTGCCAGAATTCTGATGGTTAAAAAGAAGCTGGAAATCTAAATTTTTACATGAAATTTTCCCATTTTTTAAGTGTAGGTAAGTAGTTCAATTAAAACAAACTCCATTTTCCAGGCCAAATAAAACACATTTTTCCCTTCCTGGTTACTGTTGTGTAAACTACCCTGAGACTTACTGGCTTAGAACAATAACCATCTTATTATATCTCAAAATTTTGTGGGTCAAGAATTTGTGCAGGTGTCACCTGAGCAATTCATTGGCTTTATTGTATTAAAAGGAACTTCATTGGCAGCTGGTGTGATCTGGTAGGTCCGAAGTGGCTTAATCACATGCCTGACAACTTGGGGTTAGTTGCATGGTTAGGCTCAGGTGGGTCCCACTTACTCTTTAAAAATTAAAAAAAATTAATTATGGTTGGCATTCAATATTATTTTATATTAGTTTCAGCTGTACAGCATAGTGGTTAGGTAATGATATAATTTACGGAGTGATCCCCCTGATAACTCAAGTACCCACCTGGCATCATACATAGCTATTACAATATGATTGCCTATATTCCCTGTACTGTTCTTTACATTCTCATGGCTATTTTGTCACTACCAATTTGTACTTCTTAATCCCTCCACCCTTTTCACCCAGCTCCCTAACCCCCCTCCCATCTGGCAGCCCTCATTTTGTTTGCTCTCTGTATCTATGGGTCTCTTTTTGTTTTGTTTGTTCATTTCTTTTATCCTTTAGATCACATATCAGTGAAGTCATATGGTATTTGTCTTTCTTTGTCGGACTTATTTAACTTAAGGCAATACCCTCTAAGTTCACCCCTGTTGTCACAAATGATAAGATTTTATTCCTTTTTATGGTCGTTGAATATTCCATTATATAATTACCACATCTTCTTTATCCACTCATCTATTGATGGAACTTGGATTGCTTCCATATCTAGGTTGTTGTTCATAGCATTGCAGTGATCATCGGGGTGCATATATCTTTTGGGTTTCTTTGGAAATACCCAGAAGTGGAATTTCTGGGCCATAAGATAGTTCTATTTTTAATTTTTAAAGAAACCTCTGTGCTTTCATAGTGGCTACGTCAATTAGCCATCTCATCAACAGTGCACAGGGTTCCCCTTTTTCCCACCACTCAGCAACACTTGTTTGCTGATTGACTGATGGTAGCCATTCTGACAGGTGTGAGGTGATCTCATTGTGGTTTTAATTTGCATTTCTCTGATGGTTAGTGATGTTGAATTTTTACTCTATCAGGCCCTATTTACCATGTTTCTTTTCTCTTGTATATTACTATATTTCATTATTATTTCTATAAAGCATTGGTAGATTAAACCTCAGACACTGTGTAAGGCACCCACCTCACTTGAGGGAAAATTTAAACAATAATTTGACTTGTTTTTTTTTTAAAAAAATGTTTGATTTAAAAATAATTAGAGATTCCCAAGAAATTGCGTGGAGAAGTGCTTCATACCCATCACCTAGCTTCTCCCAAAGGCAATGTTTTCTAAAGCTACGGCACCAAACCCAGGAAACTGACACTGGCCAATGAACTGGACTGCATATTTGATGAGTTTGGGCATGCACTTATTTTTTATGTCTGTGTGAATAGTTCTGTGACATTTAATCATCTATCTAGATTCAGATGACCACTACCATGGTTAAGATGAAAAACCAGTCCTCCACCAGAGATGGTACCTCTAGTGCTAAAGGGGCAATTTTTAATGCATGTGAAATCACACACTGCTTCAAGTTTTGCTTCTCATTTTCCCTTTGCTAACAGAGCAAGGCTTGAAAGGACAAACAGCTTGTCACTGCTGGCTGTATAGCAAATGCTCAGTAAACACTTTGTGGGATGAACCAGTGCTTTGTGAGTTCATTATAATCTACGTTCTTTGTGTTTTGTGTTCTCCCCACAGTCTCTGGGAATGTGTATGAATATAACAGCAGAACAGGTGCACGAAAGTGGAAGAAGTCCCCCAGGCACCAGGAGGCGTCCTTGGCGAGCATGCACGCCCTCCCAGAGCCCCACCCGACTGAGGAGTCCATGTCCTTAAGAATTCCCATACAGAACTAGCACTTTCTGTGTGGCTGAATGGTTGCTGTTTTGGTATGTGTCATTCTCATGGCAGTTTTTTTCCTGGCTATTTCATTAAATGGCAGATGTGAGGCCAGCTGCTTTGTTTATAGCTTTCTGGAATCCTCCAGTTCAGGGCATCAGGGTGAGGTCAGCAGGACTGGTCGACCCTGAGTCTCTAAATAGCTTTGCTGAAAACTAGAGACTAAACTGATGAATGTTCACGGTCTGACTTTGCCCAGTGGAAGGTGTGCTTGTTACGACTGGAGCCTGTTTTGCTCACTGCTACAGCCCCAGCACATGCTTGGCACAGTGGGGACTCCATACATACTTAGTGAATAAATGAATTTCTGTACATAAATCCAGATCTCTCGCCTTTAATTCAAATTGCTTATTACGCCTACGTCCCACAAAACAGAAATGGGAATTATCTTTATTTTATTTATTTATTTTTTTAAATATATTTTATTGATTTTTTACAGAGAGGAAGGGAGAGAGATAGAGAGTTAGAAACATCGATGAGAGAGAAACATCGACCAGCTGCCTCCTGCACATCCCCCACTGGGGAAGTGCCCACAACCCAGGTACATGCCCTTGACCGGAATCGAACCTGGGACCTTTCAGTCTGCAGGCCAATGCTCTATCTACTGAGCCAAACCGGTTTTGGCAGGGGAATTATCTTTAGAGAAGAACTTTTTTTGGTTTCTAGCAGTCATAAGAAACAAAGAATTTTTTCCAGCATTTCAAAAAGCACAGTTGATCCTGCTTTTACTTTGCTTTTTGTAGCACGATGGAGAACGAACCCCAGAAACTTTAATTATTATTACTGATGACTTGCCAAGGAGATGTAGGCATCCAACCTTTTGAGAACTATGTACTTAGACAAATAAGTTTTAAGTACACATGTGCTCTCCAATGATCTCCCTCTTGGGGATCAGAAGACACATGGTAGCAGGAGACCAGAGCAATGTTGATAGTAGAGACTAAATCCACATTTAACCCAAAATAGAGTTCAACATGGGATATATTTTTTAAATTATTATATTATTTTTTATTCATCTTTACCCAAGGATATTTTTCTATTGATTTTTAGGGAGAGAGAGGGAAAGACAGAGAAAAACATCGATGTGAGAGAAACACATCAATTAGTTGCCTGCACATGGCCCGGTAGAGGCTGGGGAGGAGCCTGTAACCAAGGTGCATGCCCTTGGCTGGAATCGAGCCCAGAACCCTGTGGTCTGCAGGCTGATGCTCTACCCACTGAGCCAAACTCGCTAGGGCAGCCGTGGGCAAACTACGGCCCGCGGGCTGGATCTGGCCCGTTTGAAATGAATAACACTAAAAAAAAAAAAAAGACCGTACCCTTTTATGTAATGATGTTTACTCTGAATTTATATTAGTTCACACAAACACTCCATCCATGCTTTTGTTCCGGCCCTCCGGTCCAGTTTAAGAACCCATTGTGGCCCTCGAGTCAAAAAGTTTGCCCACTCCTGCGCTAGGGTGACATCGGATATTTTTTTAATGAATCTTATTCAAAGTAAAAAAACACTGTGAGCAATGACTTTGAGTCAGGGGATTATGGGGGCTTGGATGGTCAGAAACGCCCTGATGTTGATGCTCCTTTGCGTATGTGCACACGGATGATCCCTTCTCGGCCCTGAGACACCTCACCCCCCAAGAAGAGAGAGCACCTGGACATAACAGGCTCACTTTCCATTTATGTCTAACTCCATGGGTCAATCCTCAGGGGCACTATGGTGTAGGGGACGCCAGTGGGTTTGAAGTCGGGAGCTTGGACAAGTAGAGTAGCCTCTTTGAAAGTCAGTTTTCTTCTTCAAGACTATGTACAATTCCCCCTGCCCCATTTCTGTCTCATCACTTTGTTGTGAGAAATAACATAAAAGAATTGAGATTCTACATTTGGAAGTGCTCTTTAAACTGTAAGTATTATCTCTAAGTTTTAAACAGGATTAGTTTCATTAAGTCAAAACTGGCCAGCAAAGGAGCAGTGGCGTGGAACACAGAGAGGATAACTCCATGATTCTAAGCCAATCCATGTTGGAATTGGTTGGTAATTAGCTTCACAGCTTTTGTGAAGCCTTGTTCCAGATGGAATGACAATTCACCACCAGGGAAGAGACTGAAGACTGAAAGCGCTCTCCCTCTCCAGAAAGACTCTCGCTGGATCAATTATGATTAGATGGATGGAGACATGTGGGTCTCCATCTGCCACCACCTGAGCTTTTAAGAAAAAAACCCCAAAGCATTTATAAACTTCCTTCTCAAAGTCTGGATTGGATCAATTAGTATTGTGTCTGCCTGTGCCCAAACCAAGAAAAATTGGTACATTGTCTTTACTTTCCATTGTTGAGTTGTTTTGGGTCTGTTTTGGGTCTGGCCAAGAGATTATGTATGTGCTGGAGACAACGCAGCTGGGGGTAGGGTGGGAAAGGTAACAGTGGGAGAGGGGGGAAAGGGGGGGGTGGACTGAAGAGGGCTGCTCTCGGGGGGCAGGACCCTAGAATTTGACCTGTCTTGTTCAAAATCAATTTGCCTCCAAACTCAAGATCAGTAGTTCTCAACCTTGGCTGCACCTTAGAATCACCTGGGAATCTTTCTAAAATCCTGATTTCTGGGCCTCCTCCTCCAGAAATTCTGTTTCTTTGTTACTAATGTTGTGGCCCCACCTCATAAAAAAGAAACAGAATTTCCAGAGGATGAGGCCCAGAAATCAGGAGTTTAGAAAGATTCCCAGGTGATTCTAATGTGCAGCCAAGGTGGAGAACCACTGCTCTAGATGCTCTTTTCTGTTTTACCACCAGGCTCCAACTTAATAGTAATGACAGGATTCATTTCCTGCGGCTGCCTGAACCACATAGCACAGACTTGGTGGCTTAAGCAACAGCACTTTGTGCTCTCACAGTCCTGGAAGCCAGAATTCTAAATGTTGGCAGGACCACACTCCCTCGGGAGCTCTAGGGGAGAACCTGCCACTGGCCTCCTCAGCTCCTGGTGGCTGCCCTGGTGTTCCTGGCTTGTGGCTGCCTCCTTCTCATCTCCGCCTTTCATATCACTTTCTCCTCAATGTATCCGTCACATGTCCCTCTACTCCACTCCTATAAGGATATTTGTTACTGATACAGGCCCCCCTGGATAATTCAGGGGGGTCGCCCTATTTCAAGTGCCTTAATCACAGCTACAGACTTTCCAATAAGATCATGTGCCCCAATTCTAGGGGTCTGGACACCAACATATCCTTTTGTGGGGTACCATTCTATAAACTATAGTGACTTCAAAAGTCTTTAATATGGGATATAAATTAATGCTATCTTTCTACGAACAATGTGACCATTTTAGTTTGTTTAAAAATATTTATTGAGTGCCTACACTTTGTCAAGAATATTTTAAGGCCTTGAATCAATAAAAATGCAAGTGTCTTTGACCTGGTAATTTTATTGCTTGAAATTTCCCTGTAGGTAGGCTTACAAAAGATCTATGAGGTTTTTTGTGGATGCTTGTTCATGGTAGTACTGTTTGTAAAAGAAAAACAACTGGAATGGAATCAAAGTGTCCATTTAATAAGGGGGTTGATTGGAAAAATCACATCATGTCCACATTATATTATAATATTAAAAATTAGGCATATATTGATATGCAAAATATATTAAGTCATCAAGGAGGATAAACAAAGTTTTCATTAATATGAATAAATAAACATCCACGTAGATATATGTGCTGGCATACGCATAGACTTGGGGCCAGTGAGAAGTCATGGGAACTGTTAATAGCGATTACCTTTTGCAGAAAGTCTGGGGAGGAAATGCAAAGGATGAAGGAAGATTTTTTCGTTTCCTTTTACTGTTTCTGAACCATTGAATTTGCCAATTTTCTTTGTACATATTTTTATTTTTAATAATGTAGGTAGGTATTATCTGGTGGTGAGAAGTTAGGACATTTATTTCTTTTCTAATACTTTATTCTGGAGTTTTGTAAGAGGTCTGAGGCTTTTCTTCAAATCAGTTTGAAACTGTTCAGAGCTGTCTCCTGCTTGGGATAGTGTCTTCCTGATTTGTATAATTATTGTTGCTTTTCCACTGGTCTCTGTTTCCCCTTTTGAAATGGAAATGGATTGTTCTCATTTTGGGTCTCCAGGATTTAGTAGCTAAATCTCCTATCTTTTCCTCTCATCATTTCTAACCCATTGAATCACCACTCTGCTGTTAAAAATTTCTTTCACTTGATAATCTGGTCACTAACTTTGATCTTGCCAGTTTCAATTTCTCCTCACCTACTGATTTTTTAAGATCATATTTTTAGTCCCAGGAAGATGTGTGTGTGTGTGTGTGTGTGTGTGTGTGTGTGTGAGTGTGTGTGTGTGTGAGTACTAGTATATGGATGTGTGTGAATGTATAGATGTGTGTGTGTGAGTGTGTGTGAGTTGTGAGTGTGTGTTTGTGTGGTGTATTAGTGTGAATGTGTGTGTGTATAGAATGTGTGCACACATGCACATTACACATTTATCTATTCTTTTAAAAAATATATTTTTATTGATTTCAGAGAGGATGGTAGAGGGAGAGAGAAATAGAAACATCAATGATGAGAGAGAATGATTGATTGGCTCTTTCCTGCACATCCCCGACTGGGGATGGAAGCTGCAACCCCAGCATGTGTCCTGACCTGGAATTGAACTATGACCTCCTGGTTCATAGGTTGAAGTTCAACCATTTAACCATGCTGGCCAGGCCATCTTATCTATACTTGTTGACGTTGTCCATTTCAGTAAAAGTCTGTTCTGAATATTTCATTTTCTTCTTTGGGTTCCATGGATCCCTTAGGCTCTTGGGCCCCTTGGGCTTCCTGTAATGTTTTCTGTCAGTGTCGGGCTGAGGTCGAGCTGCCATGGACATTTCTGAGGCCATGGAGGAGGCACAGCTGTCTCTCCGCATGTGGGCTGATGAGGCAGCAGAGGAGCCAGGGGCTCTCTCATGACGACAGGCCTTTGCTTGCCCTTTCAGTTCCAGGGACAGAGGGGCCTTGCCCAACCCTGTCATTGCTTCTGCACATTTTTGCGGGCCAGGGAGACATGGCATCTCCTTATTGGCTGACATCCAATCTCTCTGGCAGGGGGAGGGGTCCAGGGTGCTGGGTCTCCATGCACTGTGGCTCTCCTAAGCTCGCCCCACAGCTCTCTTCTGGTTCAGAGGGGAGGAAATCTCAGACTTTCAGTTGCTCTCTCCAGGCTGATCTATATGCCCACCTGGAGCCGCCCCAGCCAACCTACAGGTGCACGAATCCAGCCTGGAAGAGCAGAGTGGCCCAGCCAAGGCAGTCTGGTGCAGCTGACCTTCAGCTGACCCCACCACAGGCGAACACCAACAGTAAGTGCTTGTTGTTGGAAGCCTCTGGCTTGTTTTACAGCAGCAGCTGACTGATGCCAGACAGGAGGTGGATGCCATCCTCTTAGACTTCCCTCTATATTTAAAAACACAAGCACAAAAGTTCTATTTTAAAAAGTGAGACTCAAGAAAATATTGAAAAGATGGAAAAGAGAGAGCTAATGTAAATTTCTGTAAGATGAATTTGTAGAACCTCAGAGTTGAAAAGATCACTGGACTGTGTTTTGCTTGGAAACAGGAGCTGTGACCTCGCAACATTTCCAT
Organism: Myotis davidii; assembly: GCF_000327345.1. Classification (NCBI taxonomy): domain Eukaryota; kingdom Metazoa; phylum Chordata; class Mammalia; order Chiroptera; family Vespertilionidae; genus Myotis; species Myotis davidii. Next base: position 4,996,965 of record NW_006383017.1, on the reverse strand, counting down.
TCCGTAGTGCCAGGCCCAAGAGGAGGGGCCAACAAATACTTATTAAATAAATCACCTTTGTGATGGAGATACTTTCCACTGAAGAAGATCTGAGTTTAACTCAGTCACCAAGAAGTGGTACCACATGGCTTGACACCTGGACCACCTAAGGCTTAGGTGGTCCTGAGCTATGCACACAGGGGTAGGTTCTGCTCATATTTCCATTGCTTAGTTGCTTTCAAATGTATCCCGTTCCTGTCCTCCTGAATAGAAAACCATGTACATTCCTTCCTCTTTTGCCCTCTAAACATCCACATTCTTTAAATAAAAACACCAGCAGCCAAAATCAATCAATCAATCAATCAATCACCTTTGAAATATTCCTAGTCAAATCCCTATTCGTAGGCTACCTGAAGAGAATGGCCTCAGACAATGTTTCCAGTGTTGATCCTGGGTCTGCTTGCATATCTCATGACGGCGAGCTCCCCACCCACCAGGCATTTCTTCCACTGTGGACAAAGATTACGGAATTATTTATCAAAGTCAAAAGAAAGTCTAGTTGACAATGTGAAATCTGAGCTAAATACAGTTTTTCCTCATTAACAAGGCCTCATGGGCAAAACAGCATGTTTTCACAAGTTGATGAAGAAGCTGCTTCGGACCAGAACATCTGCATAATCGCTTAATTCAGTATCGTTGCCTTATATTTCATCCAGCTCCAAAATTACAGTCCTTCATCTATACTACATGATTTACTCTCCGTTAGGGAAAGCAAAATGATCCCTTTTGAATCAAAATTACCCAGGATTATAATTAACGGGCTCTCATTTTGTTAGCACATCATCTAACCTCTCTGAGGATGGCTTTAAATGGGAAAAAATGGCAGCTTTATTGTGTTTCTGATGTATTGCAAACATTACTTACTAGTACGGCTGTAGAGCCAGTCTAGTCACTTCATTGGGACTAAAACAAGTTTAATTTATGTTTATTGTTGTGAACAATAACATTAGATTTAAACAGTTTGTTATTTAACACTATGAAGTATCTTAACACACAGCAACGTACCTGACAAAGGCTCCAGGACAAAGACGACTGGTTGAGTTCTCTGTCTCTCTCAGCCTTTAATTTTAAGAAGTCAACATGGAAGTCTGTATTTAATTTATATAAGTGGTTAGCAAAATATATAATGTACAGTAAGTGTGTGAGAAAATTTATCAATTACATTTTAAAATTATACATTTACTAGAGGCTGGGTGCATGAATTCGTGCCCAACCAGATGGGGACTGATTGGTCTGGGTCAGTGAGGGGGAAGGACCATGGGAGGTTGGCTGGCTGGCCCTGCCCCTGATCAGGGTGTGGGGAGGGGACACGGGCGGTTGGAAGTTGCTGATCGACTCCTGATTGGGCTGGTTGGCACGTCATAGTGACTGGTCATTCCAGTCGTTCTGTTGTTCAGGTTGCGTGGCTTTTATATATGTAGATTATCATACAATTACAACTACTGGTTGTATACTACTACTGTTATCAGCTGTGTGAGTTTTCCAGCTCCTCATGCAATATGCTGGATCCTCAAACTCTTCTCTGGATTGGAGTAGCCACTACAGAAAACAGTATGGAGTTACATCAAAATATTAAAAATGGAACTGCTTTATGATGCAGCAATTGCACTTCTGACAAAACACTAATTTGAAAGAATATATGCACTCCTATGGTCATTGTAGTGTTATTTACAACAGTTAAACTATGGAAACAACACAAGTGCCCATCGATAGACAAGTGGGTAGAAATGTGGTGGTACATATATACATGGAATATTATTTGACCATAAAAAATAATGAAATATTACCATTTGCAACAGCATGGATGGATCTGACCTAGAGGACATTATGCTAACTGAAATAAGTCAGTCAGAGAAAGATAAACATTATATAATTTCAATTATATGTGGGATCTAGAGAACAATATAAATGAACAGACAAAATAGAAACAGATTCATAGATACAGACAGAGAACAAACAGATGGTTGCCAGAGAGGAGGTTGGTTGGGGGACTGAGTGAAAAAGGTGAGCGTATTAAGATATACAGGTTGGTATTTATAAAATAGTCATAGGGAGCTAACCTATGATAATAAACCCTCTTCTTATCTGACTTCCAAGGTCAAAGCTAGTGGAGACTCACTCAGTGGAGAGGGTGAGGTGGAATTCCAACGGGTCCATTACTGTAGTACTGGGCTCTCCTAGCTGGGGCTGTAGCGACTGAAGAAACCCATGGGCTACTGGCACAAACTGATCAGTTGGGTAAAGGTCACATCCATGAGGCAAGAAGTGAAAGCCTTATGCGCTCAGGACTGAAATCATCCATTTCTTACGGCTCACTCTTCTCAGTCATGTTCCAACATCAAGCTCAGTGCTTGGCACATAGTGGTATTTAGTAAGTCAATGTGGAATAAATTAAAGGAGGAGGAGAGATTTCTTACCAGAAACCGAAAGAATGTTTCCATGTTTAATCCAGCCCAACAGACAGTTAACTGGATGGCAGGCAGGTCCCATTCCTCATTTGATTTATATGCTTTTTGGTTTTCTTCCAGATCCAGTTTATTTTTAAATATCACCATGATATTGCAATTATAGGCCTTGCTCATTGGTCCCCGAGTTGCCAAATACCTGGCACAGATGGTGTCCTGAACATGGCCCATGGCAGGCCTGGCTAATGGATTGCAGAGTGTGGATACATCCTGTGGTGGACATGGAGCTGTGCCGCCCAGATTCCCATCCAAGGAAGGACTTTCTGTCCAGCTGCAGGGTGTGTGGTCAGCAGACACTCTCGCCTCAGCGGCATGGTGCCCCCTGCCTGGAAGTCATGCTCTTCCCAGGGCAGCCTTCACCTGGTGCGTGGCTGGGAAGAGGGGCTCACAGGGCCCTGCTATTCCAGCCCCTGCTGCACAACCCTGCTGAGAACACAGGTTCCAGGGTCTTACCCACCCCATCTTGTTAGAGAAGAGAAAGAGCTTGTGTACCCGGCCCTAGCAGAGCCCAACACTACACGCCTCGAATCGCAGTGGAGAAACACTGGCTATTTGATCATGAATGGTCCACCCAGGAGAAAGGGAAGCTAATGTCAAAGCCTGAACTCCCTGGTGGCCTGCAGGACACAGGTCATATAGGGCAAATTCACAAGACACTGTGGGTTAGAGGTTCGGGTCATGCTGGGAGCTGACTGCTCAGAGGTGAGGTGAGGGTGATGAATCTTCAGGTCATGAGGACAGTGCTAAGATCTGTTCCCCTGTCACTCTATCTCAGCGGTTCTCAACCTGTGGGTCGCGCCCCCTTTGGGGGTCGAACGACCCTTTCACAGGGGTCGCCTAAGACCATCGGAAAACACATCTATAATTACATATTGTTTTTGTGATTAATCACTATGCTTTAATTATGTTCAATTTGTAACAATGAAATTGGGGGTCACCACAACATGAGGAACTGTATTAAAGGGTCTGCATTAGGAAGGTTGAGAACCACTGCTCTATCTGGTTTCATGGGGAAGCAGCCAGCGGTGGTTCCGCCTCAGGGCTGAAACTTAGCCCAGGTCAGGATGTTACCTTTAGCTTAGCAGAAAGCCATACCTGTGACCCTTCATCAAGGCATGGCACTGTTTCTGCTGCCCCAGGCGGGTGATGACTAAGGGAAGTGGATAGTGCTGGGGCTACACGTAACATCAAGGTCATACATTGACGTAGGAGCCTCACTCTCACTCTCACCCTCACCCCTGCCAGGTTAGCTGAGACTTTGTCAGGCCTTAGTACTTTGCCTTCTCCCTCCGCCCCACCCAGGTGCTCCCTTCTCTTCACGGGTGCTGCTCTCTGATAGACACCTGGGAGACAAGCCTTGTCTCCGGGGCTGCTTCCACAGCACCGACCTGGCAGCCACCACATACACTGAAGCTGGCTCGTGGCATTCACCACCTTCCATGCCGGTCCTTCGTAAGGCCAATGTCACTGATCGGAGTATAATGATGCTCAGGACATTCAGATCATTCCTAAAAGTAGATAAGCCCACACCTTCCTCAGGCCCGCAGGCCAAGAGAACACAGCCAGGCTCCTTTCCACAAAAGCGCATGCCTTCCTTCTAAGCACGCACACCTTTCCTTCATGGCCCAAGACTGCGCTTCTCAGCCGCGGCACTGTTGACGTGAGGGACTGCATAGTTCTCTGTTCTGGGACTGTCCTGTGCATTATAGGCTGTTTAACAACATCCCTGGCCTCACCCACTAGGTGCCAGCAGTGGCAACTGAAAATGACCCCAGACACAGCCAAATGTCCCCTGGGGGCAAAGCCTCCCTGGGGGAGAGCCCTGGTCTATGACACACCCTGTCTGTGGGTCTGGACCCCCAAGCTGAGCTCTCGTCTCAGGGCGGGGACAGGGGCAATGGCTCCTGGTGCGAATCATCGCCAGGACAGAAGAAAGGTGGTGACTCCTCTGTTTCCTAGATAATGACACCAATTCCTGACAAGGCTGGTTGGTGGCAGCTGTGCCAAACCTCAGGGCCAGACGCTGACAACCACACCTCGGTCCTTAGAAAGGCCTCTTACCCCAGGCAGCCTGCAAGAGGGTGAAGGTTTCTGTTTACACCCTAGGGAAGGCCACATTCGCCATGTTCACACCTGGGGGAGGCTGCATTAGCTATGTTCACACCTGGGGGAGGCTGCCTTAGCCATGTTCACACCTGAGGGAGCCTACATTCTCCATGTTCACACCTGGGGGAGGCTGCATTAGCCATGTTCACACCCCAGGGGAGGCTGCATTCACCATGCCCTTGACAGAACTGAGGGCTGTTTTTCTGAAAGGGGCAAAGTAATTTACTTAAAAGCTAAAAAACAGCAAAACTCCTGGGAACTTTTAAAATAGATTAGCACTTAAGTATTGTTGGAACACTTGAGAGCATATGTGAATCTATATGTGGGCATAGAGTTATTTACTTCAAATGTTCACTTGTTTCCTTTTTACACAAATAATGAATATTCACTGAAGAAAATTCAAGAGTAGAGTAAATAAAGGTTATTCATAATTTTACCACCTAATGAAAATTCTAATATTTTGAAAAAATAATCTTCTGGATCTCTTTCTCATAATATAGACGAAACAGAAATTTTACAATGAAAATAGGATTATACTGTGATTCCATTGTGTAACTACTTTTCTTTGTTCTACTGATAAATATAGGCTGAGCCTATATTTCTTGTATCTCCACTCTCTCTTCTCTCTCTCTCTCTCTTTTTTTTTTTGGAGGTTACTGTCCCTTCATTTACAATGTGACCTTCTGAGAGAGGAGATTTACATTTCTGAGGCCTCCCCTCACTGATTTGTAGGAACAAATAAGGCTGGGCATGAGAGAATGCTGATCATGCTCCCTGCCATCCCACTCACGCCCACGGTCCCCACGGGCCGCCCACCCTGGGCCTGGGGAGGGCGGGCTACCTCACTAGTTCGCAGCTTCACACAGAAACATGGAATGAAGGTGGATCTGAAGAAATCTCTGCTGATGATACAATAGCTGTGAAGAGAGTTTCAAAACAACACAGGCAGCACCTAATGCCGCTTCCATAATACCTGTCAATCCGTGGGATTTACAAGGTAATAGAAAGGAAACTTGCCTCACAGAGCCAAGCTTCCCCTGTGTTTGGAGGTAAAGTTTTGAAGAAGATGCCTTGGGCTGAGCTTTGGGAGCGCACAGGCACCTGGAGGGCAACTACACTGACAGGTGCCTGCGCTGGCAGCAGGGGCTGGGCCTGGGGCTCAGCTGGGGGCTGCCAGCGGCTCACCTTTCATTAGTCTTGTGACTTTGGACCAATCACTTTCTCTCTAGACCTCCATTTCCTCTGTGTAAATCCTCCCCGGAGTATGTGCTTATAGATTTGGGGGGGGGGGGGCGGGGGGGCGGAGAAAACATCAATGTGAGAGAACACCGTTTGGTTGCCTTCCATATGTGTCCCAACTGGGGACTGAACCCACAACCTATGTATGTGCCTTTTATAAAAAACCCCAAATAGTTATTTGGCTCTTACATTGAGCCAAGCATAGTCTGGGGCTGTGGAGACAACAGTAAGATTGTGTTCTGCCCCTCAGGGAGGTTACTGTCCAGAGCTGAGCTGTCCACTGTGACGGCCACCAGCCACGTGTGGGCGCTGACCACTTGAAGCCTGGCTGGTCCGAGCTGCGTTGCACTGTAGAGTAAAACACACTGCAGTTTGAAGAGTTCGTATGAAGAAATGTAAAGTGTACCTTTCATAATTTTTATGTGGCTATCTGTTGGAATGGTAAGATTTTGGATATTGGGTTAAATGAAACATAGTCATAAAATCTTCATTTGCTTCTTTTCATTTTTTAACATTTAAGCTGAAACCCATGACTCCCAAGGTGGTCCTACTGGGCAGCACTGTCTAAGGAGGAGACGGCACAGGTGCTGTGCCATGTGGGGGTGCAGCTCCATGGAGCCACGTGCTAAGGAAGAGGAACAGGTGCACCGAGGGCAGCCTGGGGGTGCACGTGGGCCTGTCTGAGGGGCTCCCTAAAGGATGGGAAACAGTGAACCAGGTGCACAGGGAGGTGGGTGCTGGGGGAGGGGCCTTCCAGGCCAAAAGAACAGCAAGTATGAGTTGTTGAGACTGAGAACAGAAGGAGGGCTGGCGTGGCTGGATTCAGAGAGGAAAGGGGAGCTGGTGGAGAGGTGGTGGGGATCCATGTTGAGGATCTGGGGTTTGTCCTGAGGAATGGTTAGGAAGGATGAGCAGAGGGGTGGCCTGGCCCATGCATAAAAATCAAATTGTTCCATCTGAAGAATTGGGCAGAGTCCTCAGGTAAGCGGCAAGACCCTGCTCTCTCCCTGTGGTGTTTTCAGGTGGGCTCTGCTGAAATTCCTTCCAAGGAGCTCATCTGAGTGGGCGAGACAGACCCAAATGAAGCTCCCTGCATGTGCAAGGGAGTGGGATTCCAGCAAGACATCCAGAAGGATTTTAGAAAGGGGATTGGGGGGGGGGGCAGCTAAGAATGAACATGGTTCCATGAGCAGAGAAGGCAGGGAAGGACATTCTAGGTCACAGAAAATAGCTTCCAGGAAACACTGTGCCATTACCGTATCCCAGACTCCCTGCAGGTGCTCAATTACTCTAAGTGATACTTTGTTAGGCATTATTATCTTCATGTTGCAGATTAATTGAAGGCTGGGGGTTAACATGCCCAATCTTCATATAAATGTTAATTGAATCTGTTAGTAAACAGTGGACCAAGAATTAGAAATTAGGTTGGTCTGATTTCAGAGGCCCTGTGCCCCAAATACATATTGGGAAACAGCCCAGTAGTGTGTGTGTGTGTGTGTGTGTGTGTGTATGTGTGTTTATATTTTTTAAATTTATTGCTTTATTTTAAAATAATTTTCACTGATCAGAAAGGAAGGGAAGGGGAGAGAGACAGGAACATCAATGATGAGAGATTCACCAAGGCATTTTAAACCTGACATTTATCATGTGTTTACACGTACCAGTCTATGGGTACAGTGGTTATGAGCCCAGAGGCTAGCCCAGTGATGGCGAACCTTTTGAGCTCGGCGTGTCAGCATTTTGAAAAACCCTAACTTAACTCTGGTGCCGTGTCACATATAGAAATTTTTGATATTTGCAACCATAGTAGAACAAAGACTTATATTTTTGATATTTATTTTATATATTCAAATGCCATTTAACAAAGAAAAATCAACCAAAAAAATGAGTTCGCGTGCCACCTCTGACACGCATGTCATAGGTTCGCCATCACCGGGCTAGACCCGCATTCCTGGGTTGAACCCAGGCTCTGCCACTGACCTCTCTGTGTCCCCGTCCTCCCATCGCATAGAGATGACGATAACAGCCTCCTATTCATGGTTGTGGTGAGGATTCGGAGACTTAATTCTTTTTTATTTCCCATAACTCATTTATTCCAAATGCAGGGCAGCATAAGGACAATGAGAATCCAGCATTGTTTGGGGTGGTTCTCTAAATCAAACATTTGAAAAAGGAGGGAAATTTATGAAGAAATGCTTCCTGCTATAACGGCAAGGTATGGAACAGAGTTTTTGATATTAACTATGGGCAGTGACTTGGGAAAAACCTAGGCTATACCATTGTCATCTCACACTAACAGCAACAACAATGTATTTCTTATAATGGTTGTTAAATAAAAACCATCTTATTTAATTCTCACCCTGACTCCATTTTGTCCATTTTCCAGATGAGGTAGGTGTGGTGCCTAAGGACACATGGACACTAAGTGGCTGGGCCAGGGTTCAAACCATGTTCTTTCTGCCTCGAGTGCCCTGTGTTGCTCCTTCAGTTTGGGTCGGAGCAATGGGAATCTATGTTCCAGGTCTGTTCTCTGTGAGCTGGTTTCCTCTGCCTTCCATCAGCATGCTTACAAATCAGTTAAAAGTCCCCGTCCCTACCTTCCTCTTCTTGCCCACGTTCACATTCATCCCTCACCTTTCCAACAAATGTGGTGGGTGATGCTTTTGCAAGCCCTGACACCCCACCAAAGCCACCCACACTTAAATTCCTTTTCCCTCCTTCCCTTCTTATTCTCTGTTCCTGACATTGCCACCTGAGGACCACTGTTTTCTGGGGAAGACTCTTGTGAAGAAACTAGGGGCAGTTTGTGGTGTGGAGAGATCAGGAATCTGAGCAGTTCCTCTGCTTCGGTCAGTGCTGAGCTACCACAGGGACCAGAACAACAAAGATGAGACCCGTTTGCAAAGGAAGGCCTCCTTCCGGAACCAGTTATATCCGACCCTCTTCCCAGAAAGGGAGGCAGCCTGGTTCGGAGGGAGGCAGGAGTAGACCTTCATTCATTTGCAAAATTTAATTGTCTAGTGCAGAGGTCTGCAAACTTCCTGTTAAGGGTCAGAGAATAAGTGTTTTAGATTCTGTGGGCCAACGGTCTGTGTCATAGTTACTCACCTCTGACTGTAGTTCAAAAATAGTCATAGAAGATACATACGCAAGTGAACAAGGCTCTAGTTGAAAAAAAAAAAGTAACTATGGACGCTGGAATTTGAATTTCATAGAAGTTCACATGCCATAACATAGTAGTGGTCTTTTTATTTTTTTCAACCACTGAAAATGCAAAAAGCACCCTTAGCTCATGGGCTGGATTTGAGTACCGGCCACAGCTCCCAGCCCCTCCTTCACTCTGTACCAGGCACAGTGTGAGCACAGGGACATGGCCTTGACCTCACAGGGCTTGTGCGGAGCTGCTCAGTTTTCTCAGTGTGTTCCTTGGAACACACTTTAATTATGAATGGCTCGCCAAAATGCTGCCCCTGCTCAAGAACGTTTAGGAAATACTGCGTTTCCAAGAGCTGAATACAGTAAGAGAAACCCGCGAGGCCGCCTCCATTTGAGCACAGAGTCTTTTTGCACCGGGAACACGTGCAGTTGGTGTTCCACAGAACGCACTGTGAGAAAACCCTCTTCTCTTCTTAAATAGGAAAATGAAGTCACCCCCCCCGCACCCCC
>NW_006383017.1:4974680-4987324 GCF_000327345.1 Myotis davidii | reverse complement strand
CCCCTCCCTCCTCCCCCACTGCTGAACTGGAAGATTAGTCTGAGGTCTCCTCCTTCTAGGGTCCTCGTCTCTCACCCGAAGGCCAGGCCATGTTTTAGAATTCCGTTCCCTCTTTAAAAAGACGGAAATAATTTGGAGAAAGGTCTCCTTTGTTATTTCTAAAGCTCATTGTGTTATTTCCCATTTGATTATGTAAACCCCGGTGAATAGCTCGGCTGTGTCTGTGTCTCTCGGTTCTACAGTCGCCACGACTCCTCTCGAACTCACCCCGCCATCAGCTGCTGGATTCCTTTCCAGTTTCACTCTTCTCAGTTGTATATTTGCTGCTTTAATAATTAAACTTCAAAGCCCAGCTGACCCTAAGCTCTTCGGGGCCAGGGCCCACAACGCTAAAAGCAGCGGAACTAAGGTTGGGAACAGCTCCTACACATTAAGGCAAAGTGTGAGTTGTTTAAAAGCAAACATGGATTCTAGGGCTTAGTGGGACCAGTTTCCAGGTGAATCAGAGAGCCTTTCAAGAGACTCATATAATATGAATGATCTCGAGGCCTCAGGTGCCAAAAGGACTTACAAGTAGAGTCATGTCTTAGGTGGGAGTTAGTGTTTGAAGTTAGCACATAAGGCAAAAATTGTATAGAGTCAAATTAGGCTTGAAATCTTTTCGAATTGTCAATAAAACGTCAAGTAACCATGACCTTGTGCATACTCTGCAGTCTCTCAGTTAAGTTTAAAAAAAGACAAAGTCATTTTCCTCCTCTAGTGTCGTATGAGTTCCCTGTGCCTCGGTTTAGCATCCGGTGGAGTAGTTGGCTTGCATTTAGGGGCCTGGCTATACCAAAATGATCTTGCCCTCGTTGGTGGTTGATTTTCCCTGAGGGATTTGTACCTCTGATGTGGCCTGTGTGCCCTGAAATGTCTTACCATAAAGGACTTCAGATAAATCACATTGCAAAGTGTGGTTTTACTCTATCATCTGTCCTGCTTGGAGGGTCCCAAATTTCTCCTGAGTTGAAGCTCATTTATCACTATCATAATGTCCTTGGCATTGTTGTGACCCTATGTATTCACAGACCTGGCTGGATGCTCTACCCACCACCCAACAAAGATCCTGAAAAGACAAAATGTAAGGCTAAAGAATATTGGTCCATTTCAGCTGAAAGGGTAAAAAGAAGGAAATAAACAAGGTGAAAGGAAGTAAAATAAATATCTTAATATTCTCAATGGCCCCAGCCCCCACCCCTTTCCCCACACATATGCATAGAGTAGGGGGGAGGAGAAGGGTGTTCGATTTTACAAGGTGAAGCCATTTCATGTGGGGTTCAAGCCCAGGCCTTCTGACTCCAGAGTCTATACTCTGATCCCCATTCTAGCGCATGTACACAGTCTGCCTCCTGGGCTCACCAAAGGGGGTCACTAGATGCTGCTACAAGCATCTCTGGAGCTCCACCCAAATGCTCCACCACTGACTTATGGCCATCACCTTGTGCAGGAGTAATGGCATCATCTCCCGGATGAGGTGGCATTTGAACAGAATTTTTAGAAGAAGTGGAATTGAGGTTGCTTAATTGTGCTGTAGGTGGGGCTTCAAAATGCTATTCCTGGAAGAGGGAACATTTTAAAACAAAGGCATGGAGAAGTCCTTTAGGTAGGGACCTGCTCTAATCAGCTTTATTTCCCTGGGATCGAAGAACATAGATCTTTCGTCATGTTTATTGGAATGAATGGCATTTCTAGAGGAGGTCACACATTTTTGCTTGGCTGGAACACAAAGAATGTAAAGATGAGTCAAGGGAAAGAAGTTGAAAAACAGATGGGGTCAGATCCTGGAGGGCCTGAGGGAGGCAGAATAATGGCCCTCAGAGAGAGCCACATCTTAATTCTGCGCCCTGTGACTACAGTGGGTGACATGGCAAAGGGGAATGAGTGCTACCAATGTTGCTAACTGACATTACCTTGGAGATATTATCCTGAATGATGGGGTGGGCCAGTGTAATCACATGTTCTTACGAGTGGAAGAGAGAGGCAGACAAGGGATAACCAGAGAGACGGCAGTGTGAGGAGGACTCAGCCCAATGGTGCTGGTTTTGAAGACGGAGAAAGGAGCTGCTCGCTAGCCAAGGAGCGGGGTGGCCTCTGGGAGCTGGACAAAGCAGCAGAGTGCATTCTCCCCCGGAGCCTCCAGAAGAAACGCAGCTCTGCCGACACTGGTTCTAGCCCAGTGAGACTTTTAGATGCCTGACCTCCAGAACTGTAAGATAACAAATTGGGGGCCACGTAAGCCACCAAGATTGTGATAATTTGTTACATCAGCAATAGGAAACAAATGCACTGTCTCAAGGAGATATGGTATGTCCTGAGGGGTAGAGCCTGGGTAATCCCAATTCTTACTAGTCATAGAATCTTGGGTAAATTAGTTCACCAACTGGAGCAATTTCACTGATTGGAACTTTCTGCAATGATGAAAATATTGTTAAGTATCCACTGTCTAATATGGTAGCCACTAGCCCAATGCGTCTGTTGGACTTTTAAATTGTGGCTTGTGTGACTGAGGAATTGAATTTTTAATTTAATTTTAATGAACTTAAATTTAAATTCCAATAGCCTTTCTGGCTAGTGGCCGTCACACTAGGGAGCATAACATCAGAGCCTTGAATTTCTCACATGAGTAGGAGGTAAGAACAGACCTCCCTCGTAGGGTTACTATATATTAACACTATCCTATATAATAAAAGCCTAATATGCTAAGTGTCCGGTCATCTGGTTGTCCATTCAACCAATCAAAGCATAGTATGTTAATGATATGCTAAGGCTGCTCAATCACTCGCTATGATGTGCATTGACCACCAGGGGGCAGACTGGTAGGTTAGCTTGCTGCTGGGGTCTGGCCAATAGGGACTGAACAAGATGGACTGACACACCCTGAAGCCCTCCTGCGGTCCCTCCTGGGCTGGCCAACCTCCCATGTCCCTCCCCAGCCCCAATCATGAACCAGTGGGGTCCCTTGGCATGGCCTGTGCCCTCTTGCAATCCAGGACCCCTTGGGGATGTCAGAGAGCCAGTTTTGACCCAATCCTGGAGGCCAGGCTGAGGGACCCCATTGGTGCATGAATTTGTGCACCGGGCCTCTAGTGTGCTAGATAATATAAAAGAATGTTTAGGCTAGCTCAGTGGGATGAAAACATTTGCATCCATCCAGGTGGGCAAGGATATCTCATTTTTTAAAAAGGATTGGTGTTAGGTCCTGCTTCCTTGGAAAACAGGACAATTTGTCATGATCTTCCATGACTTTATCTTGTCTTGAGCAGGCTGAATAAATTTGCTACTATCTTGACGTTTCCCATAAGCCTCCCTTTCTAACCTTTTAAATAACACTTGAAGTGTTCTTCTATCCATGAGCACATTTCTGAGTTTCTCTATACTGGCATCAGGATCGTCTGAGCGCAGCTATGTTGGGTGCCTGTGACAGAAGGCAGCCGTCCACGGCTTGTGCATCAGCCCCATGGTGTGTGCAGTCTTCCCGGCTCCACCATCTCCCACACCCCATTCTCCTTTCACTCCCCAAAACATGCTGCCCCTCTGGCCTCAGAGGTCCCCATTCCAGGCAGGAAGAAGACAGGCATTTCATTTTGAGACTTTGCCTTTTTATTTTTGGAGAAAAGCCCTTCTCAGGAGTTTTCATTTCATTTTGTGACAATTCGTGTTTTTTAGAGACATGTCATCTGGGTACCACTGGATGCTAAAGGTTCTGGGAAAATAGGCATCACACTTTCTAGCCTCTAGAGTAGAGGAAGAGAAGATGGATTGGGTTGTGAGTGAGTCAACCTACATTATCTGGCCCAGTGTTTAAACAATTAATTCAAGTAATAACTCAAACCAAATACCTGCTGTGTATCTGAATCTGCTGAATCTAAACTTTTTGAGCCTCAGTTTGTCCATCTCAAAAAATGGAAGGACAGCACTTACTTGTTAGAGATATGTGTGAAGATGTTTTGCAAACTATCCAGTGATGGAAAATGAAGGGAGATGTCCATCACTTTAGTCCTATATCTTAATCCATCCTCCTCCTGTGCTTTAATTAAATTCCCTTTTACAATGGCCTTGTTAACCCTGTTAGTAGCTAGTTTGACTTGTCAGGGGCCAGTGTCTTAGGCTGGGTTCCTTAAAAGCAGACTAAGTGGGGATTCTTATGCAAATCATTCAGTGATCTGTACCTGGGCAGAGACCTGTAAGGGAGGGAGGGAAGGATGAGGAAGGGGAATAGGTATGTAGAGATGTATTTATCAGGTGAAGTTCAGTCTGACCCCAGGAGGAACTCTGGAATATGAAGTGCACCTCACAGGTTGTCCTTCCTGGAGGCGGGAGATCTGGGCTTTCATACTCCCTACCAGGTAGTCATTGATCACAGACTGTCCTTGGGAGTGGGGCTTATAACTCCCAGGCATCTTTAGACTAAGCAGGTCATCAGCCAAGGGCAAGTGCCTGGAGACAGGCACAGGTGTCAGCACCAACAGCCCATGATGACAGGAGCTGGGGAATAGTGCAGACCAAGTCCCGGAAGCTCTGGGTAAGCTGTCAATCGCATCTATTGCAAATGATGTGAAAAAGCAAAAATTGCTTATTCTTGGGAGCTCGGAGAGCCGATCCTATCCTCACTTGTCAGAGAGCCATTTTCACCCATGTTCTTTGCTTTTTCTTCCTGTGATAACATTTCCATTAATGGAAATTTTGGAACAAAGCTGGAGAGGATGGTCTAATTGCATCAGTAAATGTATAATGTGCCCCATGGCAATAATCTCTTTTCTTATTTTGGTTTTTCCCTCACCTGTGGGATCATGTGAGACTCAAGGGGAAATTCTTTTTCTTATCAAGACAGTTTTAGAGAATTGTTAGCACTTGGTGTTTAAAAGATCTGGAGAAAATGAGAGTGAAAAGCAAGGAAGTCTTTTCGATAAATACAGTGGATCTGTGAGGGGGGTGGGTGAGGCACTGTTCTCACTGAGGGTTATCTGGAGTTGAACATGAAGATAATCATAGCAGTAGTGATAATAGTTCACACATCTGGAACACCTGGCTGGTCTAGGCCTTGTACAAAGAACTTACACACCTGTTCTCATTTAATCATCACAATGCCTTCACAAGGTTGGAAGCATTATTAGCCCCATTTTACAGATGAAGAAAGTGAGGCTTGGAGCGGAGAAGTTGTTTGCCTAACGTCACACGCGGGTAAGAGGCATAGTTGGGACTTTACTCCAAGCTCTGAATGAGTGTGTGGCAGAAGCACCTGAAAGTGTGAAAATGAGAGAAGTGTGTCATCTATGACTTCTCCATTTGCTTCTCACTCATAGCCAGCTGTTACCACCACCTGAGTCATCAGAATTTCTCTGCCCCCTCTCTGTCCCCGAGGAAGCCAGCAAGTCCCTGCCACCACCGTCTTTCTCCTGTCACTACTTCCCAATGGATCTTCCTGCCTTCAGTTTCAATTCCTCCCCATCCTTCATCCATCCCACTGTCCAAATGATCTCATTAAAATGTAAATCTTTTTGTGCTGCTTTCCTTCTTAAAATCCCCAAATAATCCCTAACTAATACACAGCACTTACCCGGGGCCAGCTTCTCCCTGGTGGGTCGATTCTTAAAACCTCACTGTGATACAGGAGCCTGTTTTTAAAAACCACAGGGTTGGCTTCTGCCAGAATTTAGGCAGGAGCTCTAGAGGGAAAGGTTTTCCTCTCAGTATTGAAGAGAATCGTGAACTTTTGAAGGCCGGCCTTAGGTAAGGTCTGTCTGGTGCATTTCAGAGGTGTAAACATCAAGTCTAACCTAATCTTGTCTCCCCACTATCTGCGCCTTAGAGATTCTACAGTGCAGTTCTTCCTTCTTGATAGCACGTGGCCTGCTCTTGTTTCTCACTGCAGACTCAGGTGTTCCATCTTTATTTTTCATCACATTCCTGAATTTTTAAGTTTTAACAGAAGGGGCTGGGCAGAGAGGTGCAAACTTGGGATAGAACTTAACTGATCCTCTGGCCTAACCAAAATACAAATTGAGAGACTATTTTTTAAAGAATTCTCTCCCGCCAGACACACACACACATACACACACACACACACACATACACACACACACGACACATTCTGATCTTCCAACTCTTCTCATTCTCTCCTATATTATTAGTTCCTTCAACTTATCAAATATTTATTATGTTTCTTTATTGAATGTTATTTGTAATCGCCTAGATATTTTCCTCAGAAATATTAATCTTTACATTTACCAAGATCAAGAGCCTGAAAGTTTGGGGATTTGAAGTGGAACATGAGTCGATAGCTCACCCTTGAAAAATGACTCACCTTCAGGAAGGCGGAGTTTAATTTCATTTGTCTGGGCGTGCGGGTTGGAGGACTGCGGGAAATAGTTTGGAAATTCATTTTTCTGATTTTCTGGGGAGAGAATGTATTCTCTGGGGCCGCGTGTCACTGGCAGGAGGTGGTGCTGTGACATGAAGACAAGCAGAGCCCTTCATCCCGGGCAAATCACAGACAATCAAGCAGCTGCCAGCATTCAATTAGATTGGTCGAAACTTTGGTCTAGTTAGAGAGGAGTTTGCTATCCCCTGAGAGCCCTCACAAGTTGATGGGTTTATCGAGGGCTGAGTATTCCTGAACTTCAAGCTTAGAGGCTGGTTGGCAACTTCGTTTCCCATGGTAGAGTTCAACCCAACACACAGATGGGGCCCTGAGGGGTGGGGAGCGGGTCTCACATCCCTTGTGATGAAACAGAGGAAGGTCTTTTAAAGCAGGGACCTCATCTCAGCAGTCTTTCAATTCCAATCTGTTCCTCAGGGTGTGGCACATAGTAGGGACTTTGGAAGAGCTTTATGTCCAGAAAGAGAGATGCTGGGCAGGAAACTGAGGCCTGGAGGGACCTGCGACTATGTCAGGGTTAGTTTGGGGCGCACTGGGAGTTTCAGCACAGACTGCCTGACTCTCTCCCAAGCAAGAAACCTACGGATGACCTGGAGGCAGGCACCAAGGTCATCTTTTCACCAGAGCATTGCTCTGTCTGGGATCCAGGCAAGTGCCCATGGTTGGTAATATTCAACAAGGAAATGTACTGGTTCAAAAGGAAATAGACTTGGGGTTTAGCTAGAAAGTCTGGAATTCTAATGAAGTTAAAAAAAAACAAAAACACCACACACACCAAAGCAACTTTCTCTTCTTTGCTTCTTTCTGTGTATCCGGATCCTGTTCCGGGCTCAGAGTTGTAGCAGATGCTGCTGCAGCCCGCCATGACCTCTGGGTGCTCATCTCCACACCTGCCCACGTGTCTGCAAGTCTCTGCTGGAGGGCATGTTCCTGGCAGTGGACGTGCTTGGCCCAGAGCCAGCCGTCAGCACCGCGGGGCTCAATCAGTGCTGGGTAGGGAGCCGTGGGTGCGCCCTCCAGCTTCATCGCCCCTCCGTTGGGACAACTGAGGCACGTTTCACCCTGTATCGCATGGTTCCCAGCAGGATGGAGCTCCAGCCACCCCTAGTGATATCGGCTTGATAACCCACTCTCCGTTGCCTGCTTCCCCTCCCTGTCTCACTTCCCCACGCCCCTGCGCACCCGCGTGGGACTACTTCCCAAATCAACTATTGCGCTCAAATCTTTATTGCGGGGCCTGCCTCTGGTGGGCCAAGCCAAGAAACTCTAAATTGCCTTTTGTACCTGAAGGGAAGTGGTTCTTATTTGCATTGACAGGTGAAGAAAATGAAGCCGAGGTGAAGGAACTTGCCCGAGGTCACCTAAGGGCTGGGGCTTGGCTTCTGACTCTGTCTTCCCCTGGGTTGTCGCTTGAATCCCGGTTGTGACCTTTGGCATGTTACCTCAGTTTCCTGGTCTTTAAGATAAAGCTCAGATATAAACTTCAGGGGTTTCTATTAGGCCAATGTCTACGCAGAATTTACTATCACACTAGTCACACAGCAGCATTGCAATAAAAAAAGCTACATTTTTGTTGTAAAATAAACACAACAAGAAAACTTCCCATGAATATTGGAAGTTCCTTGGCATTCAGACCTTGTGGTGTATGTTACCAGAAACTTCAACAGGTTCTTTAGGCCAAAATAATGGATTTTCTATTGGAGCTTGCCCACACTCAAGCATGCAATGACTGCAGTCCGCCCTCCAGATAAAGCCATAACAATGGGAACCTCTCTCTGCAGAATTCTGCCAAGTTTTGACTTCCCTCAAAAATCTGTCTGTTTCACTCACTGTCTAGAGCTTTAAGGCAGTTGGTTTTTGTATGTTGTCCAAAGTTTTAGTTGGAATCTGTGGGAGTTCAGTCTATTCTGAGCTTACTTTGCCGTAACAAACGTGGAATTCTGACTAACTTCATGACCCGTAATTTCAGAGGTTGCTGTTCCAAGCAAGTAGTATATGACGTTTTTTTCTTCCCTATTTTTGATTAATCCATGGAAATAAGAGAGAAAGAATATTAAATAAGCCACTTGGGTGTTGATGGTGAGAAAACAGTTGGTGGTGGGAAGCGGGGCAGCAATTTGCTTAAGTAAGATCTGTGTATTATCTCTGGATTTTGCTTTACACATACAGGCCGTCACCCCTTGCAGTTCTAAGAGACATCACCCACACTGCGGTTGATACAGAATTGTGCCGTGGGTGGCTGTTTGCAGCAGCCCTGACTGTCTTTTGTTAACCACAAACTAATCAGAAGTGAGCTGCAGGGAACCCAGACGCACCTGATTTGTGAAGTACATAAAAGTTCTCTGCTGACCTCAAACATCTTCCTGCATCCAGGCTTGTCACCGATGCCACACATCTACCATTCCAACAGAGGTTTTGAGCCAGGGGTCTGAGGGCCCCTATAATTATAACGAGATGTTTTGTTTTTGTACATCTCTTTCTGGGAAGATGGTCTATAATGCTTGTCAGTTCCTCAATGGTATTGGGGATGTTCCCTCAAAAAATAAATTAGGTGGTTATCATTATCTTTTTTTTTGAATGAAAATGTTCTGGAAGATAGGATTATAACTTGAAACCTCAACAGCTATTCAATAATGAGACTTAACCAGGTAGTATTTTTTTAAAGAATTGTTTTTTAAAAGTAATTTAAAAAATTTTAATTACAGTTGACATGCAATATTACATTTGGGTGGTCTTTAGTAATTTCCACAATATTGTTCTCCATTCTTCTTTTCCTGTGGGTCTTTATTTGCCACACATATTTTATCATTTGGATATTCTGTATTATGTAGTTCTGCAAATAAGTCATGAAATATTTAATGATTTGAAAAAAATCATTAGATATGATTTTTAAATGGCTGATAATAATCCATTTTATGAACATATCCTCACTTAGTTAACTGTTGCTCTGCTCTTTGCCCTTTAGCCTCTCTTTGCTCATCTGTAAAATGGGCACACTAATATCAATCCTTACCATAGCTGTGAGAATCCAATCAAATCAAACCTGTGTAACTTCTAGCAGAATTTCAGACACATGCCATAAATGTTAATTTCCCCGTCAGTGAAACACGATGCTTCATGGGGAGGCCCCATTTTCTCTTCACTCTCCCAGACATCCTTCCCATAATCTGGGTCCCTTGCAGGCTCCCAGTCTTCCCCGCTGGGGTCAAAACAATCCTATAGCCCACGGAAGCAGTCGGGGAGTTAGGTCAGGTTTCTTAGCTTCTCCCACAGCTAAAAGCTACCCAGACAGGGAACTTGGTAATGAGTCAACAAAGACCCAATGCAGTGGTTCTCAACCTGTGGGTCGCGACCATCTGAAAACACATATAGCATATCAGATATTTACATTACAATTCATAACAGTAGCACAATTACAGTTCTGAAGTAGCAACAAAAATAATTTTATGGTTGGGGGTCACCAAAACATGAGGAACTGTATTAAAGGGTCGCAGCATTGGGAAGGTTGAGAACCATTGAATAGGGTCTTTTCCTGTTGACATGGCAACCTGACTACCAGCTGTCAGGCAGTTGGGGGACTTCACCACCAGAACCTGATTAACAATTCTCAGCTGGGGGAGGGGAGTGCTAGGCCTCCCTTCAATCAGCCCCTGCAGCCACACCAAACAAGTCCCTCTTTGCAGCTTGATTGAGGCCCGGTATGCCTTTATGATCCTCCCCAGGCCAGCGGCGCAGCCCAGGGTTGTAAATATCATCTGCTTGAAGCCGGGTTTGCCCTCCAGTTTCCGCCTGGCTGGCTTTCAAAAGCTTTCTCAGCCGGTGCTTCAGCCACCCTTTGCAGCGCACTCTGTATGTAGATCTGCAGGAAGCCACAATAGGCAAGAAACAGCCAGTTGTTAAAAGCACAAGTGATTTGAAGACAGAAATCACTTCCTTAAGGAGCTCGTTATTGTCCTGGAGTCAGAGACAAGTAGTGTGGAGCCCAGGTACCCTGAGCACACAGCACAGTGGGCCTGGTGTCTGGTGCAGGTAGAGTCAACCTCTTATTCAGTCCTTAAACAAAGGGTCTGGTTTCTTTCCTGACGGACCACACAGATGTCTCAGGGCGGCTTTGTATGGTGGTGCAGGTTGCCCACTGCACCCAGCCACCTGACAGCTGACATCACAGTAGCTGTGACAGAGATGGCATGGCCTGCATAGCCTAAAATATTTACCATCAGGTCCTTTACAGAAAAAGTTTGCAGAGCCCTGGGAGAGAAGGAGCTGTCTGGCCTCAAAAAGAGATCTGAGTTGCAGGGTAAACAATGGTGGGACCCTCAACCTGCATAGTGGTGGCACCTCCCAGGGCAGCCAGACATGAAAGGAGAGGCTGGACAGATGGTACAGGGCCTTCTGCTTTAGCAAGATTGTGTGCCCACAGCAGCTGAGAGCTGAGAGCAAGTAGGGGGCCCGGCTTGGACAGTGGGGGGGTTGGTGATCATAGGGGATGGGCAGTTAGGGGCCCTTTCTCTGTCATCTGGGTGTGGATGAAAAAGGGGCCACATGCTAACCTGACTAACTCAGGAAAGGCCTGCGTAGTGGCCTTGCAAACTCAAGAGACCTAATGTAACCACAAGGGATAATCTGCGATTAAAACGTTTAGTTACTGGTAAAAAGCAGTTTATAGTGAGTAGTCATGTCCTAGGCCAGCATCTGCCCTGACAAAGATCAACTTTGAATCTTTACTGAGCCTATTGTCGTTTTGCATCTAAGATAACACAGATTTCCTCATTGTTATTGTTATCATGTTAATTGTTGAGTGTTAACTATCCTATACCCACCTGTGTAAAAGAAGTATATGTCTATCATTTTACATTTTATCCAATTCCAGAGGTTTCCCCACTTAGCTTTCTCCCACCTCCCTAATCTGTTACCCACAGCCCTAATCTGTTATGTCTCCTCCTTTGATTGTAGCATATAAAACAAGATGAAAAACTGCCATTCTCGGGAGCACTATCTCGATATATTGAGATTCTGTTTCCCAGAAATTGTTGACAGTTTGGCTCAAGTAAACTCACACAAATTCTTTCCAGATTTGAATGTTTGTTTTTTCGTTAATATGGTACCACAACAGTCTTCCGGATTCTAGAGTGACTCCCAGAGAGGTGACTAAGAGGAAATTTCTGCCCAGCCTGGATGGGGTGAGCCTTGGAGACTGATCTAAACGGAGATGAGTGAAAACAGCAATTCCTTACACATCCGAGTGTGGGGACTAAGACTGACACTGCCCAGCCTCTGGGGCAGCGGTTCTCAACCTGTGGGTGGCGACCCCTTTGGCGGTCGAACGACCCTTTCCCAGGGGTCGCCTAAGACCATTCTGCATATCAGATATTTACACTACGATTCATAACAGTAGCAACATTACAGTTATGAAGTAGCAACGAAAATAATTTTATGGTTGGGTCACAACATGAGGAACTGTATTTAAAGGGCCAGAAGGTTGAGAACCACTGCTCTGGGGTATGGTCGTAGTGGGAGCCGTAATGTTGAGAAGGGCAGGATCGGAAGGCCTGCGGAACCCAAGTGCCTCTGAGCCAGGAGGCCCGAGGGTGAGCAGCAGGAGCAGGCGTGAGAGGAGCATGGTCAGTGACCACCGGCTTGTCACCCCTCCACCTTCCGGGACAAGTGCAAACCTGGTCATCATTGGCGCTGAGTAAATGCATTGTGACTGAGGAGGCACATGTTTTCTTTCTCCCTGTAGCCCTTCAGAACCTGCTATCATCTGATATGGATCATTAATGTAAACTTAATGTAAATTTAACTAAGTTGCTATCCCTCCTAGATACTTGCATTTAGGCCTTCTCTATAATAGTATGTGTGTGTGTGTGGGGGGTGGGTGGGAAAAGGGGGCTAGAGGGGGGAGGGGCATTCTGCACTAAAGGGATTCAAACATCAGCAAATCAGTTGAGGGAGCAGGTGACTCAGACAGCCTTCCAGGGCACTTGCCGTGAGAACCCCAGCAATGACCCACATAGCTGCGGGGTGCCCATTTGGCGTCAGGTTCTAAGATAAGCACCTTAAATGGATTGTCTGGAGTCCTCACAGAACAAAGTAGGTATTCTTACTGGGCAGGTGGCAAAGGGAAGTTCAGAGAGGTCAAGAACTGAACTCGGAGTCACGCAGCCTCCATTCATTTTTCTCGGATTTCTAAATTCCAATAGGAGGGGTCTTGGAGACACGTTGA
>NW_006383017.1:4970850-4974652 GCF_000327345.1 Myotis davidii | reverse complement strand
CCCCCCCCCACTGCCCAGAACAGTAGCGGGCTGCGAGGACCGTCTCTTGGCCTCTCTGCCAAACCTGTCGAACATTAGCTATGACTTGGCCGTAGAAAACACTGAGCTTGCTCCCAATTATTTCCCCAGTTTTTGCAGCTGATCTTTTCATCAATCATCTTAGGAGAATCAGCGATATCTCTGCTTCGTTAGGTTCCTCTGAGCCTGAGGAAGTCCAGTAAGAGAACGGCATTGTTGTGAATAATCAGCTGTGTGCCTCAGGATCCCTCTGCCTGCAGGAGCTTACCTGGGGTGGAGTCCTAGGGGCTGGCCTGGGGCCTTGTGAGTAGACATGAAAGTCTGCCTCATGCGGAGCTGCCTGGCGGTCTGCCCAGCACTGAAACGTGGTGTGAATTAGGATCACTTCTCACCCTGTTACCAGACCTGCGCCTGAACAGACTTCAAGATCCAATTACAATTTATAGTGCAACGCAGCATACTCCCCGATCCTCACAAGACCCCCCGGGACTTCAAGAGGTGACTTACCTGGACTATTTACATTTGCTGCTTCTTGTTTTCATAATGAACATCCCCCTTAGTTAGGTAAAGATTCTGTATGTTGCCAAATCTTTGCTCTAGTGCTCCCTGTGCGTCAGCTCATGGGAACACGGAGCTTGTTTTCTGGGAGGGGTCCTCCCAGCGAAGGTGTATCTCTGAAGGGAGTTTACAAGGGGCTTACGTTTTGGTTTTGTGTTGTTTTGGGATTGGTGGAACACATAAGACCCAGACTTTTAGAAAATTAGCCTTTTTTCCTGAATATAAAAAGCAAAACAAGATAAGTAACTGTAGACAATTGAGAAAAATTAAAATTCATATTATTCCACCATTCGTATTTGGCATATTTACTTATACATGCAGTGTTTCTTAAGTGCCGAACAGTATGCTAAGTGTTTTGCATGGACCTACTTATAATCCTTTCAGCCACCTCAGGAGACAGGCAACGTTATTATCCGTATTGTACAGACGAGAGGCTGGGCACAGAGACGGTAATTTGCAGCTGGATCTCAGATTCTTCAATACCCTCCACGGCTATATTTCCATGTAACCGTCCAAAGGATATATCAGAAGCTATACATATATCACATTAATGTTTCTTTTACTGTCTGTAGCTCAATGTTCCCTCCTTTCTTCTACTTAACATATGCCATAAACATTTCCCCTTATCATCAAATTGTTAAAAACAACATTTTAAGTTTGTGACAGGCCAACTGGTTACATTTACAGAATACAAAATATTGATTTCTCATTTCATGTCATGTTTCAAAATAAATTCCATGTGGATTAAAGATTTAAAAGTTCTCAAAAAATTAAGAAAGTATAAGTGAATCAGGATCACCAGACCTTGAGTCACAGTTCAGGCATTTACGAGCTCTGCCAGCTGGGCAAGTTACTCAACTTCTCTGAGCCTCTGCTTCTTAATCTGTAAAAAGGGAAATGAGTCCTAGCCAGTGGCTCAGTGGTTAGAGCGTTGCCCCATGCACCAAAGGTTAGAGGTCACAGGCTTGATTCCCAGTCAAGGGCACGAACCTGTGTTGCAGGTCGATCCCTGGCCCCAGCGGGGGCAAGTGTTGGAGGCATCAAATCAATGTCACATCAATGTTTCTTTTCCCCTCCCACCCTCTCTTCCACTCTCTATAAAAATCAATGAAAAAAATATTCTCTAGTGAGGATGAACAACAACAAAAGGAATGATGCAGTTTTAAATTAGAAGATAATTAAAAGAATAAATTAAGGATTTAGCACTGTGCCTGGCAATATAACATGCGTTCGGAAAATGTTAGCTATTGTGACAATATGTTGGGAGAGAAAAAATTTTTGTCCAAAATTTCAGATTAGCACCCTCCACTTCTTATTCTGAAGACTGACTCTTAAAAATGTTTTAAAAATATTTTTTATTGATTTTTTGAGAGAGAAGAAGGGATGGGGAAGCATTCATTGGCTATCTCCTGCATGCCCTCTACTGGGGATCACAACCGGGGCGTGTGCCCTGACCTGAATCAAACTAACAACCTTCTGATGCATGGGACAATGCCCAGCCAACTGAGCCACACCAGCTGGACCCGAAGAATGGCTCTTAATAACCTCTTTGATCTAAATAACCAGATTCCCCTCCTTCCACCCCATCTTGATAAGAGAGATTTATTCTAATTTGTATCTAAGGATAAATTACTTTTTTTCTTATATGTGTCTCAGAGTGAGTTCAGTCAGCCTCGAATTAAGTTCAGAAATGAGGATGTTGTCTTCCTTCCTCTCGGCTTATTTTTTTTATTATAGAATCACAAATGAGAGGTTTGGGGTATGAATCTGCATATTCAGAGGAGGCACAAATCTGATTTCCATAGCCAGTCTCCTCTGGCCTCCACGGAAGAAAGCTCACCTAATTGTTAAGCAAGCACGGAGGGTGAATCCTATCCCGGAGCCCCGAGTGAGATTTTGTGCTACCCACTCGCCCTAATGAAGCTGGAGCTGTTTGCAATTCAGTATGAGGCTGTGTGGACACACACATTCTTCATTTGCTCCGCAGCCTGGATGGTGAATGTGCATGTAAATCCAGCTAGATGCTCAGCATGCCGAGGCCTGGATGCCAAACTGGACAGCAGCGTTTCATCAGAAAGCACGAAACAAAATGTGGGAAATTAATAAAGCAGTTGGCACTTCCAAGAAATTCGAGGCTGACTATTACAGCAGCTGTGAAGTGCAGTGTCCTCGGGTTAAAAATTACCTTGGAGAAATGCACAGTGTGAGCAAGGGACTCCTCACCCATCTGTTGCTAGCCTAACAGGGTAGGGTGGCTGAGGAGATCGGAAAGCCATTATTGAGGACAGAGCACTGTGAGAACAATCTAACATGCCCTGACTATCTGTGTGACAAGATGTATAAGAGACAAACCTAAAATTGGGATAGAGTTTGTTGAAAGTTATTAGCTGGATAGCACACTCTTTTGTTTGAAAATAAATTTTATTTGGAAATAATTTTATGTACTGAAAAGTTTCAAAAAGAAAAATAGTACAGAGTTTCCTGTTAGTGAGGAATGGTATTAAAAGTGAAAAACTGTGTGCTAGGAGTATTCATTGCTACCATGGTATCTTTACTTCTAGGGCCTTTCATCAGACAAAGGTAATAAATATATGCATTATGTACACATATACAAAATCATACACACATATATATATACACACAGACACAAACAATACATGTACACACATATGTATAATAGATGAATATATAAATAAATATAATGTATAAAAGTCTGTCCCACACTGCCATATTTCAGTTTTAAATTGGCATCCTTAGTTAACTATCTAATTTGGGGAGTTGTGCAGGCCCTTTAGGAATTTGGGGGTCTTGTTTGTCCTCAGATGTCTGTACAATCTTCATACCCTTGCTGAGTGTCAAGGTTTTCTGCTTGAGGACACTACAAGTCCCCTCTGTCACCTTGCCCTAAAGAGGTTTGTCTCTTAGTTATTATGTAACTAGAGGCCCGGTGCACAAAAATTTGTGCACTCAGGGGTCCCTCAGCCCGGCCTGTGCCCTCTCACAGTCTGGGACCCCCCGGGGGATGACCACCTGCTGGCTTAGGCCTGCTCCCCAGGAGATTGGGCCTAAGCTGGCAGTCAGACATCCTTCTGGCAGCCCGGGAGCCCTCGGGGTATGTCCACTTGCCAGCGGGGAGCAGACCTAAGCTGCAGTCAGACATCCTTAGCGCTGCTGAGGAGGTGGGAGAGGCTCCCACCACCACTGCTGTGCTGGCTTGTGGCTGGGC
>NW_006383017.1:4967484-4970810 GCF_000327345.1 Myotis davidii | reverse complement strand
AGGGAGCAGCTCCTGCATTGAGCATCTGCTCCCTGGTGGTCAGTGTGTGTCATAGTGACCAGTCATTCTGCTGTTAGGGTCAATTTGCATATTACCCTTTTATTATGTAGGATAGAGGCTTGGGGTGTAGCAGAGGTGTGGTCAATTTGCATGTTTCTCTTTTATTAGATTAGATTGCAGATTTATAAAATGGCACTTGTTGCTTCAACAGTGACAAAAATCAGGTGCAATGGAAGAATATCAGAAAAAGGTGAATAAAAAGACATCATTACAAAAATCCCCGAAGCAAGTATCTAGTTTTGTCTCTGAGCAGACTGTGTGTCCATTCATCTCTGTGCTTTAGTAGGAGAATCCTCGGACTTTTAATTGGGCTCATGGCTTCCTGGGATGAAGATTGCATTCTCATGCCCAAGTTGTGGGCTTGATCCCCAGTAGGGGGCATGCAGGAGGCAGCTGATCAATGATTCTCTCTCATCACTGATGTTTCTATCCTTCTCTCCCTTTCCCTCCCCACCTTGAAATCAATAAAAACATATTTTTTAAAAAAAATATTGCATTCTCCATCCTCCTTTGCAATTCAGTGTGCCAATGTGTAAGTCTATCCAGTGGGTATGACGAATGTCCTGGGAGTGGCTTCTGGGATGTGGTCCTTCTTCCTACTGGCTGGAATGAGGACATGATGATGAGCTCAAGTGTCCATATTGGACCATGAGAAAGAGGCTACCTGGGGTGGAGACTGGCTCCCTGACGACTGGGAACTGTCAACAGTGGCCATGGACTTCTCAACAGTGCGCCTATCTAGGAAAAAGAGAAAAAAAACTCTATGTCATTTAAACAATCTTTATTGTTGGCTTTCTCTCTTGCAGTCGAACCCATTCCTAACCAATATACCCTTCTTCCCGTCCTTCTCCTTTCCATCTTTCTCTGCTAGCTGAACTGCTCCAAGTTTTTGGACTAGTTCAGAGTTTGTCAATTTCTGCACTGTTGACATTTTGGGCTAGATAATTCTTTGTTGTAGGGAATATCCTGGGCATGGTAGGATGTTCGGCAGCATCCTTGGCCTCTAGCTGCTCAACGCCGGAAATGCCTGCTCCCCTGATGTGTGATAACAGGACTCTCTCTGGACATTGCCAATGTCCCCTCCTGGGGGTGATATACAGAACTGCCCCAACTGAGAACCACTGGACTAGTCCAAGCAGAGATGGCCGCTCCTAGAACTTAGAAAAGCTGGTAAAATCTGAGTCCCTGGTCCCTGACCTGTATCTATGAAGTGTTGGGAACTCACAGAAACATCCAGTGAGATGGTCAGAGGTACATCAGCTAGAGAAGACATTCTCAATACTTGTAAGTGTTAAGTCACTGGGCCTCCATTTCTTTCCATATAATATAGTGGGATTGTGAATAGCTCCAACTCTCGATGAATATGACCTTTTTTGACCCCAAGAAATTGTAAGAACAATGTTTTGAACAAGAGAGTGCAGAAAATACAAGACTAGGCAAAATTGTTATTCTTCCCTGATTCACCCAATTTTCAGTTGACTTTCTTTCCTTGTTATAAGTGTGCTCCTTGAATACGGGACTGTGTCTAATTCACATCTGTCACTGGGACCAGGCACTAGGATATACTCAGCTAATGTTCATGGAAAGAATGAATGAATAGGAGAGTGAATGACTCCATCAATGAACTGTCAGCTCTCCCACCACACTTGAGGTCTTTGGTATGTTTCTCCTCGACTCTTCAAAATGTTTTCAACTTTTTATTTGAAATAGTTTTAATCTTGTAGAAAAACTTCAGGAATAGCACAAAGAACTCTTAAGTATCCTAGAACCAGAATTGGCAGCTGTTAACATTTTAATGCAATTTCTTTATTTGCTCTATAATTTTTTTCTGGGCTCTGAGAATAGTTGTACATATCATGCCTCTTTATCCCTAAATACTTCCTAAAAAGGATATTCTCTTACACTTGATCTTAGCCAAAAGGCCGAGAAGCAATAGGATATTCTCTTACAAAAATCACAATAAAATTAAAATGTCAAGAAATTTGACATTGAAAAACTTATTTAGCCTGTCACCCATAGTCCATTTTTGCTTATTGATCCACTAATGCGATTTATATTAATTTCCCCCGCTACAGGATCCAGTCTAGGACCTGGTAGGTGTTACATTTGGTTATTCTATCTCTTTTAATTTGGAACAATTTTATAACTCCCCCCTTTTTTGCCTTTTATGACACTGACATTTTAAGACAGAGCACGATCCCCTTTAAAATAGGATATTTATGATTTTGAGTCGTTTTGGTGTTTCCTCACGATTGGGTTCAGGTTATGCATTCCTGGCTGGAACACTGTGGAAATGGTGTTGTGTCTTTACAGGTGTCATATCTGGATGCACAGGATGTCTACTGCCTTTCGTTGGTGAAATTACTTTTGATCACTAAGTCAGGGTGTTGTCTGGTTTCTCCAATATGTACTTACTATTTTTATCCCTTGCAATTTATCAGCAATCTGCGAGGATTTCTCAACTGCTGCACTACCTTGACATGTATCTGTTGGCGCTGGGAATTCTGTAAGGAGCAGTTCTCCTTCTCCCCATCCATTCTTTTTTATCAGTTTATTTTCATTGCGGACTCAAGCATCCCTTTTTTCAATTGTTTATAACTCACTACCAGCCTTAATGCTTTTGCTGCCCAAATTGTCTTCGATTTGGCCACTGGAACCCAATCCAGCCAGCTTCAGTGTCCTTGTGACCTGCCCTCATTACTTTTTTAAGCTTTTTCTTTCTTTCTGGCACAAGATGTTCCAGTTTCATCTGGTACCTTTCCTGGCCACGCCATGAAGTCCACCAGTTCATTTCTCCTAGGAGTCCTAGACTCTTAATCTCCAGGTTCTAATAACAGTTAACTTCTGGATGATGCAGTTTGGGATACTTGTTCATGTATTTTTGTGCTTTCCTGTTTTGCTTGAATCTTTAATCACACACACACACACTCACATATCTATGCCTCCTTTCCTCTGACTGCACTTAGCAGGACAGGCAGAAATCACCCCTTGGACTCACATCAGACGTTCAATCTTGGGAATCTCAGACAGGAACTTCACAGGGAGTCAGGAGTTCGCACACTGCAGACACGAAAACATGAGGTCTAAAAGCGAAATGCTGATGCAGTTTGGGATACTTGTTCATGTATTTTTGTGCTTTCCTGTTTTGCTTGAATCTTTAAAATAATGAGCACATATCTTTTCCCCCACAAAAGTCATAAAGACGTTAGGAAAAACCCCACAACCACTCTGAGCTAGATTGCTGCCAAAGTGAAATTTCTAATTGA
>NW_006383017.1:4964774-4967376 GCF_000327345.1 Myotis davidii | reverse complement strand
AATTACCCCTTGGACTCACATCAGACGTTCAATCTTGGGAACCTCAGACAGGAACTTCACAGGGAGGTCGGGAGTTCGCACACTGCAGACAGGAAAACATGAGGTCTAAAAGCGAAATGAAAAGGGAGGTCTCCCTCCTCAGGGCTGCAGTGGGCTGTGGGAGTCCTTGCTGAGGGCCGCACTCAGAGCTGCCTTTCCCGCCCACCGGTGAGGGGCACAGCTTCTCAGCCACCATGCGCTCTGGGTCCCTCTCCCCCTGACACTCATCAGAACAGCACAAAACCTAATTGTAGTCGTTTGGGTGAACGGGAGGGCGCTCAGTCCTATGTAGACTGGAAATAGTGAGAGTGGGCATCCTCACCTTGTCCTTGATCACAGAGGAAAAGCTTTCCGTTTTTCACTGTTAGGTCTGATGTCAGCTGTGGGCTTTTCCTATACGGCCTTTATTATGTTGAGGTAATTTCTCTCTATTCTAGTTTGTTCAGAGTTTTTATCATGAGAGGGCATTGAAATGTACCAAACATTTTTCTGCACCTACTGAGGTGATTATACTGTTTTTTAAAAATTTTCTTAATGCGGTGTATCCCAATCGATTTTCATATGTTGAATCATTCTTGTGTCCTAGAGATAAATCCTACTTGGTCACAGAGTATGATCCTTTTAATGTGCTGTTGAATTTGGTTTGCTGGTTTTTTGTTGAGGATTTATGTGTATTTGTATACTATGTGTTTATATGCTGGTCTATCGTTTTCTTTTGTTGTGGTATCTTTGTCTAGCTTTGATATAAGAGCAATGCTGGCCTCATAAAATGAGTTTGGAAGGTTCCCTTCCCTTTCAGTTTTTTTGGAAGAGTTTGAGAAAGATTGGAGTTAATTCTTCTTTGAATTGTTGGTAGAATTCACCAGTGAAAACTTTTGGTCCTGGACTCTCACTCCATTTTTATTTGCTAAATGTGGCAACTCTTAACACCAGTGGAGGAATGAGGATCGGAAGGCATCCTGGAGAAGGAGGCACCTTTATGAAGATGCAGACACGCCAGCATGTGTGTGGAATAGTAAGCAGTAGGGTGTGGAGTTCTGGGCAACTCTACCTCCCCATCTCCAGGGCCTGGAAGCTTTTTCTCTCTCATGAAGAGATGAGATTTAGATAATAACAATTCTAGCTATTCCCACTGGAATATTTACCATGTGCCAGATATCATCAATTTACCATAATCATGTCAATTCTCTTTCAACTTTCCTCTGAGGCAGGTGTTCTCATTTTGAAGATGAGGAAACTGAATCTGAGAGAGTTGATGTGATTTGCCCCAGATTATTCAGGCTGTGAAAGAACCATAATTCAATTCAGGTGGGTTTGGCTTCACAGCCTGTGTGCTCACAGGTGGTTTAGGTCGCTTATAGGCTCCACAGAAGAACTGGACATTTTGCAGAATCAGCTTAAATGTCTGCAGCATTGGTGTCCTGCGTCTTCACTTTGCACAGAGCCCCACAAATTGCGTAGCCAGTTCCATCTGGCACAAAATGGTCATTCAATGTGTGCTTATTGAATGAAGTAATGAATGCCCAGCATTCATTGGGTGGTTGGTAAAAGCAGGCTACCTGGGCAAATCTGGAGGAACTGTTGTGCTAATGTCAAGTGCAAAAATAAAGAAGCTGGAGCCCAGTTTTGCCATTTGACTCTTCCCCTGCGTCCCGCACTCTTCACACCTCTCCCTGATTATATGATCCACATGGGGAGGAGGGAGCAAAGGCTTTGCTAAGGTCAATCAGACGTCTCTGTTGTGTAGGGCAACCCCAAACATGTCTTCAAACCCTAGAGCTGGATGGAGCTGCAGGGATGACCTAGGCCAAGGGTCAGCAAACTGCAGTTCACAGGCCAAATCTGGCCCACGGCCTGGTTCTTTAAATAAAATTTTATTGGAACTTGGCCATGGCCATTCATTTGCATATTGTTTATGGCTGCTTTCATGTTGCAACAACAAGGTTGAACTGTTATAACAGAGACTGTGTGGCCTGCAGAGCCAAAAATATTACCTGGCCTTCTATAAACCGAGCATGTTGACCACT
Organism: Myotis davidii; assembly: GCF_000327345.1. Classification (NCBI taxonomy): domain Eukaryota; kingdom Metazoa; phylum Chordata; class Mammalia; order Chiroptera; family Vespertilionidae; genus Myotis; species Myotis davidii. The sequence continues at coordinate 4,965,310 of NW_006383017.1, read as the reverse complement.
AACCCGGACAAGGAACTCTCCAAATATATGCTATGTGAACCTTACTAGTCCTTCTGGATGTTCTATAAAAAAGATCAAATATTTTTGAAAAAAAGCACAGACTATCTCCCCTTTTGGGGCCTCACAAACATGTTACCCTTTCGTAGCTGACCCTGCCCAAGCTCTGTCCATGTATCCTGCACACTCTGCTGACAGTTAGCACTTGGGGCCCTTGCCCTGGGTTCTTGTTCTCTTTTCCTTCTCGCCCAGGGAGTACACTTGCAGGGCAAACTGAAAGCATCTGAGAGTCAGTGCCCCTGAAAGCAGGCCTCAAGCAATGATGGGTAGTAGTAGAGAGAAGATTCCACACCTCCCTTGCCTATTGGTTGGGACAACTCTGAGGCATGTTCTATACTGTCTCCCAGGGCTCAACAGTGGAACCAAGCCACCGTGCCCACAGGGTCAACCTGCTCATGAATGCATCCTTTACTGATTGTTCTCACTTCCTCTGGTGGAGTTCTCTGAAGTCACTTCCCAAACAAATTATATCTTAGAGA
>NW_006383017.1:4958100-4963686 GCF_000327345.1 Myotis davidii | reverse complement strand
GGAGAGAGTCAGATTTGTTTATTTTGAACTGCTATTCTATTTCTCTTCCCATGGCATGGAAAATTCTTGGTATTGGGCAGCCTCAGGGCAACGCTATTTTTATTTCCCCAACAGAATTATGGGTTATAGGGTCAGTTGCTTTTCCTCAGCAGAGAGGCTGTGGGCAAAATTGGATGAAGAGGCTGCTGCCGAGGGCTGGTTGGGATGGGTTCCAGAGAGACTAGGCATATTGATCTGAAACACATTTAGCATGATCCACATGGGGAGGAGGGAGCAAAGGCTTTGCTAAGATCAATCAGACGTCTCTGTTGTGTAGGGCAACCCCAAACATGTCTTCAAACCCCAGAGCTGGATGGAGCTGCAGGGATGACCTAGGCCAAGGGTCAGCAAACTGCAGTTCACAGGCCAAATCTGGCCCACGGCCTGGTTCTTTAAATAAAATTTTATTGGAACTTGGCCATGGCCATTCATTTGCATATTGTCTATGGCTGCTTTCATGTTGCAACAACAAGGTTGAACTGCTATAATAGAGACTGTGTGGCCTGCAAAGCCAAAAATATTTATTATCTGGCCTCCTATAAACCAAGCATGTTGACCACTAACCTGGACAAGGAACTCTCCAAATATGCTATGTGAACCTTACTAGTCCTTCTGGATGTTCTATAAAAAAGATCAAATATTTTTGAAAAAAAGCACAGACTATCTCCCCTTTTGGGGCCTCACAAACATGTTACCCTTTCGTAGCTGACCCTGCCCAAGCTCTGTCCATGTATCCTGCACACTCTGCTGACAGTTAGCACTTGTGGCCCTTGCCCCGGGTTCTTGTTCTCTTTTCCTCCTCGCCCAGGGAGTACACTTGCAGGGCAAACTGGCAGCATCTGAGAGTCAGTGCCCCTGAAAGCAGGCCTCAAGCAATGATGGGTAGTAGTAGAGAGAAGATTCCACACCTCCCTTGCCTATTGGTTGGGACAACTCTGAGGCATGTTCTATACTGTCTCCCAGGGCTCAACAGTGGAACCAAGCCACCGTGCCCACAGGGTCAACCTGCTCATGAATGCATCCTTTACTGATTGTTCTCACTTCCTCTGGTGGAGTTCTCTGAAGTCACTTCCCAAACAAATTATATCTTAGAGCATACTTCAGGGGAACCCAAACTAAGATACCTGCCAATTAAAGGCTCTGAGAAGTCCTTAATGAAGGACTTAATGAAGGACTTCTCAGAGGCTTTTTATGATCTGGCCTCTATCCGACTTCCCAAACGAATTTTACTCAAATCTCCTTCACCCATATTAAACTTTTTTTCCTTCAATTTATTGAACCTGCCATACTGGTAATGATGTTACTCTCTTTTCTCATTGCCTTGCCAATTCCTACTTATTTTTCAAGCCTTAGAAAAAATGTCATGTCATCTGGAAAGTCATTCCTCTTAAAATATCCCCAACATCAGGGTCAGGTGTCTCTGCTGGTGTTCCGGTGCTTCCCCATCATGGCACTCACTGGACCACGGAATTCCCAGTTGGTGTCCACCTTCCCTCCAAACCATGTAGCTTCGTAAGAACAGGACCATGTTTGTCCTGCTTCCCCATTGTATCCCAGAACCCAGCAGAAGTACTTTATAAACACGTCAACCGTGGGGATGGATGGATGGAGCCTTTGGCTGAGAGAGGACTAGCTCACGGGTCCTGGACTGGTTTCTGGGTCAGACTTTCACCAGGCTCCTTGGCGCCCTCTTCTCAGCTGGGTCTTTCCCTGGGCTTGCTGAGCCCAGTTTCAGCAAGAATCTTGCTCAACCAGTTTACTGACTCTCCTCTTACCCTGGATATCTTAGTCATTTTACATCCATTCCTTCATTCTGCTCATTGACTATACACCCCACTTGTCCCTGCTGTCTTCAGAGTTGAGTTCAATCTCTGTCCTCCATTGTAGTAGTCTTGAACAAAGTCTTCTTTGCCTGTTTAACTTGGAGTTGAGTTCAATTCTATGCGGAAATCTCTCTCTCTTTTTACTGCTGTAACTTGAATAAAGTGAGTCAAGAGGATAGACACCTATTTCCTGTCTCATTCCTCACCATTTATCTTCTACTTACCGAGTCCCAGGCACACAGAGCTATGACCTTTCCTTGCATTTACCATACACATTCTTGCCTCTTGCTGTTCTTCTTGGAAAAAAGGGACTATTTTATCTTCTCTGTTTCATGCCCTCCAATTGTGAATAAGCTCCCAAAGGATTCCAAGGGATATCCAGAATCATCACTGGACAGATTTCCCAAGACGTAAGTGTTTTTTGAATGTGTATGACGTGCCAAACACTGTTCTGGGGACCAGGAGAGGCAGTTTTCTCAGGTTGGATTCCTCCCCGAAGAAGACCCTGAAACAAAGACTTAGGTGAAGCGAGCTTATAGGAAGGTAATCCTAGGAGGCAAAAGTGAGGAAATTGGGAAAGTGAATTAAGAAAATAAGAGAAGGCAATAAAGGTATGTGGGTCGACTACCACTGTAGGTAACTGAGGCTCAATCTCGCTGGGGACGTCTGAGAATCTGTATTGGGCTTGCCTCATAATCAGAGTGGGGAGGCTGGAGGACTTTGACTTTGGTCATTGACTTTCTCCCCTATTGGTTGAGAGTTGCTCCTGGGATTTTTACTTATTGATTGATGAGAGAGAGAGAGAGAGAGAGAGAGAGAGAGAGAGAGAGAAAGAAAGAAAGGAGGGAGGGAGGAAGAGATAAATTTGAGAGAGAGAGAGAGAGAGAGAGAGAGAGAGAGAAAGAAAGAAAGGAGGGAGAGAGGAAGAAAGATCAATTTGTTGTTCCACTTATTTATGCATTCATTGGTTGCCTCTTGTATGTGTCCTGACCTGGGGTTGAACCCACAACATTGACACATCGGGATATGCTCTACCCAACTGAGCTACCTGGCCAGGGCTGCTTCTGAGGGTTTTAGCTCTTCTCCATGCTGTGGCTTTCTCTGCCTGCTATAAAGCAAACTCTCAGAGCTGCAGAGAAGAGTGAAAATGGTATGTGAGGCAGGAAGTTGTCAGTGTGCTGGCAGGGTATAGGTGAACTCAGGTATGCTGAGAAGTACATGCTGGGCACCAGCATCATCTGCTACAGGGTGACATTTAGAGCTATTTGTATGACACGAGCACAGACCAATTAGAATAGATGCTGACTGTGAACATCTACTGCGGACCTGCCCACGAATGCACACATATCAGCTCTTTCAAAGACACAGACATGAATAAGCATCTCAGTTCTCAGGCTGACCTGCTCCAGGAACAACTGATATGATTTCCATGATGACATGGTCCTTAGAGCTTTGGCATCAGCCCCAAATCAGCTCAGACCAGTTGAGATGAAGATCTGAGACATTAACATAATCAGGTTGGTTTTTTGTGCAGCCTCAGAGCACAGATAGAAGCTTCCCACTCCTCTTAGCCCGATCACCTACCTCTAACTTAATTTCAAAGGGTTCTAAGAGTCAAGAAACCCCACTTCCTTCCTACTGGTCACCCCAGAGGTTAGAAGTGATTTCCATTCTTTACCTCTCCTGCCTTCCAGATTTCAGAGGAGGGCCCGAGTGGAGGGAAATCTCACCTAAACAGCTCAATAGCTGCCACATTTCTCTGCAATTCAATGTCTTCATGATTCCACACATGCTTTTCAGGGGAATCAAAACTCCTTCCTTAAAGACCGAAGTGTCAGAAAAATCGAAGATCCTTTAGGAACTTCTTTGTGGTTCTCTTTTCCTTCTTTTAATTTCACTATTGATTTTCATTAAGCCCTTTAGTGGCCCCCAATACCTACAGATTTCTCTCCTTCAGAAAGAGATTTTGAGAAAGCATCCAGTTCCAAGAGTGTATAGGCCCTTAGAGATGCGGTAGCTTTACCATCAAATAAGCACTCATCCTGAGCCTAAGGCCTCCATCTCCCTCTGGGTGAAAGGTCCAAAGATTTCCCAGAATTCACCTGTCCGGCTATAGGCTGCGAATCTGTTTGAGGTCAAAGTATACCTTTAAGGTAAAAAAGAAACGAATGAAAAGTAGATGTGGCCTGTGGAGTTTGAATACAAAGACAGATCATTGAATTTTGAAATGGCTTTATCTTATAAGTAAAAAATGTGCCTTAAAGAAAAATGGCTGGGCTGGCTGAGGTCCCCAAGTCAAGAGGACATAGGCGTGCTCATGTGGCTGCACCCCAGAGAGTCACAGCTGGCCGGCGTTCCAGGTCCTGGCTCCTCTGTCCTAAGGGCTTAGCCACTCTACAAGGCCTTCCTTGGCCCCTACACCATGGGGACACCTTCTTCTCTGTGTCTTTGATCTTGAGAATATTCCCTGCACCGCTTATTTGCTGGTTCTGAGCTAACCTGGAGTGAAAGAAATCTTCATTTAGAGCTTAAATCTCCTCACCAGTTTCATAAACTAGCACTGTCTCTGTAATGAGACCCAGCTCACTCATCGCCGTCCGAGCATGCTGTGTTTTCTTAGCACGACATTGTCCTGCATCCAAGCAAATGTCCTAATCCTTCCTTTCCCACCTCTCCTATTGGAAAAGGACCCATTCATTCTCTTAATTGCTCATTCAGTATTCACTGAGCACTTACTATGTCCTAGGTGTTGAAATACGATACAAGACAGGCAAGGAGCTTACTTTTAAAGAAGTTACAGGCCAGCACATGGCCACATGCATTGTGTGACTTATGGGGCATTTTCAAAACAAATATGAAGCATATCTTCATGTTTTTAGTCTAAAGGGTCTTAAGAAATGATCAGCTTTTCTTTTTTCTTTTTATCCTCTCTCTGCCCCCTCACTCTCTCCCCTCTCTCTCTTTCTCTAGGACACCTTCTGCTCACTGACTGCTAGCTCTCTCTGTACTGAGCTTATGGCACAGATAGCCAAGGTCAAAAGGTAGCAAAATGGAGTAGAAGAGACAGGTTTTGAAGTGATTAAAATTTGTCCATATGCTCCCTGGCATCTTGTTATAATTTTCTTTTAAAAACTCTTGGTTTACACAAAGAATATGAGAAGGGGGGCAGGAATTGGGGGAACATCTGGTGGCTGTGCCCCCTTTTACTGAGTAAGGAAGAATCTGAGACCCGAGAGGAGTGGAGCAGGATAGAGCTGGGGAAAACTCAGGTTCCGACCTCCATCAGCATTTCTACCCCGCCACCCGGCATATGCCAGCCGGCCAGGGGCTCCGCTGCCTGCCTCCCTGCATTCCCTGCCTCTTTCCTGCCTTTCACTTTCTTCAAGGAAAACGTGGCTATAGGACTCACAGATTTAAACATTCTATACCCTTTCCCTAAAGAAAGAATTCCCTGGAAAATGTAAACTAAATGACATAGAAAGATATACTGTCACTATTTTCCCAACTCTTTTTTTTAAAATTATATTTTATTGATTTTTTACAGAGAACAAGGGAGAGGGATAGAGAGTTAGAAACATCGATGAGAGAGAAACATCTATCAGCTGCCTCCTGCACACCCCTCACTGGGGATGTGCCTGCAACCAAGGTACATGCCCCTGACTGGAATCAAACCTGGGACCCTTCAGTCTGCAGGCCGATGCTCTGTCCACTGAACCAAACCAGT
>NW_006383017.1:4953530-4958018 GCF_000327345.1 Myotis davidii | reverse complement strand
GTATACCTTATTCAGGGCAGCTATTAATAAAAAATAATGATAATTATCTAGAATTTAGACAAATTAGAGTGGATATGAGACATGTATATAGACCCACTTTGATTTTTAAAAAATAATTTGTTTTAGTTTTTAATTATACTTGACATACAATATTATATTAGTTTCAGGTGTACAACACAGTGATTAGAGATTCATATACCTTAAAAAGTGACCACCCCAATTATTCTTGTATCCACATGGCACCATTTTGAGTTATTACAATATTATTGACTGTATTTCCTATGCTATACTACCATATTCATGTCTTGTCACTAAATGAGTATGAAGAATCTTGTGTTCATTGTTGTTAGATGAGAATGTGGATAAAGTATTGAAAGCAGGTAGCAGGAAGGCATGGTGTTTTCTAAGTGTGCCGAAGTGGAAACATACTGAGTTCCTGATTTACATCGCCTGCCTCCAGAATTGGATAATTTTAAAACCGTATCCCCCAAACGATCAAAGAGAAATGTGCATCCACATGTCCTCGATTGAAATCAGAGGAAAGGAGGCTGGCACAATGCATCTTAAAAATTGTTTTTAAATCATTATTGTTACACATGTCCCCTTTTTTCTCCCATTGACCCCTTCTAGCCTGTCCTACCCCCCCGCCCCCAGGCCTTCACCGCTGTATAGTCTGTGTCCATGGGTTATACATATTTGCATACAAGTTCTTTGGTTGATCTCTTCCCATTCACCCACACACCCCTGCCTTCCCTCTGAGATGTGAGTCTGTTCCATGCTTCTATGTCTCTGGATCTATTTTTATCAAGTTTACTTTATTCATTAGATTCCACATATGAGTGAATCATGTGATACTTTCTCTGACTGGCTTATTTCACTTACCATGATATTCTCCAGGTCCCTCCATGCTGTCTCAAAGGGTAAGAGATCCTTCTTTTTTGCTGCTGCATAGTGTTCCACAGTGTAACTATACCACAGCTTTTTTAGCCACGTATCTACTGATAGGCACTTGGGCTGTTTCCAGATCTTAGCTATTGTAAATTGTGCTGCTATGAACATAGCGGTACATTCTTTCTGATTGGTGTTTTGGGATTGTTAGGATATATTCCTAGAATGGATCACTGGGGCAATTGGAAGTTCCGTATTTATTTTTTTGAGGAAACTCCATACTGTTTTCCATAATGGCTGGCAGTCTGCATTCCCACGAGCAGCATACTAGGGTTCCCTTTTCTCCACATCCTTGCCAGCGCTTGTTGTTGGGTTGGTTGATGTGTTGATAGTAGCCATTCTGACAGGTGTGAAATGATACCTTATTGTCATTTTAATTTGCATCTCTCTGATGCTCAGTGACTTTGAGCATTTTTTCATATGTCTCTTGTTCATCTGTATGTCTGCTTCGGAGAAGTGTCTATTTAGATCCTTTGCTCATTTTTTAATGGGATTATTTGCTTTCTCTTATTAAGTTGTATGAATTGCTTTTTATGGTGTGGCAGTGCTGGCAGAAGCAATGGTTCAGGACTGCTAACACCACATATCCACTCACCAGCTGTCCTCCCCAGACTGGAGAGTATAAGGTTTGTGGTCTTCTCTTCGACTAACCAATGGTCTTGGCTGTTCAATTATATTTCCTCCAGGAGGATCAGCTCTGTTTGCTGCTCAGATATTTGGATTAAACAACCATTTGGTAGCAACCAAAGTGCAAACAAGTTTATTGAACACATGGATTTCCTTGAAGCAGACTGACAAGAAAATCTGAGAGGGAAATTTATAAGAAAGAACATCATTGCATGATTTAAAGAAGAAAAATTATAAATTTATAGTTTAGCTGCAGAAAAATTAAGCAAGATGAAAATATTTTTAAGTTAATAAGAGGAAAAAATGTATTAGTAAAATGTGTGTGTGAGAGACAGACAGAGAGAGAGAGAGAGAGAGAGAGAGAGAGAAAGAGAGAGAGAGAAGACTAACAACCACCTGCAGACAGAAGCAGAGATAAGAAACCAATTTAAGAGAGACAAGAGCAAGCCCTTGTTTGCTTTCTTTTACTGTTTGCAGCAGTTGGATGTTAATGGCACTTTTGTAAAATGCCCTGTACATTGTTGATAAACACAAACGCCCTTTTGTTCTTTGAATGTGCAGATCTGTATGTGTGCATGATTGTTATTTGAGTGGGTTCTATTCCTTGCAAACAGGGGATCCCAAGACAGACTTGCCTCCAGAATCTCACCTCTGACAACATTTGCAAGACGGCACCTTTGTTCTAAGGCTTCTGTGATCTGGAGTCTTAGCATCATGCTAATTAATTAATCTGTCACTGATGCTCTAACATGTAGACATGTATTTGCTCAGTTTTCATTCTTTGCATGAGGTAAAAATAGATTCTATAATTGATATTCTCCTCAAAAGAGTGTGACTTTCCATCTGGGGTGGAATTTCGAAGACTTCTTACTGGGAGCCCAGAGAGTTGGAATGACTCCAAGATTTCCGATCACACCATTGGCCAGGGACTCTTTTTTCCTCCTCCAAAAGGTGTGAATTTGACCTTTTCATTGGTCACCAAGGTTGCCGTATTCAGCTCCGTGCGACTCTGATGGAGACCAGCCCACAGAGTTCTATTTGAGGAATGCCAACTGGCTCTCCAGGACCCAGCTGGTCCCACTCTCTCCCGCACAGTGCCTGAAATGTGCACAGCTATTTTTGTTGAGTTATAATATTATTGCTCAAAACAAAGTCTAATATTAACAAAATTAGCAAGGCCTACAGAGAGGGCAGAGAACTCTCAAACCTGCCAGGTGTACAAAACTCAGTGCTTCAGTTTCCTCATCTGTAAAATGATAACACTATTTACCTTGAGTAATTAGGGGGGTCCAATGAGTTAATATTTGCAGAGCCCCTAAGATAGTGCCTGGTGTGTAGCATGAGTCCTTTTGAACACAGGTACCTCCTGTTGAAATGGTGAGAGAGGGCAGCGTGTGGCCCTTTCCCTCAATGGTATGCAAACGCTTGGACTTAGAATGTCTGAAGGATGGAAAGTGAGGAGGGCCAGGGAGTGGGGTCCTGGTGGATTTGGGACACTGTAAGATTGGAAAGCACTTCACCAGACCAAGGATGAAGGCCTTCCTCCTGAAAGAGTTTTCTGAACGTGTGTCTGTGAGGTTACTGTGCGGGGCAGGGAGGAAAAGGGAGATGAGGAAGGGTGCCGGGAGCCAGTCCATCCTTGCTGCTTCAAGGGACCTGGCATATATGGCATACTGTTCTTAATATGTTTGCTCACCTTCTTGGCACTATGTGTTTTAACCAAGGTCACCTCTCCAAGAAAGGTTGTTTCCCCAGGTAGAGATTTTCCCCTGAAGTTAGGGAGGGAATAAAACCCCTTCACTAAGTGCCAGGCAGGTAATTAATCTCTTTCACTACGAACAATCATGCTTAAGCTACATAATCTTTACTCCCTGGAATGGAGATAAGAACCTCCCTAAGCATGGCTACAGAACCTGGCTGGAGAACCTGGAGAACCTGGCTGGAGAACCTAGCAAGAGAACATGGACACAGTACTTGGCTGGAGATTGTGGCTAGAGATCCTGGCAAGGCTGCTGATCAACTGAACGCTGTCTCCGTGTCATTCCTTCTTCGCCGACTCCGTCCACACCTTTGGGGACCCCTGGACCTGCTGGGGTTAGACCCCAGCAGAAGGGGACCTGGGAAGTAACAGTAACGTTACAATAAATAAGAATCTTTGTGAAAATCAGTCTCAAATGTTCAGACACTGACTTCTGTGTGTGTGTGTAAATTTATATATAGATATGATTTAAACTCAGAAGAGGGGCTGTGGGTCCTTAGGACATGACCACTTTTAAATCATAATCTTAAGAGGTTGTTGGTCAAACCATGGTCATAGATGGCAAGGATATTGTCATTGTTTTTAGTTTTAAATCATGTTTACTTAGGAATAATTCACATACAATGAAATCCACCATTTTTAGAATACAGTTCTAAGAGTTTGACAAATTATGCAGTTGTGAAACCACACTACAATCAAGATGCAGACCATTTCCAACCCCCCTAAAAGTTCTTTCATGCCCATTTGTGGACAACTCCACTTACCACCCACAGCCCTGGCCACTGATTTGTCCCGTTTCCCCATGCCCGCCCCCCTATAATTTTATCTTTTGCAAAATGTCAGTAAAGCTTCTTGGACCTTTGAACCAAGGTTACATGGTAACAGCACTTCTAGCATCCTGTAGCCCTTATCATAATTATAATTATGCTCCATATGCAATTGATTAATACATTGTTCAGTGTCCCTTTCCCCTGCTAGACTACTCCAGGCATGTGTGAGGGCAGGGATGCTCTGGCTGGTTCATTACTGCAGCCCCTGGGGTACCATGGAGTAAATGCTCAGCAAACGTCGCTTAATGAGTGAATGATGAGTGACTCCCTGACTGTAAGAAAAGTGCTCTGTCACCAGTGACTCAGCAGGAGCCGGGTGGTCTT
>NW_006383017.1:4931482-4953443 GCF_000327345.1 Myotis davidii | reverse complement strand
GCTCATCTCTTAGAATTAATGTTTGTCAAGACAACGAATGGCTTAGTCTAGTGGTCGGCAAACTGCGCGTCGCGAGCCACATGCGGCTCTTTGGCCCCTTGAGTGTGGCTCTTCCTAAGCCTTAGGAGTACCCCAATTAAGGTAATAACAATGTACCTACCTATATAGTTTAAGTTTATAAAATTTGGCTCGCAAAAGAAATTTCAATTGTTGTACTGTTGATATTTGGCTCTGTTGACTAATGAGTTTGCCAACCACTAGACTATCCCAGATGCATGCCAGGATATGAACTAATTAAAAATAAATGGAAAACACTCTTTAATCAGTTAACTCTATCTTTTGTCATTACTTTGTCTCACTACATAGCGAAAGCTGTTTATTTAGTCATTTTTACATTCCATATTGTTTGTAGCAAGTCTGACATTACAGTGATGCTTAACAGTAAGATCATGAAGTCCTCAAAATCAAGCTTCTTTTCTGCATGCTCGTCAAGTTCGGAAAGGAGGTCTTTGTATTTTGGTTTGGTTTCTTGTCCCTGTAAGAATAAAGGAGAAGCACAAAACTAATTCATTGTGCTGCCTGCGCTTTACAGAGAAAAAGCAATAATAAAGTTTTTATTAACTATAATAACATGCCAAGTTGTTACCAGTGCTACTAGTCCAGCACTGTGGTATATCTTTGCATGGCTGTCTCACTGATTCCTCACAGAGACTCTATTGAATATATGCAACCATTAGCCCCACTTCATAGGTGCAGTGTCAGAGACTTGGCGAGATTTAAGTAACTTGCCCCAAGCCAGGCAGCTCCTGGTTTGGAGTCAGATTCAAAGCCTTGGCTACCTGCCCCTCTTGTAACTGCTAAGCCATCTCGCCTCTATCAGTGCTGTGTTTTCCGATTTCCAAAACGTAAGCTCTTTGTTATGGGAGCTATACAACATGGGTTCCACAGAACAGTTAGATTATCCAGAAATAGGGAATAAAATATGCTAAAAGAAAATATGTGCTTTGGATGATTGTTCAGCATTTAGTTTGATCACAAATCAAATCCAAGTTCACAGCCCTCATAAACGGATTTAAGGAAACGTGAATAGTACAGAAATGGAGAGGCCTTTCAGTTTCCAACCACAGCTTGTGAAACAGCTTCCAAGTGGCATTAAAAACCTTAAGGTCATTTGATTCACTGGCGTACTGAGCTGTGTTTGCATTTAGCTCAACCCCAAATGCTCACACACGTGCCAGCTGTTAAGGAGCCACCACAGCAGGGGCTAAGGCAGGTAGGAATGACCATGTTCCCTGCAGGCTTAGACTGTTACTGTTTCTCTGGGCTCATTCTCAAGAGGTCACACCTGCCAGCGAGGACCAAGGGTGCTCTCCCAGCCCCTCCGAGAGAGCCCAGTGCTGTGTTGAGAGGGTTAGATTCCGGATAGAGATGGGAGCAGGGAGCACTTCGCTAGGGGACAGCACTTGCCTAAAGGGCAGAGGGAGAGCAGGTCTCCTGCACGGTGTGTCAGAAGGTGAAGCTGACCGAGGTCCAGCCACTTGGGCCTGACCCGCCCTGTTTGCTTGGTAAGTTCTTCTCAGAGCCTGTATGTCCAGTTTCCTCATACCTGACTGGCTATAGAATAAGATCCCCCAGGAGGCTTATGGGAAAGCAGATGCTCCCCTGGGGACCCAGGCTCAGCCGCAGGGTCCATCCAGTTCAGCAGAGAACTCCTCTCGGGGGCGTAGGAGCAGCAGCAGGAGGGCCCTCTGCCCTGGCTCAGGTGTGGGCACCGTCTTAGGGAGTCTCCCGGAGGGGCGGTTTGTCCAAGGCAGCATTCTGACGCTGCCCAGGCGCTTGCCCCATTAAGTTCAGCTGGCACCATTGGTACTGGGGCTGCCTCGGGGCCCGCTGTCCCCCAGCACCCCTGCTTTCCGGCGCTGCCTCCTGAGCAGAGGGCAGGACTGTGGGAGGCCTGAGAGTTTGCTGCTGAGGATCCAGAAACTGGCGGCCTTCCTTGGGGTCAGCCCACACCGAGGGCTACAAGGCTAAGGTGACCTTCCTGGAGGTGCTGGTTTTGGTTTTGCCTCTGGTGTCCTCAGAGGACGATCCATCCCTGAGGTCCCCATTGTCATCCCCTCAGAAGCTCCCTGAGGACAGACAGGCAGCCAGGTAGGGGTCTCTTTCGCTCTGGGATTTGTCACTTCTTTTGGCCTCTGAGTCAGGCAACTGTTACAGGATTTTCTCACCCACCTTCTCTTTGAAGACTCCCCAGAACGTTTTGTCAAATTCTGCCTGATATTTCTAGCTGAAAAAATAGCTTTTCTTAAAAAAATTATTTCAAATATAGTAACTGTTTAATATTGGACATTTGAAAAGATATTTTTCAAAAAGAGAATCTATAATAATAAAAGGGTAATATGCTAATTAGACCGATGTCCAGAGGACCTTCCAAAGGGAAGCCCTGGTCCTGGGTGCCGGAGGGAAGCCGGTGCCAGCACCTGGGGGAAGGAAGGCCTACTCTTGTGTGCATTTTGTGCATCAGGCCTCTAGTGTAAAAGTAAATCTTTACCCCACCACCCCAAATAGCTAGCTATTAACATTTCCTTCCAGTCATTTTTCTGTGCATCACCTTAAAGCCTTTCTCTGTCTCTGTTTCTCACACATGCACATACACACACTCATATGCACTCTTTCATAACTTCACTGAAGAATAATTGACAAATATAATCGTCTATATTTGAAGTGTACAATGTGATCACTTGACATCCACATAGTTCATGGGCATGAGGACCCAGATCAAGACGATTAACATACTATCGCCTCACATGGTTAAATCATTTGTGTTGGGGGAGATTGCTTAAGATCTGCTCTCAGCAGCTTTCAAATGCACAGTCCTGTATTATCAGCTACAGTCATCATGCTGTACATCACATCCTCAGAACTTATTCTTCTTATAACTAAAGGGTTATACCCTTTGACCTTATCACCCCACTCCTTCCCCACAAACCCTGGCAACTACTATTCTAGTCTCTGTTTCTACCAAATTGGCCTTTTAAAAAAAATCACTTATGTGTGGAATCTACTTTTAAAAAACCAATTTCACAAAGCGCCGTGGAACAAGTCATAGATTCACAGGAAGTTGTATCTTTGACCCAGCTCCCCCAGCAAATGATACATTATATTAGCTCTAGTGTGTCCGACCCACATGTGTTTATATTTTAAGGGGATTATAATTCTTATCTTTTAAATCTCTTACACTGATCTTTTAAACCACTTATGATTCTTACTAATTTTCCCCAGGCTAATAGTTCTCAAAGTATGAATGCTCACTGCTGGTAATGCAATTTTAGTTGATGCAAGAATAAATATTAAATAAGAATTAATAAACTACTTATTTTTTACTACCTTTTCCTTTACCCACTGAATTTACACTTACAATAGTGATAAAGTGTCTTTATAAAATGAACTTATTTAAGTAGAGTGCTTAACTTGAAAAAAGTTCTAAGTAAATTATGATACAGGCTGTAGGCAATTGTGGGGAAAATACCGAAGATGGTATTCAACAGACTGACTTTGAGAAACATGCCTCTATGTGACCCTTTATACTCTGCCAGTTCTCACTTTCATATTTTGAACGCAGATCTCTATTCTGACCTCCCAACTCATATATCCTGTTGCCGAGTGTTGCCTCTGTTTCTTGGACATCTTACAACTGGCACCTTCTAACGGAATCTTACAACTGGCACCTTCTAATGGAATTCATCGCCTCCTCCCCACCCTCACCCCACGTCACATCTGCTAAGTCTTCCGTCTTTCTCTTTTCTGGGAATGGGACCACCATCCATTTTCCCTCACAGAGTCAGAACTGGGGAATCATAATTTGCTCCTCCTGTCCCTTAACCCTCACAGCCAATCAATAAGCAAATCCTGTTCATTCCACCTTCCAAATGTCTCGAATATTCACCACCCTAGTCCAAACCATCACATCATCTTCCCTGTGGAGTGCTCCCCACATGTTCCATTCTTTTTTGTCCCACCCCCACCCCTGCCCTAATCTGATCTGCAGCTGGTGACATTTCTTCTTAGATTTAGAAACTATGCCCAGCTTCCTTCTGCCCTCAGGCCATGCCTCTGTGAGATTTGGCTTCTCCCCACCTCCCCAGCCTCATTGCACACTGCTCCCTACTTCCCCTTTCTCACCAGCTACTTACTGGCCCTCACAGGGCTCTGGCAGGCTTCACGGCCATTGCATCTGCCGTTCCCTCTGCTTGGAATGCTGCCATCCTCACCCCAGCGCCCTGGACTTGCTAACTCTTGCTCATTCTTTAGTTCTCAGTGATGCCTTACTTCCCCAGGAACCCTTTTTTGACCACACCCCAAGATGGCCCCTCCCTTTTACTCTTTTACTGCATGCTCCACTATTTCACCATCTTTTGAATATTTCTAGTTACTTTTCAGCATATTTCTCTACTCTGTGGATTGTAAGCTTTTCACTGCATTAATCCCAGTGCTCACTTCCTGACATATAGTACTAGTAGGTGTTCAATACATGTTTGGTGAATGAAGCAACATGATAGGGTCCCTGAGCTGGAGTTGTAGGCTCTTTGGACCAGCCATTGTGGTGTTGCTCCTGTTTTCCAAGCCTATGAATGCTCTTACCTCTGTGAAATTCCTAAATTGGGTTTGTAGCAGATTTTTGGCAGTAGCTTTTTCAAGTTTACAGTCATTGTCGGAAGAATTTCTGAAAATCAGAGCAGCAGTGGCGATGGCTTTTTCCAGATCGGAGCCCTTCCCCAGAGCTGTGGGAGGAGAAATGCACAGTGACATGGCCCAGGTTAGAAATACTCTCTCCCAGACATGGAATCATGTCCTCCATGGGAACTGTGGGGGATGAGGCTAGAGAGTGTATGTCAGCCTGATTCTCTTCTTGGGCTATTTGTCTTCTACTGGGAATCGGACCTGGACCTTTAAACATTGGAGAACAAGAGTTCTTTCAGGAGCAATGGAATTGGTAGAATTAGGATGAGGTTTACCATCTTCTTGCTATTTGACCTTGGAAAAAACCTTACCTCTCTAGGCTTGCGTTTTCTGAACTGTGAAATGTTTACGGAGCACCTACTATGTGCTAGGCTCAGTCCCTGGCGTTGAGGATACCTCGCTGAGTAAGACACAATCCTGCTCTTGTGGAGTTAAGATTATGTCAGACACAGCGTCACCTCCTGCCAGTGTGATCAAGGAGGATGGCTTCAGAACAAACTTTTTGATGTCAGGACAGATAGAGATTTCTGTGACTCGCTGCTTCAAGCACAGTGACCTCCCAGCTGGTTTCTCTGGTTTAAGTTCCTTGCAAGGTCAGTGCTGACTCATTTCTTTCCAGCTGGTAGCACGCAGTGAACACCAAGCACAAGGAATAGTGTAGGACATTCTTAAGCTTCCTGCTCTCTTAGTCCCTAAAACAGCCCCCATTCTAGAGCTTACATTATAGGTATTACATGTTTAACTGGCTTTCTCCCCAACTAGAATGCAAGGTCCATGAGGCCAGGGATCGTACATTTCTTTATCATTATATTCCCAGGACCAGCACAGATGCCAGCTATGTAGTAGTTGTTAATACATGCTGTTGAATAAATAATAATAAAAAATGCCACAGCTTTCAGCTCATGTTATGTGCAATAATCGTCAATTCAAAGAATGCTGACCAGAATAATGTGACTCTTGTACCGAGCAGTCCCTCTGTTCCTGGTACTCTCCTAAGGGGCTTAGCAGGCAGAAGTGACACAACCAGCGGTGGCCCCTGCCCTATATATCTTACAATCCAGTGGAGAAATAAATCATAATCAAGTGGATATGTGTGTATACATGCATATTTGTTTTACATATATTTGCTAATTATTTATTTATTTTTACATATATACAATATGCATATTTGCAACTTGCAATATATGAGGCAAAGAAGGTACAGAGAAAAAATAAAAATGACAGAGTGGGTCTGGGAGGAAAGTGACTTAGATAGGTGGTGTTGGAGGCCGCTATTAGTATATTAATATTTAAACTAAGACCCATAGGATGAGAAGGAGCCTGCCTTGTAAGAGTGTGGGGTCAGGCTGGGTTATGGCTGTGCAGGGCATTCCAGGCTCAGGGAACAACATATGCAAAGGCTCAGGAGTCATGCTCTTAGTATATGACAGATCAGAGGCCTCAGATCTGCTGGAGCAGCTGAGATGAAACAGTGTGGCTGGAGGCTAGGAGCTGGCAGGCGTTTGAGTGGGAAATGTAGGCAGGGCCAGACCTGCTCATGGGCCATGGGAAAAAAAACAAGATTTCCTTTAAAGAGAAGAGAAAAGGCATTGAAAGGTTTTAAGCATCTACTTGTTTTTCAATGAAATGTGAAAGGGAAGAATGAGAGCTAAGAGGAATGGATAAGGAAGGAGTATGTGGGCCTTCTCAGTTTTTACTGTATCTCTGAACAGTACTAAATGGTGCTGTTACAATCTTTGTGTCCATGCACATCTGCCAAGCGTTCTAATCAATGAGCTGATATCTCTCCCTGTCGTATGAGGAAATGTGTGTCCTCTCCACTCACCCAGGCTGTTTCCCCCACCATTTAGCCCGAAGCTGGAACCATTTGGGCTGCCTGGTCTTGCAAATGGATGGCCCTTCTCTTTGCCTCTCACTCGGGAGTACCTCACTTATTTACTCCAAACTAAAGCAAGTCGAGGACGTGTGTGTGTGTGTGTGTGTGTGTGTGTGTGTGTGTGTATGCAGCAATCTGGTTTGGACAGAAGGTTGGAGTTGCCATTTATTGTGCATCTATTTATGTACTTTAATAACTTGTAGATTTAATTATCATCACAATCATAGGAATTATTGCACCATTTAATGTGATAGTTCATGATATGTATGTACCATAGTTTAACCATTCAACTTTTAGGGTCATTTGGGTGGTTTTGGCTATTAGAAATAAAGCTTGTATGAACACTTTGTCCAAATTACTGTACAAAACATGATTTTTCTTTGCTTTGGAATAAATGCCTAAGAGTCTAACTGCTGGGTTATATGATAAACCTATTTTTTAAAGAAGTATATTCTGTTTTCTACAGCGGATGTACCATCTTACAGCCCCATCAGCCACATGTAGGAGAGCCAGTTTTCTCCAGCTCACAAGCCTTTGCATTGTCACTATTTATTTTAGTCACTCTGATAGGTGTGTGATGACATCTCACTGTGGTTTTAATTTGTATTTCCTAGTGGCTAATGATGCTGAACAGCTTTTCATGTGCTTATTTGCATGAAAGTGAGCCTTCCTTGGTGAAATATCTGTTCAGGTGTGTTCATGTTATCATCGACTTTAAAATAATTTTTGAGGTTTGAGAATTCTGTATCAGGTAAAGATTCACGTCCTTGGTAGGATATGTGATTTGCAAATAGAGTCTCCCAGTTTTAAACTGCCCTTTTCTTCTCAAGGGGTTTTCTGTGGAAGAAATGTTTTAAACTTGGATAAAGTCTAACCCTCAGTTTAGCCTCTTATGGAAGATTTGTCCTGTGCATAATTAAAAGTTTTATAACTTCATGTTCTACATTTTAATCCATGAGCCATTGGAGTTCATTGCTGTTTAAGGTGTGAGGTGAGGGTGAGGTTCATTGTGTTACCTGTGAGGACCAATTGCTCCAGCGCTAGCGGTTGAAAACTCTATCCTTCCATCATAATTGCTTTTGCCTCTTTGTCACAAACCAGTAGAGCATATTTGTGTTGGTCAAAGTCTGCGTCTCCGCTTCTGTTCCACTGATCTCTGTGTCTCCCCTTTGTCACAGTGTTCTGATTCCTGTAAGTCTTAATATTGTAAAGAGTGATTCCTGACACTTTGTTCTTTTTCAAAATTACTTTGGCTATTCTAGAGCCTTTCTCTTTCTACATAAAACTTTAGGATAAGCTTGATTATTTCTGAAAAGCCTTAAATTGCATTAAGCCTAGGAAGCAGTTTGGGGAGAATTGATGTCTTTACTGCATTGACTCTTCCAGTCCATGAGCACAGTGTGTCTCTCCAGCATTATACCTTTTAATCCATGAAGAAAGACGATCCTTCTGAGGACACACTGCTAGGAAGTGGCAGAGCTTGAATTTGACTCCATATTGAAAACATAAGAGTCACAAAGACAGGGATTTTTTTGCCTGTGTTGTGTTCTGTGGAATCATCAGCATTTAGAACAATGCCTAGCACATAGTAGGTGCTTCACAAATGAATGTCTGCAAAAGCTGGGCCCTTAACTTCTTACTCCTTGATTTCCTCCCTGGTTTCTGATCCTCAGTCTCACCGTGGCTTATGGCTTGTGCCTTATATTTCCTGCTGCTACCTGCTTGTCCGGCAGCTGCCCTTCCAGCTGGCCTAGAATCCAGCTTTAGAAACCCCCTCGCTTTTGAATTCTGTTTTTAGCTCTTTCTTCCACATCTCTTCAACTTTGCCACACCTGGAAACTTGCATTTGAAATTGGGATTCTTCTCATTTACCCGTATTTTCCTGCTCATCAAAATACAGGGACACCCGGCCGGTGTGGCTCAGCTGTTGAGTGTCAAACCGTGAACCTAGAGGTCGCTGGTTCGATTCCTGGTCAGGGCACAATGCCAGGGCTGGATCCCAGTAGGGGGCGTGCAGAAGGCAGCTGATTGATGATGTTTCTCTCATCATTAATTTTCTATCTCTCTCTGTCTCTCTCGCTTCCTCCCTCTGAAACCAATAAAAAGATATTTAAAAAAATACAGGGAGATGGGCATATATATGTATTTAGCTCGTGTCTACCTTTCCTGGGGTGAGTGTGTTTGAGTTGGTTGGGTGCTGTATGGATTTAAGTGGCTAAAGTGGGGCTGTGTGTAAATGGTACTGTCTTTACAAAGCAAATTGCTTAAAGGAACCACCTTCATGCCTTAGGTGGTAAATATTTCTTCTGCAACTTTGACCAGTTGATTTCTTCATTAACGACCAAGAGTCATTAGGGAGGGCTTCACAGAAGCTGCTTTCCTGGTCTGAGACTTCTCAGGAGACACTAGCCCCCTGTCCTCCAGGCCCTGCCCTTCTAGCGAGGGAGGGGTGAATTTCCAAGCTGTGAGCGAGCTTGCGAGTAGTGACAGACATGTCCTCGCTTCCTGTGTGCCATGGGCCTTTCACACAGAATCTTATTCAATCTGAGTAAGACCCAGGGAGGGAGGCGCTACTTTTGTCTCAGTGTTATGTACTGGGGACTGACACATGCAGAGTTCAGAATTTTAAGACCACGTTGCTCGGCAGTGACAGAGAAATGATCTGAAAGTCTGTCTGACTTCCAAGCCCACAGAGAGCTCTGCCACGTTGGCCTGTCCTGTGAGGCATCCCCACGGAGGCTGTGGAGTCGGCATGTCCAACCCTCTGTTGAAGTTCAGGTCTAGATGGGGACTCCATGGGAATAGCCAGCGTCCTCTCCCTCTCCCCCATTCTTTAAAACAGAACATGCATCCCCCCTGACTATAAAATAGCACATGCTCGTGGTAAACACCGAGCTGGGTAATATTCAAAAGAAAAGCTAAGGAGGGGCGCTAGCTATCCTTCCACACTCTGCTCCTTTGTGAGGCCTTGGCTTCCTGCTTTTACGCTTGGCTCTTCACTTACAAACCCAGCACTTCGTCTCCAATCCCCGCCCTGCCTGCGTCAGGATTGTAAGCAGATAAGCGAAAGCACATTGTCAAGGGCTAAGTTATTAAAAAGGCACAGGATTGATGCTTCTCTTTTGGCAATGTTTACTGGCTCTCTTGCCTCTGGAATGGGAGTGTGGAGAGAGCATTAAAACAGGCCGCTTCATGTCCACCTCTCCTGCTCTTTCCTACCTCATTATTGATGCTTTCATAATATGAACTGTGTGTAGTTCCTTAAATGCTCTATTCTCCCAACAAGAATTTATTGGGAAGTGCTCATCACCAGGCCCCATCCTAGCTGTGGAGACAGAGCAGTGAGCAATGTGGAGAGAGGAATCCTTGGTTTCCCGGAGCGTGGGCTCTGGTGGACGGTGGTAGTGAATGGATGTGGAGCGCATGCTCTCTGCCAGCCCTCCTCCAGGGACGCGTGAGTCAACACATTCAGTTCCTATTTCAGCCTCCGAGGTGGGCTTCAGTATCATCTCCACACTGTAGAGAACACTGAGGCACAGAGAGGCTAAGTAGCTTGCTCAAGGTCACCCAGCCAGTCTGGCCCCTCACCATGACGCACATTGCCTCTGGATGTTGGGATTCAGGCAGTGTATTCTGTAGGACTCTTCCAACTCTGACATGCCCCTACTCTGTGCTTCTTACTTCCCTAAACATAAACTTGTCACAATCTCACACTAAAACACTGTCTGAGCTGACTTGAATTCTCTATCTATTTCTCATGCCCTGGACCATGAAACTAAATATTAAATATTTGATCTAGTAACTTCCTGACACTTTAGTGTAACTCTCAGTACAGCAAGCTGTCAGAATCATCTCATTTTAGAACTTTTCCTAATATGTGTTATTTTTGGAAATGAAGATCTCCAGGAGAAGAGTACAGGTTAACATGGGTAGCATATATATAACAAAACCAAACACTAGATATCTCCCATTTTCTTGCTAGATTAATTGTTTCTTCAATATTATAGTGCTCCTCAACATTTCCCACTATAAAATGACTTTGAATTCTCCAGACAAATATGGCCTCATCCTCCACTTCCACCCTCCAAGAGATCAAGGGCAGAAGCCCAAGTAGCTAGAAAAAAATGTGGGTTCATACTGACTTCTATTTCATGATCTACCCATCCTTGTATCAATGAATAACATTTAACATTACTTACAGAATAAAACACATCTGGGAAAAGAACTCAAGGTGATCTTGTGTTTTCTTAAGGGAATAAATGTGGCTCAAATGTAAAGTCTGGTGCTAGGAATGGTGAGTGTGTGCATGTGTGTGCACATGTGTGTGCACATGTGTGTGTGTGCACGTGTGTGTGAGGCAGAGAGGGTGACAGAGTTTTAATCCCCTCCTCAACCTCCCAAAGGGAGGACGTATTAGGAATGTCATGGATATATATCATAGACATGATGTCAGAAATTATCAAAAATACTGGAAATTATGTAAATTATAAAACAGAAATCATAAGTCTGGTGTTAGGATAGTGTAAAAATATTTTCATCAAGATGATTTATCTAAATTGAAAAAGTCTCCTTTGGTGACATTGGCTGGTCATTTCGGAGGACAAACAACTGCAATGCAGTACAATCCAGCTGTGCCTCTTCCTCTGTGAATGTTTTAAGTCACACATTTTGGAATAAGATAATGATCCAAGTATATTAGTTTTTTAAAAAATTACATTGTTATTTCTATGGCAATATTGTTAGATCTAAAGACATTTTACCTATAGAAATGGAATTCTGAGGGCAAATATTTACACTTTGGGAGTTGGCCACACTGTTTTCACTCAAGCGGAGGCAGGTGTGGGTTGACTGCATCCTGAGTTCCACCGAACATTCATGAATTAGATGTTGATGGTATTGCTCCCGATTTATTGAAGATGCCAACAGTGGAGAGACAAGGGGACCCCAGGTGGGAATCACACTGACTAGGAGTTGGGATCCATTGTGGCTTGGCTTTCAGTGGGCTAAGTTTGGATAAGCTAATTCCCACGCCAGGATCTCAGTTCCAAACCTTTAAAAAGAACATCATGGTTTGATGATTTATCCACAAGGTCCCTTACATTTTGGACATTCTCTGATGTCCTGTTATTTTTAACTCTTGGTAGACTGTCACAGTAGAGAAAAAACACAACCATCTCAGTCACCCCACACCTTACCTTTTATTGAAGCCAGTTGTTTGGATATTGAAATGCTGCCAAAAAAATGAAAGAAACATAATGATTCTGAGAGTTTGGGTATTGAAATAAACATCTACAGTAGAGCAATACAATGGCTTAAATATAAACTATGTTTCATAAATATTCACTGAGCATTCTGGTGGAGCAGTCATCTGTCTTTTAAAATTCTTTCTTCCCTTGATGCATTTAGGTAAAGAAGTGCTTGACAATGGCTGGCCCACATATCCTAGTCTTTTGTGTATTTTTGTGACCATGTGACTAAATTTCCCGCATTGGAAAAGGAGTAGAAGAGAAGTGATCACCTTCCATTTAAGCTCTTCCACGCTCTTTCCCATTCCCAAAGGATTAACATAGAAATGATGAGGGGTACTTTGGATCCACATGTTAAAGACACTTGCCACACAGGCTGTGTCTCTGTATGGTTGTAGGGAGTGAAACTGCCATTGACCAGAAAGCCCCACTCTGGACTGTCACATAAAAAAGAAAAAATAACTTCTTCTGTAAAACGTTGAGGATTTAAAGTTTATTTGTTCTGACAGCTTAGCCTCCCTCGCTAAAATATAGGTATTGTGCTGGGAAGTGGGGATGCACCAGCGAATGGCTGAGACAGGTTCCTGCACTCCTGAGGCTTAGAGTCTAGCGCAGAAGATAGATGTTAAACGGGCAGCTCAATAAATAGTAACTACAGAGCATACACGGAGGGCAGGGAAGGACTAACCCAGTCTACAGGTCAGAGTAATGGCATTTCCTCTGAGTCCAGTGAATCAGTAGGTGAAGAAAGAAGACGGGTGTTCCAAGCAGGGGAAACAGTGTGTGCTGAGTCCCTGACGTGGGAGAAAGCATGGCCTGATTGAAAAGCCGAAGGAAGCACAGTGTCTGGAACCTGGAGAAGGAGGAAATAGTGGTGGAAGGTGAGTCCAGGGCCAGGGCCAGAGCATGCTGAGCTTATCAAGGACTCAGGTTGGTATCCTAAGGGCACTAAGAAGGAAGGGCATGCCATGATCGGATTCCCATTGGGGAAGTTATTTCACCTGACACATGAGGGGATTAGAACAAGGCCAGATGTGAGGCAGGAAGATGGATCTCGCTCCCTTAAGACCTTATCAATGTTTGCTTGATATTTCAGCCTCCAATGGATGGAGTGGTTTTGAGAAAGCCAATAAGCGCAATAGAACTTGGTCATATCTTTAACATATATCCTTTGTCATATCGTATCCTTAAAGCGAATGTTTAAGGAAAGTTCCAGATCTGGTTTTGGCATTAACTTGTCAATAGATTATCACCCTGGGGAACCTCATTTTTCTTACTTGCAAAACTCTCTGATATCCTGGACCTTGGTTTATTTTCTGTTACCAGGGTCTCCTCCACTAGTTTCTGAGGCTCTTGAAAGCAAAGCTAGTCTGGTTATCCTGTATCTCCCACACGGGGCTAAGTATTAAAAAAACAGTTTTTGAATTAAAGTAGGAAATACCTGTTATTTATTAGTCATAATTTTACATATTTGATATGAGACAATTTCCTCTGTCATGGATAATATAAAAGAATATGTCATATAGTTAACAGCACTACCAATTTTGATTTACAAATGTTTCTCAAGAGCAATCAAAATATGTAATACCCTTTGTAATACTTTAAGCAATAAAAAAAGAGCAATCAAAGACATTTGAGTTAATAGTATCACCTTTTCAGTTTGCATATTTGTTCTGTTTATCTTTCCAATTCAGTTTAAAATTTTTCTCTTTATTTTTCCAATTCAGTATAAGGCTGGATTGGGGTGAGTAACAGGCACAAACCTGCAATATCTTGGCTATGAAGTTGTTCACGAGGACTTTTAGGAAATACACCTGCAGGCTTAAATGAAACTCAGTAAAGGAGAGCCAAGTGCCACTGACCTTTTGGGCATTTTCTTAGGCGCTAAAGTGGATGCTGGGGCTGCAGAAGAATCGGGCTCCCCTTCCAAGTGCAGAGCTTGGTCCTGGGTACTGTGCATACAGCCGCACATACTCGGGCCTCCCGTTGTGTGTTGGCCCTTCCTAAGCAACAGTCACTTGCCCACTGTTACTATTGTCATTTCCTCCATAACAACTATACAGACTGCTTATTAAACTGCTTATGCCAGTAGTTCTCAACCTTCTGGCCCTTTAAATACAGTTCCTCATGCTGGGACCCAACCATAAAATTATTTTCGTTGCTACTTCATAACTGTAATGTTGCTACTGTTCTGAATCGTAATGTAAATATCTGATATGCAGGATGGTCTTAGGCGACCCCAGTGAAAGGGTCATTCGACCGCCAAAGGGGTCGCGACCCACAGTTTGAGAACCCCTGACTTATGCATTCAACACATATTTGAGTGTCTACTGTGGGCCAGGCATCTTGTAAAGTACTGGGGGCACAAGAGTGAAGCAAAATCAGATACAGACCTTGGGAAAGACTGATATTAATCAAATAATCTCGCAAACAGGGACACCTGTGAAAAGTACCAGGCAAGGGAGGGGTGCCCTGAGATTGGTGTCGGATCTGGAGGTCAGAGATACATCCCTGGTGAAAGCACAAGGGATCCACACTGGAGGCAGACAGAGTAGCCTGTGCTGAGCCCAAGGGCAGGAAGGAGAGTGATGAGCAGGGGGCACTGGGAGGCCAATGTTGCTGGACCAGAGGGGTGAGGGGGGCTGAGGCTCTGGCTGAGGATGGAGGCTGACAATGCAGGAACTTGTGGGTCACCATAGGGGATTTTCACTGTATGTCAAAAGAATAGGCAATCATTTGTGAGTATTAAGCAGGGGCACTAATAAAGTTAGATGGACATTTTGGAAAAACCACTTTAGCTTCAATGTGAGTGCTGGTTTAGAGAGGGAGCCAGAGTAAATGCAGTAAGACTGGCAGGGAGGCTACTCCACTTGTGTTAGCTTAGAGCTTTCTGTAAAAACTGGGGGTGTGTCAACTCAGTCAAATCAGTCTGGGTCAGGGAAGGCATGGCCAGTGATTATTTATTTAGATCACGGGTGGGTTGATGGGTGAGAGGAGCTAGATCTCAAGAGAAGCTACGCAGAGTCATTGTTCAGCCTTTAAGTTGGCACCAGGGACATGCCATCTTATTACTGCGTCCCGGGTCACTGTTCCACCATATGGCCATGTCACTCTCATTGCTTGCTTCTCTTTACTTTTTTTTTTCTCTTCCATCTACCTTCTGACCAATTTCCTTAGCATTTTTTCACTTACATTTGGGAGGGAGAGTTTCATTTGCCTCACTAACTCACTATTGCCCATACTGATCAGAGTTTTAATGTCAGTTCGCCTATGCAATTATCTCCCTTGGATCAGGTGATGTGAGCCAACCTTGCTGCTCAAATGAAAACATGGAGCAGTTTCCTCAGCAGAGGGCAATGGGTAGGTGTCCCAGATTTAGATTTGCAGCACACACTCCAGAATTCTGACATGGACAGGAGGACTGTGGACAGTGTAAAAAGAAGCTCTGAAGTAGAAAGATCTGAGTGTGCATTTTGACTCCGCCACTTACTAGCTGTGTTACCTGGGATAAAATCTTTACAAATGCCAAATCTACTTTCTTATAAAATAATACTTATAAAATTTTATAATACTTTCTTATAAAATAATAATAATTCCTTGTTGGGTTATTGTGAAGGTGGATGTTAATGTTGGCGAAGAACTCAGCATAATGTCTGATACATGGGGAGCAATCCTATATAATAAAGAGCTAATATGCAAATGATCATCACGTCTTTGCACCCTCACACCTGGGGCTGGGGGACTTGAGGCTGCACCCCCTGCCCGGCGGGGCTTGGTGGGAGACCTGAGGCTGCATCCCCAATCCTGCAGGGCTTGATGGAGGTGGAGCTGGCTGGGGCTGGGTCTCGCACGATTTTGAGGCGCACACAGATGGGCAGGGACTTGACTCTGGGTCCTGCGGCGTGCCCCAGACTCTGACAGGAGGGAAATGTTCATATCCATTTTACTAATTTCCTTTCCTCTCTGACACTTCTATTATAGAGAAAGGGCAAATAGCAATATTAAAATATTTCCTCTAATTAATTTCCTTTAAATGTGCATGAATTTCATGCACCAGGCCACTAGTTAGTACATAATAGTCATAAAGAAGAAGATATTAGAGATGACTGTCATCAGGGTCCTGGCAGGACACAGAATCTAATTAAATGGCACCAGAGATATCATGAAAGGTTTACCTAGTGGGCAGGGTTAGGAAACTCAACATGGATATTGAAGCACCCAGAAGCTAACCACACTTTGTCCTGGAAGGGCAAAGAGAGGAAATTATACATTGGATCGAGTGAGAGCTGAATTCTTGGAGCAGGGGCCATGTGACAGAAGCTGTGGTTGAAGGGATGCAGCCATGGCTGGAAATCAGGCAAAGCAGGGAGGGAGTCGGGGAGAAATTGCCCAGATTCTGATCTCCAACTTGTGCCTCCCCATTGCCTCAGCCAATCAGGAAACAGAGGCAGGGAGCCTGGGTGGTGGGATATGTAGGAATCAGCCTCCTAGGATATAGAGAAGGGCGGAGAATGGAATGAGGGGTGAACAAGTGCACCAGAAACGGCAGGATGATGATGATGATGAAGATGATGGTGGTGATGGTGGTGATGAAGATGGTGATGATGGAAGCAAAATGCTGGGAATCAGGTTTATTGATAACCTCTTCATCAAGATTGAATCAAAGCTGGGATTCTGAAAAAAGAGAGTAGCATTCACAGACAGTTTTGTGATAATACATACTTTTTCCCATACCAGGATCTCACAATATCATGAAACATTTAGGCTATTATGCACAGTGTTAAGCCATCTGGAAAAAAAACTACACGTTAAAAACCAAAAACTCCTTAGTCAATCTGGTACTTTGGAAATAAGAGAGTGGCACTTGAGTGTATGGAGGCGGGCATCAGTTTGGGTATAGATGGAAAGCAGGGATTTGACAATCAACTCCATGTGGACTTATGGACAAGACACAAGACCACCTTCCCAGAGGGGCTCTTGTGTACAGGCTAACAGCCCGAGGAAGTCCAAGGTTAACACAGTATTAATGGTGCTTGAGGTGTGGTCAATGTTGCATGAGAAAAATGTAGTCTCAGAAGTGCTTTTACCCAGTTTGCTCTCACATTTTGGTCACCGTCCTTCTTCCTACTCAGCCAAAATGAAATAGTGGGTAACAGAGGGAGGTTCTAAGAGGCTTGCCTTGCCTAGTGTGCCTTGTGCTTTTTTCTGCAGCAGCTCCATGAATTCTGTTTTGGGGAGTCCTAGGACTTCTTGAAATTATGCAAAAATTGTCATGTATGTGTGCCTTTTCCCAGTTGAAAAAACTGCTAGATTCTCTGTGCCTTAATGCCCCTGTAAGAGTCGTTGCCAAAGTGCCAGCAGGTTGGTCATGATATCGCCATTTTGGAGAGAACCTCCAGCCTCACCCCAAGAGGAGCAGTGTGTGTGGACCTTCGGTTTCTCACAATTAACGTGATTGTTAAAATCTGTGCATTGGATAATAGGTACTGTACCAGGTCTTTGATAAATATTTATTTTTATTCCCAACAACCATTAGAAATAGGAGTTGTCATTATTTACAAATGGTAAAAATGAAGTTTTAATGGGGTTAAATTACCTGACCAAAATCTTATGGCTAATAAATGAATGAGCCCAGATTCAAACGTAGGGCAGTAGGGTTTCAACCTTGAGGCTCTGTGATACATCAAGTTGCTTCCTCCTGCATTGTTTCATCACTAACATTAGAGCTGCCCTTCTTGTTTCCCAAGTTGAGGCCCGACTCTATAGAAAGCCTGTGAGAAATCTCACCAGCGTTTTCTACCCCAAACGAACCTCTTCTTTCTCTCCATATCCTCAAAGTGCATTTCACCTCTACATTCACACCTCTGATCATTTGTTTTATATTTATAGTTAGCTATGCTTTATCTTTCCTTCTCATTAGCTTGTGAAAATTATAATAACAACAATAACAAGTAGCATTCGTTAAAACCTCCTAAGTGCCAGGCATTGCTATGCACTTCACTTGCCCAGCAAATTCAGTTCTTAGAACACTCTTTTGGTGGCATTATTATTATTCGCGCTGTGCACATGCCAACGCAGACTAGATCAGGGCTTGAGCACATAGCTAATAAGACTTGGGACTCAAAAAAAGTTTTGTTTTCAATGTAAATGAAAAATATGCATTTCTCAATGCTATGAAAAATAAAATTTAGTTAATTTCAAGTTTGTTAGTTTGTTGAAATTTCCAGATGTGGTTAAAAATAAGCTGTTATTTTGCTTTAAAAAATAAAGGCCTTAGGATTCAAGCAACAGTCTTTCTGACTCTAACATTCAAGGTTTCAACCATTATCTCCTCTGCAGGGACTAGTATCTTCCTCTCAGGGTCTAGCCTCATGCTAAGGAGATGTTTATGGAACTGGACGTTTGTTGAATACTTCCACCTGGCAAGAATAGTCCTTAAACCCAGGATCGAGAGTGTAATATCCCCGGAGAAAGTTGAGCGTATATCTGGTCGTGGGAATATGTAGTGTCCAGTGCTCCGTCCCCACTTTCCAGGACATTGAGAATGATTGGAATTCCCAAAAAGAGGGTGTTATGCCACTAAAGGAGGAGATGGAAAGAGGAAATGTTTGTTTTACACCCAGTAGGCCCTCATTTGAATATACGATGGTTTATGTATTCATTGTCCTGTTGATGGATATTTGGGTTATTTCCAGTTTGGGACCATTATAAATAAAGTGGCAACAGACATTTTTCTACCTGTTTCTCTCGAGTATTTACGTGGGAGTGGGATTCCCGAGTCATAGGGTAGATTATGTTTAATTTTCTTAGAAGCTACCCCATACTTTTCCAAAGGAATTGTTTCCTTTTACACTCCCACCAGTAATGTATGACAGTTCCAGTTCTTCCACATCCTCACCAATACTTGGCACAGGCCAGTCTTCTTAAGCTTTATTTATTCTGTACCACAGTGTGGTCATCATTTGCAGTTCCTTGATGACCGATGCTACTGAGCGCCTTTTCATATGCTTCCTAGCATGAACAAACTGCAAAACCAATATGTTGAATAAAAAAGGCAGACAGAAAAAAAAAATATCTGCACTGTATGATTCCGCTTATCTGAAGTTCAAGAACAGGAAAAAATACTCCATGGCGACCGAAGTTGAGAGAGAGGTTACCCTCTGGAAGGGACAGTGACTGTGATGCAGCATGAGGGAACTTTTGGGGATAATGAAAGTGTTTTTACATCTTGATCTGGGAGGGGTCCCATACATAAACAAGTTTTACTTCAATACAGTTTATTCAAGAAAGTTTATTAAAACTTTTGCCAAATAAATTCATTTGAAGAATGAAGTTCAAGAAGCTTGGCTCACCTCAGTTTGAGGCCACTATCAAGGAAGGCATTGATCGCACACCCCCACCAATACCCCTGTGGTCCCCCAGCTAAGAGATAAAACACCATTCCACTCAGTGCTCGGATCTTATCTTTGAGTACTTTCTTCCACCAGGCAAGAATAGCCCTTAGTCTCAGGAGCCGGCTTCTCCAACTAAGTATGTCTTCAATTCTATTAGCAAAGATGCTCCTTTCCTCTCCAATGAAAACTTAAGAGGAATAATTTAGTTTACTGAGTTCTTCCTCAATTTTGTTGCCACAAATTCCGTTGAATAAACTACATAGTTGGGCTCCGGGCACTGGGATAACTTGTATTGATTTTTTCTCAAGGCGTAATCTGATTGTTATTCTATAGTCTGCTCTGTCCTTCTCCTACAGTAAAAGGATTCCAGAAACTTACTCTCTCTGCTGCTGAGACCGCACACTGGCCATCTAGCTTTAGCTGGTAGTGCCATTGCAGCCACTGACACTACCCTTCCCAGCCCCTCATTGTTTTCTTGGTTGATCTTGCCCGGCTGGTGCAAAAGAACAAGACCTACTTAGATAGCTAGATACTCTTTTCCCAACCATAACTGTAAACAAGAAATATGAGGTTGTCTGACATAAATTTTGTACTTCACCTCTGTAATTTACCATTTAATTAACCTCTGCTATGCTGTTGATATAGTTCAGGTTGTTTTTTTAATTTAAAAAATTATGGTCAAATCATGTGACATATCAATTATTTACCATATTGATCATTTCAAAGTGTTAAAGTGTACAGTTAAGTGGCATTAAGTACATTCATGTTGTTGTGCAACCATTACCACCATCCATCTCTGAATCCATTAAACAATAATTGCTTATTTCCCCTTCTCCCCTTGGTATGTATATAACCATCTTTTGTTTATTCAATCATTGATGGACACTTGAGTTACTTCTATCTTTTGGCAATTGTGAACAATGCTGCTATGGACATGGATGTACAAATATCTGTTTGAATCTTTGCTTTCAGTTCTTTTGGATTTATAGTATAGCCAGAAGTAAAATTTCTGGAGCATATGGTAATTCTATTTTTATTTTTTTTGAGAATCCACCATAATGTTTTCCATAGCAGCTACACCATTTTACATTTTCACCTACAGTGTATAAAGATTTCTGTTTCTCACATCCTTGCCAACACTTCTTTTCTTTCTTTCCTTTTTTTTAATAGTAGCAATTGAACTGAGATGATAACTCATTTCTGTTTTGGTTTGCACTTCCCTAATGATGAGTGATGTTGCACATCTCTTCATGTTCTTCATGTGAATTAGTCATTTGTGTGTCTTCTTTGGAGAAATGTTTATTCCAGTTTTTTGCTCATTTTTTAATCAGATTTTTTTTATTTTAAGTGTTTCGTATATATCCTAGGAAAGTTGTGTTTTGTAACATTATCTAATTTAATCTTCATATTCATATAGAATAGAAGCATCATTAACTCAACTTTATAGCTGAGGGCCCTGCAATACACAGAGAAATTAACTTGCAACTAATTTCCTAAACAAATATTTATTGAGCACTCACTATGAGTCTGACACCATTGAAAGCAATGAGGACACACAGTGAAAATAACTGACAAAGATCCCTACCCTCCTACAGCATACATTCTAGTAGAAAAACACACAATAAACAAGTACATCGAATACAGAATACCTTATGTTTAGAGAGCTTCCTTTAATCATTTTTAAACAAATAGATCTGCTGGCAACAAATTCTCTTAGCAGGGATGCGAAGGGTAACTCACTGCTACCAGTGTGGGTAGAAGGCCAGGCTCCCCACGTGGTCTCAGCTAACCAGATGGCAGGTAGCAGGCTTCATTGCCACCCTTGCGGGATGAAAATCCTGACCTTCTCAGCCTTCTCTGTCAACACCCTTATGTGGGGCCCCTCATTCCTGTCTGGAGAGGATGAGGTCTAGGCTAACCACTTGATCTTGGCTGATGAGGGTGGAGGTGGGCACAGTTGTTTGTAATGGAGTTG
Source organism: Myotis davidii (assembly GCF_000327345.1). NCBI lineage: Eukaryota > Metazoa > Chordata > Mammalia > Chiroptera > Vespertilionidae > Myotis > Myotis davidii. The sequence goes on along the minus strand of NW_006383017.1, from coordinate 4,932,212 downwards.
AGCTGCAGCAGAGTAGTTATTTTCTAAATTCCCTGTTCTGCCAGGCTGTCCCTTTACTGTTCCTTGTTTAACGTCCAGAATTTTCAGTTGTACTTTACAACAGAATTAGGAAAAATATGTCTACTCCATCGTTCTGGAAATGGAAGTCCCTGGAAAATTTTAGGAACATTAACTTACTTAAATTCTTGCTATATGGCTTCGGTTAGGATGGCGGGTAGGTCAATGCAGTATCTGCCTCCCCTTATGATCACATCAAAATTACAACTAAACTACAGAGCACCCATCATTGAGAACCCCCTGAAGTCCAGCTGAACAGAAGTTCTATAATGAAAGTATGCAGCAGAAGCCACATTGAGCCAAAAATACAGGAAATAAATACATATAAATAAGAACGTACTTGCAATAGTTTCATGAATAGGCTCTGAGAGCTTGAGTAATTTGCTCAAGAGCCTGTTTTCTGACCTGATGCCATCCAGCTCACATGACCTCACTGTGCTTCTCTGCCAATGGGAGTCCCTCTCTGCGTTTATGGAACTGCACTGCATTCCTGTCCCTGTCCCAGTTGCCTTCACCTACTGCGCAGTCTGGTGTTCATTTATTTATTCTCTCTAATAAGTTTCATATCTACCCTTTGCTAATCCTTTTCTGATGTCCATGCTGCCGTGGCCTCACAATGGTCTGCATTAGAATGATCTCATTTTAATAACGGGACTTTGCTATTAACCCCCTG
>NW_006383017.1:4877207-4931459 GCF_000327345.1 Myotis davidii | reverse complement strand
GGTTCATTCATAGCAGGATTTGACCCTCTGATGTTACATATTTTATGCACCATCTTTGTTTGTTTGTCTGTTGTTAATCGGACAGTTCCTTTGGATTTGTTGCCCAGAAGCCAGTAGGCAGTGGGGCCCACGCCTTGGGAAAACCCAGCCCTTGTCCTCTCCTTGGCTGGGCATCAGCAACACCACTTGGAAGGACTGTGGCTTTGTCATGGGTCCACCCAGGGAGGGTGTCAGCAGCTGGCCTAATGCATATAACTGCCTGCGATGTAGTAAAAATTACATTCCTGAATAAGAGGGCTCCGCATTTTATTGGCTGGGGCTTTGATTATCTTACAATGCAATGCGGGGAGAGAGAACTGGAGAGAGAACCTCTCATTTTCCAGTGATGACTGTCATTATGGAGACCTTTCTTGACGCTTATTTGAGAGGGGGAAACTGGTTTGGGGGCTCCCTGGAGCAGTCTGGTGCCTCACTCATGAATAAAACATGTCATGTAATTGCAGTGACACAGCCAACACACACACATATGTAAAATTGATGCTTATTATCTTGTCAATTAACACAGAAAATTAAGCAAGATTGCAGGCTTTGTTATGGTTAGTAGTCCATCACTCACTAAGAGGGTCTGGAATCTCTCTTGTTAATTCCGGGTCTGAATTTAGAATTTTAATGTCCACGGGGTGAAGAAATCAGGCGGCAATGCTGAGCTTCATAAAATATGCTCAAAGAGGCCTGGCAGAGACGGGAGAACTTGTTTACCCTGACAATGAAAGGCTCCGTGCATTTTCCCCAGAAATGATAGCTTCTGAGGAAAACACTTGCTTTCAAAGTCCTCAGTTGAACTATTTATAGTCAAACTTCTCATTTATATTTGAATAGATAACATATTCTCATGGTTTAAACCATACATCTAATAGGCAAATGGGGAAAATTTTTTTTCCTAATCCTGGGCCCCATCTGCCCAGTTCCTTCCTTTCCCCAATTATAACCACCTTGGTCTGAATGAGTTATAAAGTCTGAATTTTTTTTCTTTTTCTTTTTTTTTTTTAAATATATTTTATTGATTCTCTACAGAGAGGAAGGGAGAGAGATAGAGAGTTAGAAACATCGATGAGAGAGAAACATCGATCAGCTGCCTCCTGCACATCTCCTACTGGGGATGTGCCCACAGCCCAGGTACATGCCCTTGACCGGAATCGAACCGGGGACCTTTCAGTCCGCAGGCCGACGCTCTATCCACTGAGCCAAACCGGTTTCGGCTGAATTTTTTTTCTTAAGAAAATGGCAGGCACAGCTTTCACATAACATCAAGGTGGTCATAAGTCCTAGAGCACCCGGCACAGAATAAATGAAGACAAAGTCCCAACCATCACACCAGGCACCAGGGGAGGCGTGAGTGACGGGTTCCCTCCCTCTCTACTGCGGATCTTTCTGGAGCTGTGTGCCTGCTGTCTGATTTCTGATGAGCCACTTTCTGTGTTTCTGAGACGAGGGAAGTCCCAGCCCTGCTAAGTTCCATCATTGGAAGTGTTTTGAGGGCCAGCTATTGTCCTGGTGGAGTTCTTGGATGTCTCCTCCCCTCCTTGCTGCTATTTCCTTTAAGCTCATCCGCCAGGGAAAGGAGCGTCCAGCCTCCACTCAGACCTTGATGTTTCTCGTTTATGTCTCCAGTACCTGACTTTCAGACCCTGTGCTGGTGTCAGAAGGAGACTAATCTGCACTGAAGAAGTAAGAACCCTGTGATCTAAGTGTCCACTGGTGTTCCCGTGGTGGAGGGAATGTGATTTAACCTGGAGAGGATTGGAGTCCCAGAATACTAGCAAGAGCTATTTTTATTTTTACCACTTTTGTTTTTCTCTATTTGTAGCACATTCTCACCATAACGTGCATATGGGGTTTAAAAATATTGTGTTGGTAAAATTGGCTTTTTAAAACGTAAGACAGCCTGCAATTTGTCTTCCTAGTGGCATGTTTGGAACTGGACAGAAACAAAGATAACCAAGTTGTAAACAGAAATATCCAATCTGGAGCCCAGCAGAGATAGTAACACACAAAAGAATCTATTTGGAGGATTCTAGCTTCCCCAACAAAATGTTCTTCCTCCTGAGCTCTGACTCAGGGAAATGGGGCATCAAAGTTGCCTTGAACTCCTCAGCACCTGTCATGAAGACAAGTTGTTACATGGCACATCTGTTGGAGCAAATCCCACTACCAATTCATAATTAGTTAAACCCTTTGTAGGTTTCAGGGAGCACAGACGACCTCAAATAACATCCAAAGGAAAATTAGCTGAGACCTCAGTTGCCTCCACCTGACTATCATTGACCCTATTCACTGATCCGCAAGAATTCTTGCCTCTTTCATATACTCTGAGATTTCTTCTTTCAAATATCCAATTTAGAACAAGTGTTACTTTGGGAAGAAACACAGGGGAACACATTTTGGAACCACTTCTTCTTAGTTGCATGAGTTAGAACAGATTCTTGCGTTTTATATATGTCCGTCCACCCATCCATCCATTCAGAGAGTCATTCGTGATTGATGTTCAATAACCAACAGTGACTGGGTGCCAGCTATGTCCCAGGCACCGTGTCAAGGGCTGAGGGGCATGGATAGGGTCCTCACCTCATGATGCTTACCTTTTAGTAGGGGAGATAGACAATAAACAAACGCAGTGACTGGTTGTCATAAGGAAATCAGACACAACATTACGAAGGAGCATAGGCTGACAAGTTTGGGTGGGGGGCATGTTGATGCTGAAGTTTCAGGGACGGTCTCCCAGTGACATCTGAGCTGATTCCAAAATAATTAAAGAGTCCTTCACAGTCATGCGAAGTGCTGGGGGAAGAGCACGCAGTGGAAAAGGAAGCCCTTGGGGCTGGAGCACAGAGGCCAGAAGCTGAAGGGCGGCCTTATCTGGCACGCTTGGCGGGCAAAGGGGAGCTATGGAAAAGTTTCAGAAAGTGGAGGCTGGATTATGGTGGAAAATGGGCTAGGTTGGAGACTGTTGAAATAGTGGAGCTTGATTCTTTATATAAGAATAATAAATACAAAATTTAAACCAGGGATTATGGGAGAGCGGGGGAGAATAAGGGAATGGATTTTATACCCTCCAGGGAGACTAGAGGATGTGCAGATGCCCCTTCTGAAGAAGTGACTAAAATGACCCTCTGGTGGTTGGCTTGGCTAACTGTGGAATTGTTGGAGGGTCTCTGCCATTTCCAGAAGCAGGGAAAACAGGAGGAATAGCAGGCCTGGTGACAGATGGGGAAGTGAGGGGAGGAAGGAGGGTGGGCAAGTCAGGCGGAAAGGCCTCAGGGTCTTTCATGGAGACAGTAGACTAAAAACCTTATACAATTCCTCCTGATCCATGTAGGAGGCTTGGCCTGGAGACAGAGTTCAGAACACATTCAGAATTTATTCACATGACTCTCATTTATTTCCCACCATCACACTATAGTGACTACTATTATTATTCTTATTAAAAAAAGAAAGGAAACCAAGACGTAGAAGGGTTAAATCACTTTCCCGATTTCACAGGTAGAACTGTAGCGGAGCTTCGATTCAAACCCACGCAGTCTGACCCCAAAGTCAGTTTTCTTCGCCACAGTGGCCCCCATGCCTCTGGTCTTTGCCAAGTTCACTTAACTTCTCTGTACCTCAGTTTCCTCCTCTATAAATTAGGATAATGCTACCTAGCTCATATGCATTTGTTCAAGGATAAAGCTCTTGCCAAAACCCGTTTGGCTCGGTGGATAGAGCGTCGGCCTGCGGACTGAGAGGTCCCGGGTTCGATTCCGGTCAAGGGCATGTAACTGGGTTGCGGGCACATCCCCAGTGGGAGATGTGCAGGAGACAGCTGATCGATGTTTCTCTCTCATCGATGTTTCTAACTCTCTATCTCTCTCCCTTCCTCTCTGTAAAAAATCAATAAAATATATTAAAAAAAAAGGATAAAGCTCTTGACACTACCTGTCAGCCACTGTGAAGAGCAGTAAAAGGTACTTCTGTACACAGCAGTTGGGGGTACAGTTGATGGAACCTCTGAGGAAGCAGTTGGCAACATCTATGAAAATTAAGAACACAAGAAAGCCAGGGATATGCTTGCTAACGTGCTCGGAGGTGTGTGTTCAGGAATATTCGTAGCTGTGATATGTGTCGGAGCAGAATACTGATTCAGCAGCCCGTGTGGCCTGCAGTAGGCATTGACTAGAGGAGCCGTTAGGAAACTTAGCAATAGGGGCCAGAGACTAAACATTTTAGGGTTTGCAGATCACATGGTCTCTGACCCTGTGCTGCGAAAGCAGCCATAGACAATATGGGCAGTTGGTTTGCCCTGCATCACTGGTTCCGTCTCTCCTTCCCTTTTCCACCAAGGGACTTTCCTGATTCTTTGTTCCTCATGGAAAACTCCAAATTGGAAGAAAGAAATAGACTTTTAATTGAGTTCTTAAGCCCCTTGTTAGGATGTACCTTGCCCTGCCTTTGTCTCTCCTGGGACCCAGAAATCCCCTCCGGGGATAACACAACTTCCTATTTAATTCTTGGTTTCCCAGCAAAGGAAGACTACTAAATGCATATTAGGGGGGTGGGGGGTGGGGAGGGAAGGTGCCTATTGATGGCAAAGAGAGCTGGTTAGAACCAGGGAGAGAATTTTCTGGAGTCTAAGCTTGGCTCATATTCACTAAATCACACCTTTGACTGGAGTCAAACCCTGCATGTGTGCGTGTGTCGTGGAGAACTGGGCCCCATAATGGCCCAGGTCAACCATGGGTGACCCCTCAGTGCATGTGAATCAATGAGAGAGTGAAGGCCAGCGTTGAAAACAAGTGAAGTTCAGGGGAACGGCACAGAATGGAACCTGGGGGGAGAGTGTGTCCCAGGTGGTAAAGGTGAGGCTTGTGGAAGTCTGAGTTAGTGTCTGTGTGCGCGGAGGCACATTCTAATGCAGCCGTGGGCAAACTATGGCCCGCAGGCCGGATCTGGCCCGTTTGCAATGAATAAAACTAAAAAAAAAAAAAAAGACCGCACCCTTTTATGTTTACTTTGAATTTATATTAGTTCACAAAAACACTTTATCCATGCTTTTGTTCCGGCCCTCCGGTCCAGTTTAAGAACCCATTGTGGCCCTTGAGTCAAAAAGTTCGCCCACCCCTGGTCTAATGCATTTATTGTCAAGAGTGCTCAGAACCCTCAGAACCTGTGGGTTATAGGATACATGGCAAAGAGATGACCCCAGACCTGTTAATTGCCTGTTGCTTCTGTATGACAAATGTTCCCCCCCTAGGTATCCTCTATCGGATAGAGTCTATCCCATCACTCCTTTTACAGCCTCCACAGATTGTCAATATCGGAAAGCAGATGTGGGTGGTGGATAATTGGATGCACTTGACCATGATGCAAAGGTGTGGGCTTTAGGCATGCCTGTACTCTGACCTGCAGATGGTGCAGTCTGAAACAGGGTGACCAAAAAGAGTCCACTGGAAATGAGTCAGGAGGGCCAAGAGGTGCAGGCCCCACAGGGCAGGCAGGCCTTTCTGTGTTGGCTCCCTGGGCTATTTGGAAACATTCTGGAAACTCTTCAAAGCAGAGCTAAGATTCCTTTTTCTCTCTGGCGCACCAATATGTTACATCACCTATATTACAATAGTTTGCATCTTTTATGAACAAACCTGCAATACAATACCTTGTATATTGTATCACATTGTATTTGTTCAAGAAATATTTATTGAATACCCAGTATCTTCCAGGTGCTGGGGATGCAGGCAGGTGCAATCTGATAAAGTCCTGGCCCTTCATGGGATTTATGTTCAAGAGGGAGAGATATAAAGGACAAGCAAACAAATGACTACACAAGGTAACTTAGGTCTGTATGTGCTCTCACCCACAGGGTGTAAGAACAGTGAGGCAGTAGTGTTTATCCTGCTGCTTCTCTAGCCTGGCGCTGGCTGAACGAATGCTTGGTATTCCAGAGTCCCACCTGTAACAACGCATTTTCATTTGCTAGAGCGCTTTAGCAGGGAATGTCATAAACTGCCCGACTGGAAGCATCGCCCAAGTTGAAATCTCAATACAAGATTGACATCTCAATACAAGGCCATTGAAAAGCCATCAATTACCACACTTAGTGCTGGATCATTTTCTCACAGAATAGTTAATACTACGGCCCGCAGGCATAGACAGGAATCACTATTAATTCTGATGGTCGTTTTCAGTTACTGAGCACTCTGACAAGGCAAATTGGTGAAGAAACTTACATTATATTATTTTATCCTTTCCTCCTGGGGTAGTGTGGCAGGCAGAATCATGCCCCTCCCCCACTCTTTGCCCTAAGATGCCTACATCCTAACCCCTAGCACCTATGGATATGCTAGGTTACATGGCAAAGGGGAACTAAGAATGCTGGTGGAATAAGGCTGCTAATCATTTAACCTGAAAGTCAGATTATTCCGGATTATTCAAGCTGGTCCAATGCAAACACAAAGGTCCTTAAAAGTGGAAAAGGGAGGCGGGAGAGGAGGTCAGAGTGACGTAATGTCAGAAGAACTTGACCTGCTGCTACTGGCTTTGAAGATAGAGAAAGAGGCCGCAAGCCAAGGAATACAGGTGGAAATGACAAGGAAATGGATTCTGCACTAGAGCCTCCAGATTGAGCACAGCCCTGCCCACTCCCGGATTTTAGCCCAGTGAGGCCTATGTTAGACTTCCATCCTACAGAATTGTAAGACAATAAACCTGTGTTGGTTAAGCCGCTAAGTGGCTTGTTTTGTTTTGTTTTGTCTGTGCTGATAAATGCGATCCTCCTGGGTGCACGTGGCACCATGCTGCCAAGGCCTGTGGAAGCACAGGCCATTACTAACTGAAATTTTAATAGAAGGTCTAAGAGCTCCCAGAGAGCCAGGTTAACGGGACTTCTAAGAAGGGCACTAATTCTCAGAGCAACGTGTCCGCTGTGGAATGTATCACATTCTAGAAGTACTAGGACAGTGGAGGTCAGTCAGAACAGTCTCGATTGTCTGAAAAGACCAGAGCAGAAAATACCCAGGAAAAATATCAGTTCACAGGAAAGAGGAAAATATTTGAAATAAGAAAAACTTTTGAGTTTTCCTTTTGCTTTTCTTGTGTTGACCAAAGTGTCATGAAAGCAGGTAACATGTCACATGGGAGTGTTTCTAGGAAGGAGGGGGATGACTTTAAGTTCACATGAGCCAGTAACTTGTTCACAGCACGAGCCAGTTAGAGCCTCTTAAGCCACAAGAGGCCAGGTAATCAAAACATGGATAAACAAGCACAGACGCAAAGACAGCCCCTTTCTTAGCCTCCGGGAAACCCGTTAGACTGATTCTGACCTCCTCCAAGTGTCTTGTTCAATGACCCGGGGTGCAGATTGTGGGGACTGCCTGTTAAGTGAAAATTCTCAGCTAGACTTGAATATTTTCACAGAAACACAGGGCTCCCAGGAAGCCTCCTTAGCTTTTATGCCCAGTGTACCTGGAAGCAAGCTTCCGTGGGCCTGGAGGAGCTGGGGCCAGGCTGCAATTACTGGCTGCCAGCCTACAGGTTTTGAAGAGCATTCAGCCGAGTCCTCAAACTCAGTGAAGCCTCAGGCTCTGAGTCAAACAAGTTAAGAAATCACTTAGTTCAACTGGACCTTTAGCAGTCTTAATAACTTAACTTCTTCAGTGAATTGGGTCTGATTTTGTTGGCAAATTATTCTGAAAAAAAATCTATCCTTCTAACTCTTAGGGACTCAGTGTCCCTATGGAAAGTCAAATCAAATGAAGCACTTGATAGTCTGGGTCTCTGTTGACTATGCCCGTGGGACAGGCAGAGCACACCCGGATTAAATGCGCAGAGCAGAAGGGTAGCGCTGTTGAGGCTTTAGCAAGGTGGTTTAGAGCAAGGAGTTTCAGACACAAAAAGAACTGGATTTGAATGTGGGGTCAACCCACGTCCAGCTCTAACCTTGAGCTGACAGTTACCCAATCTTCATGGATCTTAGTTTTCTCATCTGCTCAATGGCCATGAAGACACTATTTTATCTTGCATTTCCTGTGAGCGTTAAATAGGAAAAGAGATAGAACTGTGATGCATAACCGTGATAGAACATCTGTGCAGAGTAGATGCTTGGTAGGTAGGAGCAATTTGAACTATTTTTATTAGTGGAGGTGATCACAAAGATTTCTTCATGCTCTAACTTCTCTGAATTTTGGTTTTCTAAACTCTTATTTAGGACTAATGCTAATACCTATCTCATATTGCTGTTGTGATTAAATGCAAAGTACTCAGTGACAGGTGCATTGTAAGTGCTCAAAAATGTTAGTTATTACTTTATAGTTATAAAAATTACTATTTGGGGCAGCTAGATAAAATCACATGGCATATTGAGGATAAAGCCATATATATACTATGTTGACTGGGAGTTAGTGGAAAAAATCTCTTAGGGCTAAAAACTAAAAGGGAATTAAGTTCTAGTCTTTTTGTTGGGATTGAGTTGGTGAAGCTATTTCCCATAGCCAAAACTCAGTGTGGCAGACACTGTTGGTGTCCCATACACATCTGCTGGATTCCCTTTTGCATCCTGACTCGGTGACTCCCAAATGCCACTACTACCTGCTCCACTGCCTGAAGCTGTCTTGTCTGCTACAGCCACCTGGTCCACGCACAGGGTGGTCTGATCACCCCGTCCCCACAGCAGCCATTCACTGGCTGGCCAGAGTTTGTGGATAAATACTGCAGGTCCTTTGCCCTTGTTGGAGCCAACAGGGAGAGGTGTTCTGCTCTGTCTCCTGTTCTCCAGGGATTTGAGTCCCAGGCACCCACAGCTGTAACCTTGCTTCCCTTCCTTGGTTCACACCCCAACCCCCTACTTGTACTCAAATTCTTGTCTTAGAGTCTACTTCTGGGGGAACTCAGTTTCAAAGGACAATGACATCCACCTTCTACTGGGTTGTGGAGTGGATTGTATGAAATCATAGGTGCATTGTATGACCTTTGGATACCAAACTACAAGTGCTGCATGTGAATGAAGACATATTCTTGTGCCAGGATCAAAGGTGTCCCTGCACTAATATTTAAGCCCTAGGAACCCGCCTAAGCTGATGGAGCCCCCATCCTAACTCAGGCTGCCGTGTCCTCATTCCAGGGCTCCTGTAAGTCATGCTGCAGCCACCCTCCTCCAGACCCATGGCTTTCCTTCATGTCATCCTGCTTATTTTCTATCTTAGCATTTATCACTGTTTGGATTTATCTTGTATCTTTTACCATCTCTATATGCCCTCTTCACAAGCACAGGGATCATGATTACCTTTTTCAAATCTACATCCCCAGCAGCCTAGAACAGAGCATGGCACAGAGCAGGTACTCAATATATGGCTGTTGAATGATGGTTCATTAATCCATTCTCAGCATCCCCCACTGACAGGAAACTGTGAATGTAGTACATAGAGTCTCATGAATCCCTCACTCAGCTACCCTCTGTGTTGACATCTTATATAACTAAAGTATGTCTGAGGCAGGACATCGATAGAGAGATCTTTTCAAACTGAAAATTAATTAAATCATGTCATTGTCCTGCTTATTTGCCTAGTGTATTCCCACTTTACTTCAAATACAATTTGTTTCTTATGTTCTACAAGGCCCTTCATGACCTGGTTCTTCCAAACTCTAAGAGTTCTCCTGATTCTTCCTTTACGTGGCGTGCCCCCGCTCCCCTACTTTTGCTCTTGTTAGTCCTTTAAAGGTACTTGGTGGTCTCCCAATGTGCTAGGAGGTGCTCTTCTCTCTGCCTGGTCTCCCATGACTGACTCCTCCTTCTGCAGGCCTCAGAGGGGCTCTCGTCGACCACCCTATTCTGCTCCACTCACCATGGCACCTCATTTCTTTTCTTCACAGCAGTAATAGAAATGTATCCTTACATGTTCTGCTTACTTGTCTATTACGTGAGCCTTTCAAACTTGAGGATAAGGTCCAAGATGTCGGAGCTATTGTTCATCTAGAAGTCTGACTTATAAAAATTCAGACTTATACCTCAACATTCAACAGCCAACTAGCACGTGTAGAGGGCTATAAAGGTCATCAACTTTCCCACATGTGCCCAGGTCAGCCTTTGTCGGACCCTGTGAGGTGGGATTTTCTGCATCTCCCTTTGACAGACAAGTGATCACAGCCGTGCCTGTTGCTCGCTGCCGTGGGCGATTTTGATGCCCTTGTTCCTTCCCCTCGGCCAGACTCTGATTTCACAGCTAAGTATAGTTCCTGCTCATGTGACCCCTTCATGCATGCACCTTCCAGGGCTCCCCCTTCCCTTCCTCAGGCCACTGTCCCCGGGGATGGAGGAGGGGCGGGCAGTGACAGCACTCATGCCTCCTACCCCAGCCCACTGCCTAATAGCTGTTAGGGCTCAAGGCTTGTTTCTCTGAAATAGCAGGAGCTGCTCAGTCTAAGGGCAGGTGCAGCCTGCAAACGTGGGCAAGTTACCACCCCTGTGGGCAAATCTCAGTCAACATGCACTGGGTGTTGGTAGATAAATCCTTCAGCTCCTGCCCCTTGACGGAAAGTTACTGGAGCCATTCTGAACGTGCTCTGATCCTGACGGAACTGAGCCCCTACAGCAAGCATGTCAAGCTTAAAGGCTAACACGGGCCAAATAAATGAGGCACGTGGCCCGTGGGCCACGAGTTTGACATGCTTGTCCTACAGCCTTCGACAGCAACACCCCGATGTGACTTTTTATCAGTTTTCCCTCCTCACCTATCTCACTCTCCCCTCCCTCACTCCTGCTCCTGGGATCATCTTCCCCTGCTTTCAGGGGAACCAAACTACCTACTGTGTGCCAGAAGCTGTTCTCATGCCTTAACGTGGCTTACCTTTTCCATCCTGTCAATCCTACCATGCATATATCACCGTTGTCTCCATTATAGACATGCGGCAGTGGACGGTGAAGTTAAGCATCTTGCCAAAGCCCACATCCCCCAGCGACTGAGGGTGCTCCCTCCCAGGGTGTCAACTCCCCTACGTTTCTAGTCTGCGCTGGCTTTCAGGCTTCTGTGGCTTCAGAAAAGCCCCAGGGCTTTGGTGAAGGCCTCAAGGAAGAAAATGGAGAGTCCAGTAAATGCCAGCGCAGGGGCTCCAGCCTCGCTGGCCCGATTTCCTACTGTGCGCTTTACCTCCTCCGAAGGACGAAGCTCAGGCAGGTGGAGTCGCACCTGAAGTACAGCGAGTGAGCAGGCAGCTGCGATGCCAAATCAGGCCTGCTGCACGCAGACCAGCTCTCCTGCTGCACGGATTACTCCCCTTCGGGAAAGGCCAGATCTGCTTGCTCTTTCCTTGAAACCGCAACGAATGAAGCCAGCTTAGTGAAATCCGTGTGGGACTACAGCAGCATGTGAGCCTGCAGCGACTGTGGAACAGCGTCCGATCTCCAAGGCAGGGAGTGCTTTCTGTTTACCAGAGTGCTGATGTAGATGTGCCCAAGGCTGCGAAAACGAACTGCTGGTTATGGGTTTCTGCTTTGGAGAGAGCATTCATGACAGTATCAGAAGCAGAGGCCACTGTGCTCCTGGCTGGTGCTGAAGGAAAGCAGTCGAGCCCAGACACCGTCCCAGGAAATGAAAGGTGGATGGGGCAGAACTCAGACCAGTTCCCCCTCCCAGCCCACTGCCCAAGAGATGTTAGGAGTCAAGGCTTGTTTCCTTTTCCAGGATGTCCTTTGTTCTGCCCTCCTCCACTCCACTCTCTACCCTGCAGCTGCTGAGATCTTTCCAGAATGCATTGCGTCCCTCCTCTGCTGAAAACCCTTCAATGTTCTCCCTTAGAGTTCTGGATCACAGCCCCCACACAGGGCTTCCCTCGCACACCCACCAGCAGCCACCTTCTCACAAAGACCCTCATTCATTGTCCTCTGGCAACTCTACATGTCCATCCTGCCACCCGAGAGCTTAGCAAGGCTGCTCTCTGCCTGGGCCATTCCCCCCACCCGGTCCTTGTGAAACTCTACGCATGTTCAGGACTGAAGCTCCCTCACATCTCCCTAACTAGCTCAGGTCCCTCCGATAAACGTTCTCAGGGAATCCTTGCCTCCCTGTGTTGCACACAGCATAGTTGGGGAATGATTATTTAATGTCTGTCTCTCTGAATAGAGTGTAAGTTTCTCAGGTAGGGGATGTTTCTGCTTTTGCTTACTCTCCTAACCCCAGTGCCTTGCATAGCGGTGGGTATATGGAAGGTTCCAGAATAGTGGAATGAGGGTAAGAGAATGGAAACACTGTGCATTTACCCCTTGTTCTTCCATTGTTAAAGCTAAACCAGGTTCTATTGTTGAGATTCTCCATTATCCAGCCAGCATTGTATGCAATAACTTTATTAAGATCAAATAGATATCACAATACAGATTTATCCAACAGGATCCAGAAATTGGTTACAGATATCATCTAACATTGTTTTGTGTTTAAATGTTTTCAACATCACAGATCACACAATGAGTTCACTACATTGATACCAACTTTTTTTAGAAATACAGCTTTCCCTCACTGTTGGGCCCTCGTGTTTCAATTGAGTTAAAACAAAGAAGCAAAGATTGGCATTTTCTTGATAATGTATTCATTCTGGGGGATCTTTCATGAGAACCCTCTTTGGAATATGGAGTGGCTTTTGGAAGTATTTTCTAATTAATGAGTAACATTTAAATTAGAATTAGTAAGTTGAGTTGAGGCTTGAGAATTTTTAATAATTAAGTTGATGAACGTATTAACTTTATAAATAAATAGGTTTTAAAAGTTTAGTTGGTAATTTAGGTCCTGCAGACTATCTTCTTTAATATGTTAACACAATAGCTTCTTGACTATGATGTCTGATATCTACATCTCTATTATTCTAAGAAAACAGCACTTTATAAACACAAAAAGTTCTTGGGCTTTTTGTTCTTGGCCCATAGGATAAGATCCACAAAATACCATAGAAAGTTACAGGAATGTAAATATTTAGCTAAGTAAATAGAATAAATATTGGGTAATCACCATATATTAACATTGAATATCTACTAATAGGGATAGAAGAACCCCGAACCTTAGTTACAATGCATTCAGAACTGGAGAAGCCAGAGAGACAAATTTACAAGTATACGAAGTATGAATATTTTTTTGAACATCCATTTAACAAATTCATGGTGCAAACTGGAAAATTTTCATGAATTCCATTAAAATGTTCATTTTGTGAGAAAAATGCCTATTCATGCACTAAGTCATATAAGTATCATTTATGAAGTAAAAAAAAAAAACAAGAGTAACTGTCTGAAACAAATACTTGAGACTTAATCCTATAGGGCCTACACCTCAAAATAATAATACATGCACATTGAGATACACCAAATTGTCTTATAGAAATCATTAAAATGACTTTTGCAGCAAAATGCATAGGAAAACTCAGTGCTATTTAATTTACTTTATGCATATTACATACTAGAGACTTTAAACTACAACATATTTCTACTATCTCAACACACATACAAAACGACCATGTATCTGTGTATATAACAAGGTACAATATCCAATTAGCCATCTTTGATGAATGACATATCTCCTCATGTCATCTTGTCTTTAAGTACCCTTTATCATGACACAGCCTTTCTGCCTTAATGAGGATTACAGATCTCTGATTTACATTCAACACTCTCTGCATGAATAAGTGATTGAAATGCATAAAAATTCTCCTGCCACTGGAAGATGGCGAGGCTATCTCCAGAGGATTGCAAATACTACCCTGTTAAATCGGATTGCTGAAGGAGGCAGGGCCACTGGACTGTTGGCCAAACTCACCAGAGGCTGGCCCCAAACTCTCCTGCTGGCTGTACCCGCCTCCGGACCCATAGCTGTCTTGGTTGTACCTTCCTTGGTTATAGCTGCTAGAGTGCTTCTCCATTGGGTCTGGAAGATACCTCTGTCCTGAGGAATGCCAGCCGGTCTCCTTGAAAACAAACCAGATGTTTCCAGCCCAGAGAATGAAGTTCAAGAATCCAAAGACCTAAAGGAGAACAAAAGCAAATCTATAATAAAAGCGTAATATGCTAATTAGACCAGACATCCTTCCAGACGTCCTTCCAGAAAATCTTCTGGACGAAGCCAGGGCTGCGAGGGAAACCCAGGTCCTGGGTGCCAGAGGGAAGCCAGTGCCAGCAGCTGGGCGAAGGAAGGCCTACTCTTACACGAATTTCATGCATTGGGCCTCTAGTGAATTAATAAGATGTGCAGAAACCCAAGAAAAACCTCAATTTCACAATATGAAAGATCACTTATTCCCTTCAATGTTGAGGCCATCTGAATGTTGTTGAGTGCTTACTACATGTGAGGCACTGCATAAAGGAGTTTATGTATATCAATCAGCTAGTCTAAGTGGAAGGTGGCATTATTATATCCATATTAACAATGTGAAAACTGAGGTTAAGCAAGGCTTAAGAATCTTGTTCAAGGTCACATAACTTGGTAAGTATGAGATCTCAGAGTCAAAGCCCTGTTCTGTCTGACTCCATAGACTGAGTTTCTCTCTTCTAGCTCCCCAAATGGGCATTCCTCACGGTGTGTAAGGGGTACAGGATTATTTTCATTTTAATGATGGTCCATTAATTTACCTTCATTTTGTGGCAAGAGGTACTCTTTTTCTGTTTGTTGTAATGATGTAAAGAAAATGAGTCCCTTGAAGAAGAAGTATGGGAGAGACAGTGGTACGGGGTATGCAGAGAGCATGTATGTGATTGTGTGCAGAGAGGTGGCACATCCGTGCCTCTGGCATTCAGGAGGGAACACTAAAACCGGAGGAGGAACAAAATGCAGGTTTCAGAGGCAGGAATGTTTCCTCAAACAAGGGGTGTGAGGCCTTGCTGTGCAAATTCCTCTTTTTCTCCAGGTGTGTCCTGGGCGGGTGACCAGGTGTGAAGAGTTGGATGGGAGCAGAAGTGTTCATGGCTGCCAGGGGCCCAGACAAAACAGTGGTTCTGCAGCCTTCCCCAAGGCAGATGGCTGCCCTGGGCATTAACCCCCGGCAGTCAGTTTAATGGCCCCCATTGGAGCCAGGTAACAACAGTAGCATACAAAACGGTGACATTAAAGTAAGTTTAGTAACCACTCCAGCCAAAATGCACTTGAGCCGTAGCCTGGAGTAGGGTGTTGCAAGTCCTGCTGGGTCAACATTGGCCCCTTGGTTGCTGAATGGCGGGTGGTCCAGAATGCCCTGGGGCTGCGAGTGGGGAGCTAGTACGGTCAAGATGAGTGGTCTTGGGGGCGTGGAGCAGGACCCACTTACCAAAGTATTTCCGTCTTTTAGCGGCAGGTGAATCAGGCAGACCGACTGATTGTCAGCCTTGCAGGCGCCTGCAGGCTTTGGAATCAGAGGGGCCTGGGCTTGGCAATTTCTTGCTCTCTGACCTCAGACAAGGCAGCTAGCCTCCAAACCTCATCGTATGAAATGCAAACAATTATTCCTTCCTTGGGGGAAGGTGTTGCATAGAGCAGCTGGACAGTGTCCAGCACGTTAGTAAATGCTGACCGAGTGCTAAGCTATGCTCGGAACCACTTCCTGAAGTATTTCCATGAATTGTTTTCAGTTGACTCTTCTGCGGCAGCAGAAACAGAAACAGGGCTTAGACAGTGAGGCCGTATTCTTGAAGATGTCAAGAGCCCAAACTGAGTTTCTAAGCCCCTAATTGATCTAATTGAAGAGTGGTTTGTCCAGACCTCCCACCCTCCCTTCCTCCGACCCTCGCTCCTATCCCGTCTGCTTCCTTTCCTTTAACATTGACTGACATTTACTTACTATTACTTTGTGCTGTGCTCTAGGCTCCTTGCTGAGGGAGATACAAAACATAAATAAGGCACTTATACTAGTGTAATAGCTGCACCATCAAAATGAATTGGGTAAACACTGACATGACTCTAATTTACATAGAGGACCTTTTAACTGTGTGTACACTAACTAACTAGGACATTTTCCATCAAAAGGGAGATTTTGGTTAAATTGTACTTCTGTACAAATGTGTCAACATTATATACAAGTAGAAAAATTATCAAGGAATCTTTTCAGATATGGAAGGTGCGGGGGGCTGCACCTTTAACTGTTTTCTAGTTATTGGTCTCTATTTTTCCCCTGATGCTACTTGGTTGCTAAAAAAGGAATACTCAAGAAGAACCTGGAAATCAGGGAAATGCAACTTAAATTAAGAATGTAATCAATGTGCCCATATCTAAGGAACAGCGATGTCTCACTCCATTCATATCACAGAGATAGCAGGCCTCGAGGCTGGCACATTTTAGGGGCACACAGGCTCTTGAATATTTTCTTGCCACTGAAACTGGAGTGAGGATTTTGATTCAAGCTCAGATGTGAGGACGGACAAGAGAGAGACACCAGGTACCATGAGAGAGGGGAGATGAAATATGGATGAACTGAAATGTGTCAAGATCGCCTATGGTGAGGCTGGTGACACCGAGTGGAAATCATGGATAGAAGGGCAATGAACCTTGGTAAGGAAAGTTGAGAGAGTGAAAAACACTCTTTTCTTTCCCTTGCGAGGCCCTAACACTATGTGAGATTTAAGCAAATAAATGCACTTTTTGTAGCAGCTTTCCTTGGAAACTTACTGAGCATTTGCCAATGCTGGGCACTATGATAAGTACTTAGATATTATTGCATCAAATCCTTTCCACAGTCTTGTGAGGTCTCTTTTATAATATCCCCAATTTACAGAAGATGAAAAACTATAGATTTTGTAGACAACATAACTAAGTTTAGGAAGCTTACTAAATTTGCCTGAGAACAGTCAGTTATTGAGCAGCGGAGCCAGAATTCAAATGCCTGCAGATTCACTGAAAAAACCCAGCCCTTCACCACGTCAGTGGCGACAGCATTAGGAGAACTTGGCTCTAGTCTGGCATTGCTGTCACTGCTCAAGAAACCTTATGCAAAGCCCCCCGCCTCAGCTCCCTGCATCTGGAACAGCTGGATGGTACGCCTACCTATCAGTGTTATGGAGAAATTATAGATGCCAAAGTGCTTTGAAGAAAGTATATTGTTACCCAGTTACAAAGTATAGTTATTTTGGCCCAAGATGAGCTAATGGGATTCTACCAGAAATCCGGGGTTAGACCTGAGGGGCTTTTTCTCAGTCCGAGACATTTCTGTAAAAAGAAATATAAACACAGAAATTGTACAGTGGCAGTCTTCTCTTGTGTGAGCAGAAAAAAGAGAAAAACTCCCATCTGATAACAGGGAATCCTGTGGCAGCTATGCAGGCAGCATCAGAGATGGGGGAGGGAGGATGGGAACTGTCCCATTTCCTACCAGCCTTCCAGGGCCCTGGCCCTGGGTCCTGCCTTTGGAAGAGACATTTTTAGTATTTTTTTTAATTATTTTTATTTTTATTTTTGTTAAAAGCTAGCTCAGTATGATTCGGAGCTGAATGAGTTTGCAAGGAAAAAAAATGGCTGTGCTTTTCAGACTAACGTACTGTCCTGCTTTTGGGAATAGAAATGTGATTGCCCTTGCGGAGCTCTCTCCAGGGACTCTGCATTTTGAGCAGAGCTATGCAACTTGCCATCGACAGCACCTTGATGGGACCTTTCTTCGGTACCTGACACCTGGAACCTTGATCCTGCCCTGGACCCTGCTGTGTGTAAAGCCTGTTTCTTCGGGTCTCATCAGTTTCCTCCGCTACTAATTTTCCTGATAAAGTGCGTCAGAGTCAGTTTCTGTTACTTGCAACCCTAATATTCTAATGCACACAGATGTTGGTGCTAGAAGTGAAGGTGCGAAGAACAGACTGTGGGGAGATGAGGATTGTTTTGTAGTAACCAGTGTGAATGGAGTTTTCTGTCACTAGGAACTGGAAGACCTTAACTGATATGGATCTATAATTATAACAGGGTTGGATCCCCGGTCAGGGCACATACCCAGGTATCGAATTGGATCCCGGGAAGAGGGCATGTGGGAAACAGCCAATAAAAAATTACCAATAAAAATTTTTTTAAATGACTGTGAGACACTAATACATAGTCTGTTTCCAAGTTCACTATTTTACCCAGGCAAGATTCACAGCCCAGCCACCAGGAGCTGATGTGCAACCCTCCTCCCTTCTTATAAACCTTCTCAGATTAAATTTCAGAAAGCTGCAGGAGCATAAATTAACCTTGAAGCAAAGAGAATTATTTTCGGGGGCTGCTAAAGAATGCTGTTCCCTCAACCAGCGCTGCTGAGTCATTTATTTTCCGATAACTACTATTCTTTTTGTTGCCAGTATAGCTTCTGTCTTTCTCAGACATAGTTTCTTTCTTTGGAATAACACAAGTTCTTACACTAATACAGGAAGAATCCAATTTAGCAACCTGCTGCCTGTCAGGTTTTCTGTCTTCCTGGAAAAGCTATCCATTTGATGAGAATATCTGACTTTGTTTAACTAATATAGTGCAGCTTTTCTGAAGTTATCAAGCAAATAAACTGGGAGCCTAGAAAAGGTAAAAAGTCACCATAACATTTGTAAGTGCTTTCTTATCCGATGCATTTCTTTCTGTCGCCTACCAAGTCTGGGCATTTTTCTTTAGACAATCAATTGGATGTATTCTAGCTCTGTGTGGCTTGAACAATGTTTTCTTCCCAGTAACCTTTAGGCCATCAAATATTCATTTTTAACTTCTGGCAGGCTTCAGCCTTAACATTCAGATTTTATATCGGCTTCGGGCTTAGAATTTTGATTTGACTGTCATCCAAGCAACAGCTGCCAATTCCTGCCGAGCTCTCATTAAGAACTTTGTAATTGGCAGCATTGAAGTCTATGGGTTCTGACAATAGTAACTTCAGGACCAAAGGGTCAGCTTGCACAGGGAGTGAAATATCACCTGTTAGAACGGCCTAGTTTTGGAGGCAGAAACTTCCAAGATGACTTCTGAGCTGTTTTATTCACTTGACAGGCAAACAAAGAATTGGCAGATAAAGCACAGGTGGGAACATACCACAGACGTGTTTAAGCTGGACATCACGGGGCTGTGGACAGCCATGCACTTGTTGGATGGCTGTTTGCAGGCTGACATCAGTAACAACACTTCTTTGGGATCCGTTGCGACCTTGACATCAGACAGTCCTTTTGCCCATGCTGATGAACCCACCAACCACAAGAACGAAAAGACTACGGTGACGATGAAGTCCTATAGAACAAACAGAAAGATAAAACAGTGAAAGAAATGTGAATTTTAGAAACAAATCATTTAGTTTATACAACTGTTTGGTTTGTCTTCTGGAAAATTCCAAGATCCCATAGCAATGAAACCAAGGAAAAGTTGAGAAACAACAACAACAAAGTTTTGTGATATTACACTTATATGTCTATAAAATCCTATATAATAAAAGGGTAATGTGCAAATTGACCCTAATGGCGGGATGACCAGAACGACTTCTTGACCAGTCACTATGAGACGCACTGACCACCTCTCAGTCCCTTTCTCCAGCTGGCAGGCTCTGATTGCCCTATGGTGAACAGGGAACCGGGGTGGGTGGTGGTGGGGGAGGGTGAGGAGGGGGGCAGGGCCGGCTGCAGGCAGCCTGGAAAGATGGCCCTGATCTCAGGCCAGCCTAGGAACCCTACCACTCACGAATTTTGTGAACCAGGCTTCTAGTAAGTAATAATAGTAATATTTTTCTTAAATGCTTACTATATCCCCAGAATAATGTTAAGTACTTATAACCCTCACCTAATTGCTCCCACAAGACCCCTGTAAGGAGATTGCAATCATGATCCCATTTGCACATGGCAAACTCACACAGAAGGGCTGAACAGCTTGTCTGAGATCTGCATGGACGATCAGTGATGGTATGAGAATTCAAACGCAGGCAACACAACTCCTGAGTCCATGTTCTTAACTACCATGCTATGATGGTTTCAAATATTTAAAGAGACTTGCTGATTGGTAAAGACTTCTAAATGGTAATATTCATTCATTCATTCATACATTCATTCTTTTAACAAGCCTATGCATTGTCTACAGCATGCTTGAGACTGTGCTAAGTGGGGGACAATAATAGCTATAATGTTTTGAGTTCTTTTGAGAGATTTTATATGAAATTATCCATAAAAGTGTCATGTTAGCATTTTAGTGACATTTTTAGGATGAGGAAACTGAGGCCCAGGTACATCAGGTAACACATGGAAAGCAGTAGAACAGAATGCAAATACGATCTGTCTGACTTAGAAAATTGTCTGATATAAGTTCAGAGGAAAGAAGCTTCTTTATTCACTTCAAGCAAAATCGCTATGACATAGAGGATGAATACTTTCAAGAAACATCTCCAAGTTTCCGATGATATCCTCCCTTGAAATTTAGAGGTGGCAGGGGTGGGAGTCACTGTCCAGACTTCAGCAGGGGTTAATTTCCAAAATACATAAAGAAGTTATACAACTCAACAAAAGGAAGATAAATAATCCAATTAAAAAATGGGCAAATGCCCAGCTGGCATGGTTCAGTGGTTGAGCGTTGATTTATGAACCAGGAGGTCACAGTTAGATTCCTGGTCAGGACACATGCCCAGGTTGCAGGTTCCATTCCAATGTGGGATGTGCAAGAGGCACCCGATCGATGATTCTCATCATTTGTTTCTCTCAACCCAGACAACTCAACACCAAAAGGTACCTCCCAAACTAAAATAATGCAATTAAAAAGTGCAAAGGACCTGAATAGACACTTTTCTAAAGAGGCCATGCAGATGGCCAAGAGACATATGAAAAAATGCTAAACATCACTAATCATCAGAAAAATGCAAAATTAAACCACAATTAGATATCAGCTCATACTTATCAGAATGGTTACCATCAATAAATCAAAAAAACAGTAAGTGCTGGTGAGGATGTGGAGAAAAGGGAACCCTTGTGCACTGCTGGTGGGAATGCAGACTGGTGCAGCCACTGTGGAGAACAGTATGGAGTTTCTTCAAAGAATAAAAAATGGATCTATCTCTTGACCGAACAATCCCACTTCTGGGAATATATTTTAAGAATCCTGAAACACCAATTCCAAACAATCTGGAAACTTGGAGATGCTACTGAACATCTTATCCACCTCTTTGATTTTTACGTATTTGTTAGCTCTTCCAAAATATGTGGGGGGCTACCATTGACACAACGAGGTGAAAATGCTAAAATCTAGGCAATTACCCACCAGCTTTGTCTACCTGACGTGAAACATCTGGGCCTTGTGACCATATCTGCAGAGGGAAGGCTGCGTGCAGATGAAAGGACTGGAGGAAGTGTGGCACACAGGGGCGTGGCAGGAGGCTCAGAGTCAAAAGTGGCCAGATCTGAACTTGACCTTCCACGGGTACTCTGAGGTACAATGTTCTCTCATCATGTAAACAAAACTCCGCCACCACAGTCTTTTATGTATATAAAACTTGGGACTCAGATGTATATGAGATAACACCACACACACACACACACACACACACACACACACACACACACTTTTTAAGAAAGAGATAACACACAACTATCTTTTCCCTCCATACAATGGCAAAGAGTAAAGTCATGGATAATTAAAATATCAGGTAGTCTTAAGTCATTTGCCAGATCAGCCGAATCAACCCTGGCGACCAATGGGGTGACAGATGTCGCAGCCAGATCGCCCTCACATCCTTAAGTCATTTCTTAATTTGTCTAAATATTTTTAAGTTGCCCCCACCACTAACCTACACTTTAAAATGGATGTGTATTATAGGAAATCATTTCAAGGAAGTTACACGGAGAAATGTTGACTCAGAAAATGCCGGCAGAACTTCCGGTTGCCACCTTCTGAACCCGGCTCTATGCTCTCTTGCCATCACCTTCACTGAAAGTGGAAAAAAAAATGCGCCTCTCCTCCTCCAGAATTACATAACCTTAGAGTGGGAGTAACTGCCGAGATAAATCCGGGCTGTCAATGACTCCTTTGAAAACATAATCCTGTTAACTTACTGTTCTGCACCACCAATTACCTCCCAGACAGGGCAGGGAAGAGTTGATTTGTGTGGCTGGAAATAATGCAAGAAAGCAAAATGGTCAGGGGTTTTACAGCTCTCTGGGCTTCAGTGTCTCTATCTGTAACATGAAATAGGACTGCCTAACTCAAAGGATTGTTGTGGAAATTAAACTTAAGTAAACACGTTAAGCATGGAGATGGGAACACTCTAAGTGTTGAGTTAATGGGTGGGATGGTGATGGTGGTGAAGATGATGGCGTGGCTGGATTTTTCATGGTGAATGATGTTGGACCATAAATTCAGCTACAATGACTTGGTTGTTTTTTTTTTTTTTCCCCAATCTGTATTCTAATGTCTTTTGAAAATAGATTCATGCTGAGGTTAAATTCATATGGCCAAAATTTTGCTAATACAGTCTAAATTTTGAGCCAGTGGTTCTTTATACGTAGAGCTTCAATAATACTTTGTGACAACCAGACACATGCACGTGTGTGTGTGTGTGTGTGTGTGTGTGTGTGTGAATATTTCACCTGGCTGCAGTGCATGATTGGAAAAGAGCTGGGTGGCTGGGTTAAGACATGTAAGGCCATTTGAAGATGTTCTGCCTGAGAGAATGAGCCACTGCTCTGATCAATGCTCACTCAGGAGGCACATAGCCTGTGCTAGCCCAAGTCTGTTCCCAAGTTGGTCCCATTCACGAGACTGTAGTGTTTCCTTGGGGATGGGACAGTCTGAAGCACTTGTGTCCCTGTGCCTCACCCAAAATCTGCCACATATACCAGTTCTCATATATACCACTGAATGGAGGAGAAAGGATAGAGACTTCACATTTGGCTGAGTCACTTAGAGGGAAAAGCATTTGGATTTCAAAAATTGGCCTGTTCCCTAAATTATCTCAAAGATATAAGAAACTCTAACACTGGCTGCCTATAAAAAAATGAAGTGACTGAAAGATAGGGATGGAATAAGGTTTTCTTTTTGGGGGGAGGGCATTGTTTTTCTTTTTCTTCTTTTTTTAAATATATCTTTTTATTGATTTCAGAGAGGAAGGGAGAGAGAGAGATAGAAACATCAATGATGAGAGAGAATCATTAATTGGCTGCCTCCTGCTCGCCCCCTACTGGGGGGATCGAGCCAGCAACCAGGGCATGTGCCCTTGGCTGGAATCGAACCTGAGATCCTTTAGTCCACAGGCTGATGCTCTATCCACTGAGCCAAACATGTAGGGCTATTATTTTTCTTTATGCATACCTTTCCCCTTTGCCCTGTGTACCCTTTTAAACGGTGGATTTGAAAACGTTAGTATAATTTTAGAATAGGCATATTTTACTGGATTTGACCTTTGGCAATAGTGAGAAATCTTCTGTTTAGGGGAATGATTATGATTATATTTCACACTTCCCTCCCACAAATATTTTTTTTTTGCAAGTGAGCAAGAGGTGTTAGCTCAGTTAGGTTCATGAAAAGAGCTGCTATTTTTTAAGCATTCCTTATGCCTTTCTAGAATTGAAGACCCATTATCCTGTCATGGATCAACCCATCTGTCAGCCCGCAACAGATGGTTAGAATGAAGAACTTCTAAATACCAAGGAGGAAACTGTTCTGCACTTTGCCATCCGCAGCTAAAATCCAGCCCGACTTCAGAAAAGTCCTTTGCACGCCCCACTCAGCATAGGAAGTGCCAGTGAGGAGAATATTACATTTGAATTACAAATTAGATGCCTTCCTCAAAAAGGTGGCTCTTGGGCCCACAGCGGTTGGCGTTTCTCAATTAGTTGGAGGGAAAGATACCTGGTTTGAGTCTCGGTTATGCTGCTCCTTGGCTGCGTGGCCTTGGACAATTTCTTTGACCATATAGACCTTTATTTCCTCGACTGAAATAGTAGAGAAGTAGTGGCTTATCTTAGAGAGCTATTGCAAGATGAAAAAATGAGGATAATCTATGGGACAGTATCTTACACAGCCAGGCCCCTGGTAACTGACGGAGATTATTTTCACCATCAGTTCTTCCCTTCGGTTCTTATCCCACTTCTTGTGATGTTTACTCCACGTCAAAGGTTCCACGTCTTTGGTGGCAAGGTTTGGGCTGGGTGCATGGGGCAGAGGAAGGCCCACGTGTGCAAGTGCAAGGTGGGCCTGGAGCTGGGGGAGCAGCTGTCCTTCTGCGGTGTGTGCTGTGTACAGTGCCCCTCGATGAAACGCTGCGTTGTTTGATGTGTGCACAGGAGGATGGATGGGCGGACCCATGGAACTGCACCATCATTGCATCCTAGGCCCTAATCAAAAACTGTATTTATTGATTTCAGAAAGAGAGACAGAAACATCAATGATGAGAGAGAACTGGCTGCCTCCTGCACAACCCCCACTGGGGATTGAACACTCAACCTGGGCATGTGCCCTGACTGAGAATTGAAACATAACCTCCTGGTTCATAGGTCAATGCTCAACCACTGAGCCACACTAGGGGGTCTAGAGTCTAGGGGGTGCATGTTCTTGTAAGCTGCTGGTACGGGGGACTTCTGTTCAAACCCTCGTAAGGAGACTAATCCTATGTTTTCTTGGTTTTCATTTTCAGGCTGGATAAAATACGTATTTGTGACTCTTGCCCTGTTAGCCATAAATATTAGTTGCACTGTAACTTAGGTTTCAGGCCTCACCTAGCTGAGTGCGCTTCATTTTGCCACTTCTATCCTATTTCCAACATATAACTGTGAGAATGTAACATGCACAGTTCTTTCCGGCGGGCGTTTTGGGAGTTCAGTGTCCCGCTGCCCTGTATGATTTGTCTGTGCTCATGTCTGTGCTGAGAGGGAGTGGCAGGCCTCGAGAAGCAAGGCGTGTCCGAGAGCAGGGCGTGCCCACTGTCTGCCAGGCCTCGTGTTGAGCTGCAGATTCCCATTCAGTGGTCTGGAGGGGGCCTGAGAGTCTGTGCTTCCGAGTGACACCAGGGCTGCTGGTCTGGGGACAAACATTGAGAAGCAAGGTCCTAGCCTAGGGGGAAATTCCCTCCACAAAACGTCCCCGGCCACGGGCACCTCTGCTCTCCAGGGCCCCACTCCAGCGGGCTTTCCGCAGCACTGCACACGCTGCCGCTCAGCCTCATTATCATAGGTCTGTCTCATGTTCCCAGTTCCCTTTTTAGATTAGTCTCTTGTTACTTGCTGTCTTCTATCATTTATTGAAGAGCTTCTACATAGCACACACTCTGATAAGTGTTATCTTCATTTAATTCTCAGTGAGAAGGCGGATGCTGTTACTACCATTGATTAACAGGGGAGGCTATAGAGGCACAGAGAGGTTACGTAAGCTACCCAGGGTCACCAGCCAGCAAGCAGCCTAACCAAGACACAAACACAGTTTGGTTCTGGAGCCGGGGCTGTCGCTCATCCAGGCGTTGCTACGATTACGCCTCCCTGGAATGGTGCCTGGTGTCTTCATAACTCCTGCAACACCCTTTCCAGGGTTATACCTAACACTTCCAAGCCGATAGAGCACACATCCCTTGTACAAGCAAAGAAAATGCAGAGAAGCAGTTTTTATCTTATTTTTCCCTTTTTGAAAAATATATTTATTGATTTCAGAAAGGAAGGGAGAGGGAGAGAGAGAGACAGAAACATCAATGATGAGAGAGAATTGGCTGCCTCTTGCACAACCCCCACTGGGGATTGAACCCACAACCTGGACATGTGCCCTGACCGAGAATCGAAACATAACCTCCTGGTTCATAGGTCAATGCTCAACCACTGAGCCACACTAGCTGGGCTGTTTTTGTCTCCCCCCCACCCCCAAACTGGCTGCTTAATAAAAACTGTGGAGCTGAGTGTCGGGAGTTAGGACTAACAGCCTCAGACAGCAGTGCAATAACATGCGCTCCACCAAACTGCACATTAGAATCTGGCTGTGAGCAGTTCTGCTGCGTGGGCACCGTTTGACCTGTGCTATATTAAAATCTGCTATAATGAGATCCCATTATATGCCATATTGCATCCTGTTGATGAGAGGAACAATTAGATATTACAAAAATGAAGGTTCTACATATGATGTTCTTAATCACAATAAGGACCCTGATTCCACACAAATTTGCAGAAATTAGCTGAAGATGTAATAACCTTGTACCAGTTGGCAGAGATGCCCTTAAGTGCTGCTTATAATATCGTATTATGTCTTTAAAAAAATTTTTTTTACTATCTCCAAAATGAAACCAAATAGAAAGAATTTTTTGTTGTTTTGTTTTTGGGTTTTTTAAGTGCACAAAGCAGGCTGCACCTCATTCTGGAGGTCCACACGCACCCTCCTGGTCCCATATTGCAGGAACCACCCCCATGCTATTTGTGCACCAGGGCCCTGGAAAACACCTGGGAAATAAACACAGCACAAGGACTTTGATGATTTTGAGAGAACGCAGAATTATGGTACCTGTACGGTAATGGTGTATAGCTTACGCTAAAAATAAATGCATACTTGCAATAATGATTATCTTTGAAAATGTGGTGAAAGTATGAGTGTTGAATCATACACATGTGAAGATGTGTGCTAAAAGCCTTTTGTAATGAGAAAGTCATCAAGAGTCCAAATAACCTTTTAAAAATATGTATTTCTATTCATTTCAGAGAGGGAGAGGGAAAAGAAACATAAATGAATGAGAATCATGATCATAAATGGATGAGAGAGGGGAAGAGAGAAAGAAACATAAATGGAAAGAGAATCATGCCTCCTGCATACCCTACATTGGGGATCCAGCCCGAAACCCAGGCATGTGCCCCGACCAGGAATCGAACCGTGACCTCCTGGTTTGCAGGTCGACACTCAACCACTGAGCCATGCCGGCCTGGTTCCAAATAACCTTTGATAAACCTTTCGAGTCTCCCATAGTGAGTGCGTCTTGCTTCTGTGCACACACCAGTGTGGGCTTGTGTTTGGGGGCAGGGGTGAAGAGCGCGGCTCTTGGCACATGGAAATGCGTCAGTTCAGGGGGCTGCTCTCACCGCGAGGACCACGGAGGAGCTGAGGGACCGGGCAGCTGTGCCGATCTTTCCAGGGGATGGCAGGCAGGCCTGCGGCTGGAGATGCTGGCTCCCCTTGTTCTCTAGATCTGTCTTGTGTGTGTTGTGTTATTTTTTGCCCCCCCCCCCTTCTTTTATAAAAACATTTCACTGAATGACTGAGAATGCGTCAAATGCACACACAGTGTTGTGTTGTTGGTTTGGACTGGCCTTGAGGTTTTTTGTTTTGTGTTAGTGACAATCTCCCAGCCCACCTTCCTCAAAGGTTGGAAAATAATGGGTCTCAATCTAGTGCTCCTTTGAAGCAATTTGGAATGGAGGCTGGGGGAACCTTGCTGCGGAGTTAGTATGCAGCTTTCTGACTGTCCTCTGGACAGTGGGAGAAACGCCCTTGCAGATCCCTCCTCCCCGCTTCCCCATCTCTCCGGTTTCCAGGCGCCAGGAGGGCAGTAGGCACAGGGGTAATCCCTACAGCTCTGGATTCTTCTTCTCTGACTCACTGTATGATTTTAGCCATGATCCTTCAGCCCCCTCTCCCTTAGTTCCCCCATCTGTAAACGAGGGACAATTACTACCTCATAAAATTGTTCTGATTAAGTGAGATGTAATATGTAAACACTCACTCCATGCCTGGTGTATGACAGATACTCAATAAATATTAGCTGTTGGCGTGATTATTCCCAGGTATAGGAGACACAGGGCAGAACTGTTTAACAATGAGATTTCATTGTCAAGAGTGCATTTCCAAAGCAGGTCTAGAATGAGAACAACCCCCCTGGCCTTCAGGACTGACTGAGAGTGGTGGCTGAACCTCAGAGGCTGACAACATGTTAATAAAGGCTGACGTTGGCATTGGGTTCATGCTCCGGCTTCTTCTAAGCCAGGCAGCAGCTGCCCAGCTGAGGTCCTGCCTCGGAGGCACTCGTGCCGCTGTGTGCCTGGCTCCGTGGGCACGTCCTTTATGTGCTCCGGCTGTACTCCGCCGGTCCACTCCCCACAGGCCACGCCTGACTCAGGGTTGTATTGCTACGAGCAAGGAATAGTTATTAAAGTATTTTTCTGAGTCACATTTTTTGTTGCCCCAGGGCACTTAATTCCATGCATTTTGGCAAAGACACGCACTTTCCCACAAATAATGTTGTATTTACTGAATCACCCACATTTTATCAAAACAAATATATTTTCCTCAAGACAAGGAGAACGTTCTCAAAAGAACGTTCTATTCTACAGAGGTTTTGATGATTTTTACTTATTAACAAAAAGTAATTAAAATAAAGAGCTTTGGTTTTCTAATATTCACTGACTTCTTTGTTTCTAAACACAAAATGGATGCGAGGACTAATTTCACCTCGGCCGTTAGCGAGCTCCTCGCTCAGCTGGGTCACATAATAGCTATTTTGAAGCATGAATGCTGCTCACTTTGGCAGCACATATACTAAAATATTAAGCATGAATGGGAAGACCTTTCAAATGAAAATTCTTAATCCATTTTTAATAATTTAAAAATAGAACAGTCTTCCACCCCACCCTTGGCATTCAAAACTCAGGCAAAAGACCAGACTGTTCTTCCTTAAAATGATAACAACTTTTTTGTTTGCTTATTTGTTTTTATAGCTAGATATGAGGAACCAACCTCAAAAAGAATCTGAAGTTACTTATGTTCTTCAAGTGAGAACTAGGAAAATTAGTTAGATAATCCAAAATGATACAAAACACCAAAAACAAACAAACAAACAAAAAATCAGTAAACTGCACTGATCACACATCACTTTTCGCCGTGTGTCAAGTGACCTTCTAGACACTGGGACACAGTGGACAAAAGCAGACAGAATCCCTGCCCGCAGCACACTTTCTTGTGGAATGAGCTGCCCCTGTTAAGTGCCGCTCATAGTATCATATCATGATAGACAACGAACATGGTAAATAAGTGAAGTATTAGTGGTTTGGATAGTGGTAAGTGTTACATGAGAAAAAAACAACACGGGGCAAGGACAGGAACTGATATGATGGGAGAGTGAGTACTAAATCCTAGGTTGGGTAACCAGGGAAACCTTATTAAAAGGCAGGTTTGATGAAAGACCTGAAGACAATAAGGGAGCCAGCGTGTGGCTCTCTGGGTGGAGCCGTCCAGGCAGAGCGAAGCGCCCGCATGAGAGCTCTGAGGTGGGAGAGAGCCTGGTGGGTTATCAATCTAGAGAAAGGAAGGCTTAATTAATTTGCTTGAAATCACTTCAACAGCGGTTCTTTATGTTTTAGGGCCAGAGACCCTTTATAGGATGTGATGACAAACGCATTGATCCAGCTCCGGGGAAGTTGGATTTGCGGGAAGGACGAGGAGAGATGTAGGAGAGGGTGGTCACACCTCCACAAGGGGTGACAGTAGTCTGGATTATGGAAGCGCAGCTGGAATCAAGGAAGAGAGGATCTTACTAATTTAGAGGTGGGGCGTGTCATGCGGAACACCCAGGACCTGGCTGGGAGTTGGTAGATGCATTTAGTGGGGCCCCGGACTGGGAACCTGGAATTCCAGCGTCTCTGATGGCAGAATGTCCCCCGGCTCAGCATCCGCTTGGTGGTCCTGCTCGGAGAGCTCAGGAAGCTCAGGCACAGGCCAGCCAGGCCCTTGGATGGTTATTTTATCAAGACACAGCTCTGGGCTCTGTGTACCCATTTACAGCATACACATGAGAAGAAGTCCCCCTGGACGGGGTATTTCTAAATCTCTTTGGCTAGGCACGGTTAAGGGAAACCTCGCCTTTGTTCATTTTTAAATCTCATAGATGGAAGATCCGACGGTCAGCACTACTGCCCAAGTTAAGTTCTCTTTGAGAGTCTCTTCCTGCTTAACCCTCGCACTTGGGACTTTATGAGATCATAACCCCTCTTTTCACCCTTCCCCTCTCTCACATTCTCATCCCCCCATAACCTCCTGCACATCTCAGATCCACATCCCACCTCTTTGCTGCTATCTCCACATGGGTGTCCTCCACTCCTCGTGTGAAAAGAGCTCCTCGTCTCCAGCCCTACTCCTGCACTGGCAGGTACCAGCTTGGCTGAAAGAAACTCCCAGGTTCCACCGGGAGCCTGCTGAAGCACCCCCTCCCTGCCCCGCCCTCCCACTTTGCTATGGGATAGTGTACGGTGGCGGTTACCAGCACAGGCCTCGGATCAGACAGATCTGGTTTCACATCTGGCTAAGCCACTACCTGCCACGTTACTGACCTCAGGACTCATCTGAAATGGGAATAAAAATACATAGGATTTCTGTGAGCTTTACTGAAATAATGTAGGCGAAGCACTTGGTTTCATGCCTGGCACATAGTAAGTGCTCATGAAAGAATTTGTGTAATGATTAGAGTCTTACTGCTTTTTCTTTAGACCATTTCAATCGTCTCCTAATCAGCCCTCAACCACTACTACCAGCAAATTATTTAATTAACATAAACTTTTTATTTAAAAAATTTTAAAAATTAATCCTTACCCGAGGATATGTTTCCATTGATTTTTAGAGAGGGAGGGAGGGAGAGTGAGAGAAAGAAATGTGAGAAAAACATTGATTAGCTGCCTCTGCCATGCACCCTAACTGGGGACCAAACCAGCAACCCAGGCACATGCTCTGCCTGGGAATTGAACCTGCAGTCTTTTGCTGTCTGGGACTGTGCTCCAACCAACTGAGCCACCCGGCCAGGGCAACATAAGCTTCTAAAAACACAGGTTTACGAATACCCTTCTCCAACAGAAAACTTCCAATGGAATAAGTAGGTATCTTAGTATTGATCCTGCCTTGGGATTTTTATATTTTATTTTTACTTTTGAAGAGGAAGCAAGCACCGGAGGTCTTTTTATAGGATGTAAACCCATGCTCCACAATTAGGCTCTTCCCACAGCCTCACCTTCTAGGGCTTTCACCTCTAACTTACATTTGCCCTCACACATTCACATCCTCACTTACACACTCATACCTACCCTCACACATGCAAGCGCACACACACATACACACACGTACTCACGCTCACATACGCACACACACACTCACACAGGTGCACACACACTCCCTCTGTCCTCTTCCGCTCCTGGCCCCTTATTTGATGTCTTTCCTCTTGGAAGAAGCTTACCAGTGTATAGAAGCCCAGCCTTCATTCTCACACTTGACCATCTGTTCCTCAACACAATTTCTCAGGTTGGATCCATCCTTGCTCCTTCTTGCCTCCTATACGATGATTTGCTTTCCCAGCATTCTGGCCCGTGGCACCGTGGATCACATAACCCTAAAGCCAGGACTCTCTTATCCAACTGCCTCTGGGTCTCAGAGGCTAACCTCGCATTTCCACATGGTGACTGCTCAATAGCCACTGTCTGTTGGGTTCAGTAAGGAAGGCCGCAGGCTCTGAGATGAACTGTAAACAGCAGGCAGCATGGAAGCTTGCGTTCACCCAGCCACCTGCTGCTCCCTGGCTCACAGTTTACCTTGCAGGGAGTGTGAGAGTGCATCTGCACAGCCATCTGCCTCACCACGTGCCAGCAGGCCCAGGTGCCCCCAGTCTGTGTTTCATACACCTTACACTTCCTTCTCCTCACCCGTGAGCCTTTTTGGTATTTGCCACCTGACAGTTTAAACCAGAGATTTAAAAACAGGTCCAACCAGCTTGGCAAGTTCAAAAAGGAGGTGTTCGGGGGTAGAGTGAATGTGGAAATGGACGTCAGTGGGTCAGTGGGCCACAGGTGTGGGAGGCCCACCTTTGTCCTGGTAGATGATGCGTTCTCCAATGACTGGAAGGAGATTGATAACACATTCGCTCTGCATGCAATGCTGTGGTCTGGCCCGACATACTGCTAAGCAGAATGATGGCACACTTTTAAGGAAATCAAACAGCTCCTTCTTGAAACTTGGAAAGTCTTTCCAACTGAGAATTCCCTTCCTCGCTTTGGGTAAGAGAAATGGCCAAGAATGTTCTAAAATTAGCGCCAGTTCCCTTGCCCTCAGACAGATTACCATCTGGTGTTTCTTCCATGGACTCACAGAATCCGGCTGGAACAGTATCTCAAATACTGGCAGCATCTCAGCCTGAAAGGTTCACTTGGAACCAAACTCACAAGCTGTGAAGTCCCTACACCTACGCCCAGGTGATGGGCGCCGCTGAGCTGGAGGCGAGGAGGATCCCCTTAACCTCGTCTCGGAAGAAATGCAGGTGACGGTCTC
Organism: Myotis davidii; assembly: GCF_000327345.1. NCBI lineage: Eukaryota > Metazoa > Chordata > Mammalia > Chiroptera > Vespertilionidae > Myotis > Myotis davidii. Next base: position 4,899,273 of record NW_006383017.1, on the reverse strand, counting down.
AGCTGGGGCCCTCTCTGCCGCAGTGTGTCAGATGGGACCACAGAATGAAGAAAGTCATTTTACCTAAGATTAAACACAGCACCTTTATTGTCACTAATACTTGTTCTTAATAAAACCATGACACTCTGGATCATAAAGAAGTAGGCACTGATTTTCACAATAACTGGCCCTAAAGATGATAAGCGATTGTTTTTTACTGAAAGAGAGTTTAGTACAAAAGGAAAAGAATGTTAACTCGAAGCCTCAGTGTTTCTTTCAAAGTCTAGGCGTGGAGAAGTCGGAACCTCACCTTGTCTTTACTTCACTCTTTAGCAAGTTTCTGCGTAAGATCTTCCTGACCCCCTAGCAATGCATGCTCGCTGCTGAATGAAGAGAATTCCACCCGCCCAGAAAACAGGAGGCCCAGACCTTCTGTTGTGTGTCTATGGGCTCGATGGTTAAGTGTCTTTAGAGTAAACTGACAGTCTGCTTATGTATTATTTGCTCTGCGAAGCTTTGCCCACAATCCCAAGTCAGATTAAGCCCACCTTTCTGTCTGAAGCCACAGTGCAGCTGGGAGCTGTGGGAACCATGTCTGGGAAAGGCTATTTGTACCTACAGTCTCTCACTGGTTCCTGTGCAGGGAGGACCCCTTGGTGGCTGAGCAAAGCTAATGGGTGTGGATATTCACTGATTCACTCAACTATGTACTGAGTTGTGTTCTATGTGTCAGGTGCTGGAGAGTTGGTGGGCGGAGGTTCCAGAAGCAGTAGAGAAAGTTGCGGTCTTGGAGCTCTCAGCAGAGGGTGGGTGTGAAATCAAAGGCTGGAATGAAGAACAAATCCCTCACAAACTTTCATGTATTTATTCTTATTAGCTTTTTATTCTTATTTTTAGGATATAGCAAAAAATAAGAAATGGTCTCTGCACTCAAAGATCTTACAATATAGTGGGGCAGGCTGATATGTAACCAGAAATAATAAACAGAGAAATAAGGCTCATAATGGGTTTCTCCACTGCCACATGACTGACATTTTGGACTGGAAAGTTCTTTGTTGTGCTGGGGTATCCAGCACCCTAGAGTGTTTGGCAACATTCCAGGCCTCTACCACTAGGTGCTAGCAGTACCCTCTCCAGTAGTGACAACCAAAAATGTCCCCAGCCTATGCCAGATTTCACCCTCCCATCCCCCCATGTCCTGTCCCCTGGTCTCTGCCATTGACAACCATTAGTTCTAGTTAAGGCTGGACCCCAGGCATCATGGCAGGAACACCGAACCCAGATCTGAGCAGTCTTATTAATTCTTCATCCTCAACTCCTAGTTGATCCTTAGTTAGCGCTTGATGAGAGAATGGGATGCATAATATCATACTGTCCTTCGGGATTCCCGGGACAAAGCCTGGTAAACTAGGGGGACCTTCAAGTATGAGGCTCTAGACAGAACTTGGCCAATAAATTTCACTCAGAATCACTGACCCCAACATAGTTCTCAGGAACACCTGTGTAGCCCCAAAGGGACTTGCCCCCAAAATGTCACAGTTCAGATTTCTTAGCAATTATTTTCATGTTAATAAACACTGACTGTCAAGCACTTTGGCAAATATCAGGTGCATTAAATGTTGAATAGTTATTATAAAGCCACATAAATATTTTAGATTTAATCATCCACAGCAGGGAAAGAAAAGAGCCCAGATTCTAAGGGGGGGAAAGAAAAATAGCCCTGACATTCAACTAATGGCTTCACCAACTGATGCACCCACCCGGGAGCTCCAAACCCAGTGCATGCTGGAAGTAAATGTTCTTTGCAAAATAGAGTTAAATCTATCCCAGCTTCGGTGGAGGCATCCTATCCCAAAGTCAGCTATTGTATTGACGTAAACGAGGACAAGAAAACTCACAGCACAACCCATAATTCTTTTCTGCCCTGAACCAGACTGACATGGAATAATGGGACTGCAGGGTGGCAGCGTGAGCCCTTTCTTCATGGCCTTTGGATGTGCGAGGTGATAATGGAGCTTTCTGGAACAAGCTGAGTGACTGTGGGCAAGTGACAACTTCTCTGAGCCTCTATTGGTAAGACAGGGTGTGACGAAATAGTGATTTCAAAGCTGCTCACAGCACTCATGATTTTATCCGCAGTTTTACTTTCTTAAAAACTCATAGAATTGGGGGCATCACGGCATTAATTTTTATTTGGGGGGTTGGGGGCATTAGAAACCAGCCTCTCAACCACCCTGACTGCCTCCTTTAAGAGGCTCCCTGAAGTGTGATTCCACCTGGCAGAGCAGAGTGCTGAGGTTGGCAGCCATGCGGGATGAGCGGGGGTGATCACCTGCTGGCCGGAGCTGATGCCACTCTCCCCTCACCTGGCTGGTTCTGTGTGGCCCATTACAGCAACTCATCAACTGGAACCTGATCCAGCTGGTAGCCCGGCTCTGCGTTACCCAATCTTCGGACAGTTTTCAGAAACACCCTCCTTTTCCCAAAGACAAGTATTCCCAAGCAATTGCACAGAGGCCCAGTGATGTTATTTAAAAGTTGCAATTAATAATAAGCTTGTCCCCCCCCCCCCCCCATGGACCAGTTGTTCCCTTAATTGTCAAACTACAAGGCCTTTGCTGACGCTCCAGAGGTTCAACTTCATTTCTGGCTCTTAGAGCACACACAAAACCCAGCAGAATAGCTGCCTCTTTGTCTTAATGTTGTTGCTCAGCTAAAAAAAAGAAAAAAAGAAAAAGAAAACCAAAAAAAACTCCTTCCTCATTTAATTCCTTCAGGAAGCGCCTCATTCTCAGTGCTTATTAAAAATGGGAAGGCAGTCCTGGGAGGCTTCTAGGGGTCTAAGTTCATAAAGTGAATATGCATAAAGGCAGCAGGAGATCAAGTTTTTATAATTACACCTTGTCAGGCGTACAGTTCCTGCAGTAAAATCAGCTTTGATTTGGGCTGATTTAATAAGAGCCGTTCTCATTTAAATCTATCCCTTCGCTTCTACTTAGTTGTTGTTCAGGTTTAGATGGGGAAAATGGCTTCCCATTTCCCACTTTCACAAACCAGTGAGGATTCTGTATTTCCAAACAAGGATGATGAGATAACATTTAATTCCTGACCTTTTCCCTAATTCAAGAGCTTTGGGGGAAGGGAGTATTTCTGGTTTGGAGAGATAAAGATTAAATGAGAGAGCAAAAGAGGATGGAGAGAGAGAGGCTTCGGTGAGCATGCCTACCGCCACGCCTTACCCTACATCAGCAGGCATCGAGCTTTGTTGCAAGAACAATGCTTAAGACAGAAGAGGAGAGTTTGGATAATCTCACAGCAAAAAAGGCAGTTAAGAGGATATACCAAAAAAGCATAGACTGAATTGGAATTTTGATGAAAATGAAGGCCTGTCAGAGCAATTTGCTTCAATAGGTAGAATCAATTGGACAGATTTTAAGTTGAATTACAACCAAATGTGGACATATGGCAGCATAAAGATCTCTCAGGTATATGTATGATTAGCTTAAACTAAAAGTCTGAATACAGTTACAGAGGCATGTACATACAAATTGGAGCTTGGAGTTCATTCCTTTAATAAGCATTTACTGAATTCCTGCTATTTCCTACTTAGTGCTGGTTCTTCAGAAACAACAAAACTAGACCAATTGTCAAGATTTTCATTTTCCAGCATAGGAAACGGACACATATACAGAAAAGTAAAAATGTGGCATTGTCCTGTGAGCACAGATGTGGGTGCGGTCCCCTGGTCCAGCCAGAAAAAGATTTTCTTCCAGAAAATTTCATTTGTTGTGGAGAAATAAGTTGACTTATCTTCCACCCACCTCAGGAATCCATTCATACATAGTCTATCACCAAACTACTTTATATCAGCAAGAGTTAAACATCTTTGTGAATTAGCTTCATTTTATTAGACATAGTAGAAAAGAGGTTTCTGTTACTTTACAAGCATTTGGAAATTATCTGAATTTTGAAAACAGAATATTACCAATTCTCTGCTGCTCTCTGGGGGAAATTCATATTTGAGTCATTCGAGTCTTTAAGAGAATGGCTCTTCCTCAAGAGCAATTCTTTACTTTTCTGATTACATATTTACCAAACAACCTCCCACAACCAGGAAACAGAGAAGCATCAGTAACCAGAGGCTGAAATGATGCTTCAGAAGTTTAAGAATTTGAATTCACCTTGATGAAGCACAATGATGAATACTTCTTTTAACTGAAAGGTATGAATTAAAGCAAATTTCACTTGTCAAAGAAAAGCAAAGATTAATACGATGCTGTGTGTACTACCATATATTTTGATTCCATTTCCCTCTTACAAAATGATTTATCAGAACAAAGTGCATAACATACCTTCACCTCCTTTGGTTGGGCAGATGCCCCTGTACAACAGAATGCATGCTGTCGGCAGTATTTGAGAAGAACTGGGATCCAACATTTTGAAATAGCAAGTTCAGTTTCTTCTGGGGTCAGTTTCTTCATTGTCTTAACAAGGATGTTGGGATTTTCAAAGTCCTGTTGCTTAAGGTGTAGCAGTCCTAATGGATACCTCAACATCTACAGACCCAGATCTAGATAGTGCATACTTGCATTTTGGGGAGTTCTTTCTATGTTTCTTTTGGAATATACATTCGCTATGTACAGCCAGTGCTAACTACAGCTCCTGGCACACAGTAGGAAGTCGACGAATGCTTACACATATCCTATCCTTCATGACCAGCGTGGAAGGTCATTGATTTCAATTTTAATACTGACTTTAGAGAACTACAATGTGTTAGAAATAGTCCTTATCCTTCAGATGTTTAATGTTTAGTAGTGGAATCAGAAAAAAACACATCTAACTAAAGTACAAAGCAGGAATAGCTTACACACAAGGACTTCCACACAGAGCTGTGGGGGTTTGAGGAGGAAGAAGTCATCTATCTTCAGAAGGAAGGATGTGGACAGTGAAGAAATTCTTCATGGAACAGACAGCCTTGGAGATGATTCTCTGAGGAGGAGTCACATTTTGATTGGCTGAGATGGGGGAGGAAAGGAAGGCCTTTAGGTGGCAGGGACTCAGTAATGATGCAGGCATAGAAATGTAGGCAGCATGCTGAGGGAATGGTAAGCAGTTCAGTTTGGCTAAAACATGAGCTGTAAGGAATGGTTTAAGTCGGCTCTGGAGAGTAGGTGAAGGGTCGTGGCTTAGGAGGGCTGCTAATGCTGGAGTGAGGAGAATATTTCCTATAAAGCAGAAGTGCTAATGCCTAAATACAGCTACATTTATGATGATGGAAGAATGGAAGTCAGGAGGTAGGAGACCATCAAAAGTCTCCTTAAATTTGCCCAAACTGGTTTGGCTCAGTGGATAGAGCATCGGCCTGCGGATTCAAGGGTCCCAGGTTCAATTCTGGTCAGGGGCACGTACTTTGGTTGCAAGCACAGCCCCAGTAGGGAGTGTGCAGGAGGCAGCTGATCGATGCTTCTCTCTCATTGATGTTTATATATATATTTTAAAAAGTCTTCATAAATTTGACCAAGTTCTCGCCAGGGCCCCTCACCCAGCCTGTTCTCTATAACTTTGCCAATCCTTAAGGCACAGGGATGCCATAAAGCCCAGAGTAGGGTCCCAAGCAGTTGGATCTTCTAATCAGGGACATTAATCCCATGTAGTTTGGTCTTGGGTTTTTTTTCAATCCTGAATCAACAATTTACAGAACAAGTCCAAAAATAAATAAGTGAAAGAATGAAAGAAAAAGAAAAAAACTAAAACTAGGAAAGGCTGCGGGATGCAGCTTAACTGGGTTGGAAAGGCATCGCCACATTTATGCAGAAGCTCTTGGGAGGCCCACTGCAGTGGGCAGGGCTCGGCCAAGACGCCTACCGACCATTGCGGCTCCCCGACCATCTGCTGGCTTGCTTGCCACGCACACTGGGGACAGCCCAGGGCGAAACTGACAAAGCATCCCATTATTTAAAAAATTCATCACATGGAATCTTTGCATGTGTGTTTTCTTCTGCTTGTGCCCAGAGGAGCAGTTAATGGTCTTGAACTTCACTTACTGAGCCTCAGTGAGACAGGACACTGCCAAATGGAAGGGTATGCAGAGCACAGCACTGGGCTAAGCTTTCGCTGCCAGGCAGATTAATGCCTGTTGTGGGGACTTCTCACTGGTGATTAAAAGCCTGAGCTTCGGCATACTTAAATGGAACTTGATTGATTTTTTCTGCCCCTTAGTGCCTCAAGTTTCAAAGCAAATGTTTCAGTGGCAGCCTTCCTACAACAAGTTTAAAAAAATTATGTTTCCTCTCTGAGAAGAACATTCTTTATAGATCTTTTTTGGAATGTCTCTTCTCCAATATTGCAGGGTCTAGGGTAGAGTCAAAAGTTGAAATCCAAATTTTTCATTCAGATTGGGGGTAATCTGTTGGGATCTGTTTTATAGGTGTTTAAAACAGAAACTTCAGCTTTAAAAATCCGGAAGATAATAACTTTCTGGGTTTTATCCGAAAGAAATGATTTAAAATGTGTGTCAACCAACCACAGTGTGGTGATAGCCAGAGGGAAAGGGGGTGAGTAGTGGAGATGGGCAGAGAGGGCGTGTCGTGGGACAGAGGAGACTTTGTTTGGGGTAGTGGGCGCACAACACAGTGTGCAGATGATATTTTGTTGAGTTGTACACTTGAAACCTGTGTGGGTTTTGCGAACCAATGTTACCCCAATAAGTTCAATAAAAAATAAAATGTGTCAAAGTTGAAGTGCAAGGCTGATCATAATATGTTTATGAGAGAGAAAAATTCAAAGCCATGAAAAATTCAAAGTCCAACAATAAAAAATTGACCAAATAATTCATATTATCTCACTGTAATGGGATATTAGGCAGTTATTACAAATGGAAAAAACTATAGTTAAGAGATTAAGAAAAAACTCCCACCAAAAACAAAACAAATCTTATAGACAGAAAACAGTATGATGAATACCAGAGGGAAATGGGGGGTAAGGGGAGGCGAAGAGGGTATAGGGGAGATAAATGGTGATGGAAGGAGACTTGACTTGGGCAGTGAACACACAATACAGTTTGTAGATGATGTTTACAGAACATGGGGATGGAAAGAGACTCTGCTTTAGGCAATGGGTGTATGATGCACGGTGCAGATGATATTTTGTTGAGTTGTACACTTGAAACCTGTGTGGGTTTTGCGAACCAATGTTACCCCAATAAGTTCAATAAAAAATAAAATGTGTCAAAGTTGAAGTGCAAGGCTGATCATAATATGTTTATGAGAGAGAAAAATTCAAAGCCATGAAAAATTCAAAGTCCAACAATAAAAAATTGACCAAATAATTCATATTATCTCACTGTAATGGGATATTAGGCAGTTATTACAAATGGAAAAAACTATAGTTAAGAGATTAAGAAAAAACTCCCACCAAAAACAAAACAAATCTTATAGACAGAAAACAGTATGATGAATACCAGAGGGAAATGGGGGGTAAGGGGAGGCGAAGAGGGTATAGGGGAGATAAATGGTGATGGAAGGAGACTTGACTTGGGCAGTGAACACACAATACAGTTTGTAGATGATGTTTACAGAACTGTACACTTGAAACCTATATAATTTTATTAATCAATTAGAGGCCTGGTGAATGAAAATTTGTGCACTGGGCGGGGGGGGGGGTAAGACCCTCAGCCTAGCCTGCGCCCTCTCATAGTATGGGATCATCTCATGGGATGTCTACCTGCTGGCTTAGGCCCATTCCCTGGGGTGATTGGGCCTAAGCTGGCAATCAGACATCCCTCTGGCAGCCCAGGAGCCCTCAGGGGATGTCCAACTAACGGTTTAAGCTGTTAGTCGGACACCTTTAGCGCTGCTACAGAGGTGGGAGAGGTTCCCGCCACTGCCTCTGCGCTGGCCAGCCATGAGCTGGCTTCTGGCTGAGCGGTGCTCCCCCTGTGGAAGTGCACTGACCACCGGGGGCCAGCTCCTGCATTGAGCATCTGCCCCCTGGTGGTCAGTGCATGTCATAATGACCGGTCATTCTGCCATTAGGGTCAATTTGCATATTACCCTTTTATTATATAGGATGTTGCCCCAATAAGTTCAATAAAAAGAAAAAGCTATGTTAAATAATAATGAATATAAAAGTACTACCAGACTATTTATCTTATTCTTTCTTGGTCTTATGAATAAATAAATAAGCTATTATTAAGCATTTACTATGTGCTTAGCACCTAATAACAACCATACTAGAAAACTGTTATTGAATATCAATAACTATCTTTTGATATATGGGTTCTTATAACATTTTTACAAAGAAGTAGAAATGATGTATTGATGGCAATCATTCATTTGGCAAGTATTAGAAACCCAATCAAAAAAGCAAGCACAAAGAGAAATTGAGTAGCTCATGCAACTGGAAAGTCTAGGGCAGCGGTTCTCAACCTGTGGGTCACGACCCCTTTGGGGGTCAAATGACCCATTCACAGAGGTCGCCTAAGACCATCGGAAAACACGTATATAATTACATATTGTTTTTGTGATTAATCACTATGCTTTAATTATGTTCAGTTTGTAACAATGAAAATACATCCTGTATATCAGATATTTACATTAGGATTCATAACAGTAGCAAAATTACAGTTATGAAGTAGCAACGAAAATAATTTTATGGTTGGGGGTCACCACAACATGAGGAACTGTATTAAGGGGTCGCGGCATTAGGAAGGTTGAGCACCACCGGTCTAGAGTGTATGTGGCTTCAAGTATGGGCAAATCCATGTGCTTATTTTTATCTTTATTTTTGTTGTTATTGGTTTTTTTTCTTTCTCTCTACCTTTTTTCTCTCTATATCTAGGAGCTGTGTATCTCTGCTTAGCTTTATTATTTACAGAGTCCTTCCACACTGTGCAATGTGGTCACCATTTAGACTCACATCTTCTACCTGGCAGTTTCAGAGGGAGAAGAACTTCACCCCATAGATAAACCCCAGAGGAGACTTTGATGGCCTGGCTTGAGTCACTTGACCTCTTACGTTATTGATCTACAGTCCAGCAAGGCTATGCAAGAGAGAGAGGGATGGTTATCCCAGGGAAGGAAGCCAGCAGGCCAAACTAGTGTATCACATTATACACCCCTATTTTTAAGATATTCAAAAAGCTCTCCTTTCCATCCAGCTAGTTTCTATTCTCTGTCAAGTCTCATGAACCCCATAAACTTTCTTTGACCTGACAAGCCAATCATACACGCTCTTTTCTGTTGGTTCCTACGTGATGTCTCTACACCTGTAATAACAAACACACTTCTATTGTGCCTTTATATCGTGCTATGTCCTGTCTTGTCTTATTGATTGGACTTTCAGCTCCAGGGTGGATGTTCTTGGATTTTCATTTTCCTCCTCCCAGGTATAGATGAGGTGGCAGCATGGCACAGGGGGGAAGAGCATGTCTGGAGGCTCACTCACTGCATCACCGAACAAGTTACTCAGTCTCCGTGAATCTGATTCAACATCTGTAAAATGGGCACCTTAACGGTGTTTGGAAGAAGCAAACACAATTTCTTTTGTTTTATTTACTCCCTGGCCCATGGAAAGCATTCACAAATAAATGGCAGCTGAAACAATGACATTTAAGCTCTGTTCCCTCTAGCCTCAACTGAAATTTTCCTAAGTTCTTTTTCCACTATAATATATAGTTTTTTGTCTTTTAATTTCTAGGTTGTCAATATCTGCATTGTTTTCTGTCCATAGGAGTGGCTAGTCAGTTTGCCAGTGGACTACTAGGTCTCAACTAAAACCCATGGCAATTCAGGCTTAGCTGGTTATTTCTTGAGATAATATAGGAATCAATTCGATATTTCTTAGACATTGGAGAACAACATGGAGGCGGGTGCCAAGTTTCAGGTCTCAGAGGTAGGTGGTTGAGGGAAGGTGAGATCATATCTTGGCCAAGTTCTCAGGTATTTCCAGAAACCATTTTCCTTCATAAGGGATCCAAGCCAGTTTTACTAGAGTCACGTTCTCATCACTTCCTCCATGTTACCTGGGCAAATTTTTTAAAAAAGATTTTTCAGAGAGAAACATCGATTGGTTGCTTCCTGCAAGCCCCCTACCCTGGGACCAGGAATCAAACTGGCAACCTTTCAGTGCACAGGACAACGCCCAACCCACTGAGCCACACCAGTGAGGGCATGCCTGAGCAAATGTTGGAGTACTTCCTTGTGTGGCTTCGTAGCTTTGATTTGGATCCTGCTAATAAGCAATGGAGGTGAAGATGCCCAGCTGGGAGAAAGGGCTAAGAGGGCTGCAAAATAATCCAACTCAGGACTTCATGCCCATTATTTGCAAGTGTAACGAACCAGTGGTCTGAGAGCAAGGCACCCTTAAACTGCTGAGGGCCCCGGCGAGCCAAAGCTGCTGTGTGAGTCTGCTTGTTCTGAAATCAAAGGCATAAACTTGGCAAATAGTAAGGGTATTTTTGCCATCCTGGGTGGGGGAAGTGGAGTGGGAAATATCTCACCACTTTCAAAACCTGATAGGAGGAGGGTGAACGCCTGACCCAGTTTCTCAGTTGGATGCCTCCAAACAATCGCATTTTCCAGTTTCTTCCTGTTACACAATTGTGCTCTTCACACTCTCCTGCTATTTTCAGCTTTGCGGTTGATAAGGGACTCAAGTTCCTGTTCTCTGGAGCCTGGTTACTTTAATGAAGCTGTGTTCATTCCCCTCCTGCCCTGACGTATGAGGCCTCCTGGGCGCCAGCATGCCGAAGGGGGAGCTAAAGGGAGGAAACGGAGTGGCGGGGGACAGGGGGACATCCTGGGACTGATGGCATTTGTTTGCAATGACAGCAGCTTATGCTGAATCTGGAGGCTCAAAGAATCAAAAATAAGAAGAAAGAGTGGTCGAGGTGAACTGTGCAACAAGAAACCCTCCAAAGCATTTCTCAAGATGAGAAAGTCAGTGGAGTTTGTACTCATCCACGTGTTTTCTAGCCAATCATTTCACGGAGATGAACAGACACCGGCTACATAAAAGCACAGTATGGACCAGGGCAGATAATAATACCAGGCTGGTGGAAATAATGGCTCAAATTAATGAGCACCTGCTGTGTACCTGATGTTATTCTAATGCTTTAGGTGCAATACTCTTTTAAGCTAACACATTAATGTTAGCAATCATTGTTATCTCTATTTCCCAGGCAACCTCCCCCCCACCAAAAAAATGGAAGCACAGAGAACTTCTATAACCTGTCTAAGGTCACACAGATGATACAAGGTGGTACTCAGATTCGGGCCCAGGCAGTCTGGATACAGAACCCGCACCCTTAAGCACTGGCCCCTGACTCTCTATGGCAGATTTTGCCCTCGAGGGTAATGGGAATGAGGCAGGTCTGATGAGGCTGGGGGGCCAGGTCTCATTCTTCTGTGTGTCCCCAGGCTGAGCCCAGGGGCCTAAACAGCTGTGGCTACTTTTGAGTCCAAGGCAGAGCTTTGTCTTCTGCGGAAAACGGAAGCACCACGTAAACGTGTTTGATTGAAAAGCAAAAACTAAAACCCAATAATGTCTAAGGGTATAGAAAAAATATAAGACAAATTTAAAAATATGTAGATAGCTATTCATTAAATACGGAAATATCTTTACCCCTATTCTTCTTTTTGAAATGACTTGTAGTCCCGAGTTTTCACTAGTTCCCTGAATTGCTTGGAAACCTTCACGTTGGCTCACATTTCATAGTTGAAGATGGAGTCGGGAGCAGTGAAGAAGTTCTCAAAGTCTTCTGGGAAACAGAAATGTTCTTTCAGGCATAACGCCTAAAATTGGTTGAAAAATTGGGGTCGCACCATTTCCCTCTCTAGTATGTCAGGTAGAACAGAAGGCAGGGCTTTGAATAAAGGCTACAGAACTGAAGTTTCGGTTTTGTGGGGGGCGGAGGGTGGGAGGAGGGAGGAGGGGGCATAAAGAGGGGAAAAGGGAGACAGGGAGCCTAAGGGTGGGTAGCCAAGACCCAGATGTGAGGTCCATAGACCAAGAGAAATGAACTCAGTGAGGGGTAGAGAGTTCCACAGCAGTGGAAAAATTCAGGAAAAAATGAAGCAGTTTCTGAGGTGAGGTCAGATAGACCTGAGTTGCCTCTGGGGCAAGTAACCTGAAGCAAGACTTTTAAATGTCTTCAGCCTCACTTGCTTCATCTCAAGAACGGGAATAAAAATACTAAATTCAAAAGGTTAGCTTGAGGATTGAAAAAGAAGACATGTACAAAGTGCTGTGCAGTGCCTGGCACACAGTAGGTACTCAGTGACTGCTGGTTGTGGGTGTAAACCACGTTTCCCATCCTCAGCACTGCTGGCATTTGGGGCCGGGTAATTCCTTGCTGTGGTGGGTGCTCCTGGGCTCTGTGGAGGCTTAGCCACACCTCTGGCCTCTACCATAGATGTCAGCAACACCAGTAGTGACAGCAAACGTGTCCCCAGACATTGCCTACCAAGGGCCACCGCCCCCAGCCGAGAACTCTGGTCTCTATCAGAAAGGGGTCATGTTTCCCCTGGGGGTGCTTGGCACGAAATAGATGCATTTTGCATGGCTTTCTTTCTTTTTTTTATATTTCACATTTTATGGTTCTTTAAATGAAAAAAAGAAACACACAGGAAAGACACATGGGGCTTTGCTAAGTTTCCACCAGGTCCTGAATTTTCTAACTGAATGATGAATTCCCTGGAATAAGAGGGAATCTGACAAAAACGAATGGGGTTCGGACAGAAATTCTCCACTATCTTCTGACCCACTGACTCCAATAAACTCAATAAAAATTAAAAAAGAGTATCTGCTAATCATAAAGCAGCTGAGGATGTAAAATCTGATAACATGTGTAGATGGTGTGCTGGGAACACTTTAAACAGATTAGTTTATTTGCCTTCATTTGTGGTGCCAACTCTACAAAAAATGTATTTGTTGATGCAAAATGTATAGATGATATTTAGATTAAGAATCAGCTAAGGTTAGGTTCATACCCTTTTGTAATGTCAATAGTTCTTGTTTCAAAGAGTGAGGAGGTAGAAACACACACACACACACACACACACACACACACCACAAGAGTGTCAGATTCCAACAGGCATGCCTGTGACTGACAAGATGTATACTTTGGGGGCTTCAAATGATGTTATTATTTTTGGCATCAGACACACTGTACCTGGGCAGAACTTCAAGTCCAGTCTCCTCCACTCATCCTCTCGCCAACCATCAGATGCTCTGGAGCTGCCTTTAGTATTAGCATTCCCACTGGGACCTGGTGCACTGGCCCTGAGGAGGGAGAGCCTGGCTTCTAGCAGCGTACGCTTCCTCCCTAGATTACCAAAGCCCAGCTACTTGCTTCCTGCCACTCATTTGTGGCGGAGCCATAATTATTAATGCAACAACATATACACGCTGCTTGGCCTGTGGAGACATTACCAATTAAAAGAAAATACACTTAGACATGAAGCAAAACTGACATCGAGAGAGAGAGAGAGAGAGAGAGAGAGAGAGAGAGAGAGAGAAGGGAAGGGGGAGATTTGAGAGGGAAGGGAGAGATTCTTTAGCAATTTACAAAACGCTCAGAGACTGCAACGTCTGATTTCCGTCTCTGATGACAGCCAAGTAAAGATGCAGTTGATAGAAATTAGCATTCGATTCTCTGAGCATCTCTCTCGGCACCTGCCGCCTGTTTTCCTCCCTTGGTGATGGTCTTCGCCTGTACTTGAGAATGAGGAGCCTTATTTTGTTGTGGGGAGGTAAAGATCCATCTTCCAGGAACAGAAAGGTTAATTGGATGCTCAACCTATCAACTGGGGTCTTAGAAGTAGTCCTGAGTCAAGCTCTATCCTTGGGGGACATGGAGGAGGCGTTGCCTGGGTTGGAGGGCCCCGGGGAAAGCAGAACTGGGAGGCCTGCAGACAGTTGCAGGAGGGCGGCTGCAACTTCCCTCCATGCGACTAAGGTGCTACCCAGTAATGGGCAGGAGAATAATTAAAATTAATGACCAGAACAGTGTTACAATAGGTGCTGTTAATTTGTCACCTCCTGTGCCTTTCCCTGCATAGAGTGCTCTGCAGGCGCGAGCTCCTCCTTTGCTGTCGGCAGCCCTGTGAGTGTGCACCGTCATCAACTTCATTCTACAGGTGAAGTAACAGGCTCCCACTGTTCCCCAGTAGTCATCAGGGGGTTACAACCCAGGACTGGGAGTTGAGCCACTGCCCTTCAGGTCATGAGTCTCAGAGTCGGAGCCCTCGCTCTGCCATTCACTTGTCCTCCGACCACAGGCGAGCTTCTCATCTCCCAAGGCCTCATTTCCCAACACTGGGCTCAATGAAGGCGAGTTAAAGGAAACTGCAGAAGGGGGCTGAGTCTGGCTGCTCTCCCGTTCTCTCAAGACTGTGTGGAGGCTGATGGGAAACATGGAAAACTGGGGGATGCACTGGGCATGAGCGAATGGCGGCTGCTGTGCACTGCGCACCTGCACGGCAAACACTGCTCATCCATGGAATGCCTTCGCTCGCCTGTCTCCTTGATGGGAAAAGCAGTTGGCGTAACAGCTCCTTCCTTTGCCACTGTGTCTTAAGGTAGGCACTGATTCTCCTTAACTCCTAGAGCAGCTGCTTGAAACCAAACTTGCCGTGACAAGGATCCACCAAATGTGGGTTGGTGTTTACTGTATACTCCTCCTTGGAGCATTCTGTCAGCTCTGTAAGATAGGTATATATATATATAATTGATTTTTTACAGAGAGGAAGGGAGAGGGATAGAGAGTTAGAAACATTGATCAGCTGCCTCCTGCACACACCCCACCAGGGTTGTGCCTGCAACCAAGGTACATGCCCTTGACCAGAATTGAACCCAGGACCTTTCAGTCCGCAGGCTGACGCTCTATCCACTGAGCCAAACTGGTTACGGCTGTAAGATAGTTTTTAAAACCTACTTCACATTAATATGAAAAAGAGTAATGCCTCACAGTGTCAGTATTTGACACGAGATCTGAAAATGGCTCAGAACGTCCTTCCACAGAGACCCAGGCAGGAGATTGGCTTTAAAACTATACTCGGAGGAACATGACACCATGGTGTCACCAGGTGTGACATCTCAGTTCCACAGTCCTGCACCATCCAGGTGGCCTCTCTGCCTCTGAGAACTGGCATGCATTCATCTGCACAAGGAGGCACTTATGCAGCTTTGGTTTGACCTGATTTTCTTGCTAATGTGTCATTCAGCATCATTAAGTTATTTCTAAGGACATTCAGATTTTTACTTAAAAGTGTACAGTCTTGTCAAGCATATTCAGTAGAAAAAGATATTTTTAAAAATAGCCATGGCCCCAACCGGTTTGGCTCAGTGGATAGAGCGTCGGCCTGCGGATTCAAGGGTCCCAGGTTCGATTCCGGTCAAGGGCATGTACCTTGGTTGCGGGCACATCCCCAGTAGGGGGCGTGCAGGAGGCAGCCGATCGATGTTTCTCTCTCATCGATGTTTCTAACTCTCTATCGCTCTCCCTTCCTCTCTGTAAAAAATCAATAAAGTATATTAAAAAAAATAGAAGTTATAAAAAAAAATAGCCATGGATAAGCCTGGCCCAGTCTGTCTGTACTTGCTCACAACTGCTTGCAAATGTGTAGGAATCATTCTCGTAGTTTCTGATTTATAACACACCTCCATCCTGGGCATTTTATTTATTTATTTATTTATTTATTTATTTATTCCTCACCTGAGGATTTTTCTCTATTGATTTTTAGAGAGAGTGGACAAGAGAGGGAAAGACAGAGAGAAACATCGATGTGAGAGAAATACATCGATTGGTTGCCTCCTGCAAGCACTCTGACCAGGGTCCAGGCTTGGGAGGAGCCTGTAACCGAGGTACGTGCCCTTGACTGGAATTGAACCCAGGATCCTGTGGTCTGCAGGCTGACGCTCTATGCACTGAGCCAAACCAGCTAGGGCCATCCTGGGCATTTTAAAAACTTCTTTCTCATCATGGACATCTTCCCTGTGCAACAGAGATCAATGGTTGCACAAGCAGGAATTCCAATTATCATAATATCATCCATCACTCCACATGGATTTTGAAGGCAAATAAAGCTCCCATTCCTCTTGACCATCAAATTTGAAGAGAAGTCTAGGGTTACAGGGCTTGGTTTCTCCATAACTAGAGATGGACAGTATAGGAGCTGTTCAGGTATATAAGCCAATCTGTCTCAGTCACTTACACCCTCTAACTGCATAGCACATTGCCTAACAAGATTTTGGACCTTCTTGCATGGAGTTTACGAATTTGGGCCCTGGATTTGGAGAGACCTGGATTCTAGTTCTTTACCCTCTGGCTATTAGTGATGGATGTGATCTGGGAGAATTGGGTAACCGAGCCTCCCTTTCCTCATCCAAAAATGTGAATAATAATATAAGCTATGGTTGTTATATTAAATAAGCTCAACACATAGTAGAAACTCAATCAATACTGGTTGATATTATCATTGTCCTATCAACACCATGACCATCCTCAACACTTTCCCACACATTAACCTTATCTGTGCGTGATCTGTAATGCCATGTCCTAGAGCAGTGGTTCTCAACCTTCTGGCCCTTTAAATACAGTTCCTCATGTTGTGACCCAACCATAAAATTATTTTCGTTGCTACTTCATAACTGTAATGTTGCCACTGTTATGAATCGTCATGTAAATATCTGATATGCAGGATGGTCTTAGGCGACCCCTGTGAAAGGGTCGTTTGACCACCAAAGGGGTTGCGACCCACAGGTTGAGAACCGCTGTCCTAGAGGATTACAGAGCCAGATGATTAATTAACTTTTAGTTTAGAATGATACCTGACTTCTTTAAACTGCTTGAGTTAGTTCATGTCAGCATCATATAGTAACTTTGTTGTTTCAGACTAAGCTTATTTGACTTGGAGAATCCTAAATTACAGAACGAAGAAAAATGAGTGTTTTGTTAAAAACAAAACAACAAAAAAGAATAGATGATAAGAAGAACAGAAATGCCCAAGTAATGATCAGTAGCCCTCTTTCTGAATAAATAGGATTGGGTCATATTGTTAACATATGAACCAAAGTTTTTCTAGTTTTTTAAAAAAATTGATTTTAGAGAAAGGAAGGGAGAGAGCAACATCAATCAGTTGCCTCCCACATGTGCCCCGACTGGGAATCAAACTTGCCATCCATTGGTGTAAGGGATGATGTACCAACCAGCTGAATCACACTGGCCAGGGCAGTTTTTCTAGTTTTTAAGGGTTTTCTTAGGTATAAGCCACCTTCTGGAGATCTTGCTCGCACTGTGGATTTGCTTTAACCTGCTAACTCATAATGAAAGGTGCGTCTAATAGCCCTCTCTTCCGGCCCCAATCACAGCCAGTCATGGTGGGATTGGAATTGGCAAGGCTTGCCCTGCGCAGCTGCAATGGCATCACGTTGGTCCTCACCACCTCTGTGGCTCTTAGGACGCAGGCTCATTTTAAAATTAACTGTTATCTGCTAAGTAAGTTTCATCAAGGAGCCTGTCCTTTTTTATAACTAGAACTAGAGGCCCGATGCACAAAATTCCTGCAAGCGTAGGTCTTCCTTCCCCAGCTGCTGGCATTGGCTTCTCTCAGGCACTCAGGACTCAGGCTTCCCTCCCAGCCCTGGCTTCATCCGGAAGGTCATCTGGTCTAATTAGCATATTATGCTTTTATTATTATAGATATGGAAGGCATTTAATCAATCACCCTATTATATTTCTTTGTAACAAGAATATGTTTCTAAATTTGCTTGACTTTTTACTTACCAGTGACCCTAATGCTTTAAGTATCAAAATTTTATTTTGGGTTGGGTAATCATTACAAATATTATGAATGTGTTCTTGTCCAAAACAACATAAATTTTAATAAATAATTTTAAAGTTAAAAAGTTAAATTGTTATTAGAAATGTATGTGTTGATTTAACTTCATTTGTATTTGGGGAGAGAAATATTATTTATGTCTACAATGAGACATGATTCAACATAAATTCTATCCCCATTTTTCATTTTCTATATGTCTTGAGAACACTTGCTCACATAAATGAATAGGTGAGAATGACTGAAATTTTGCTATAGTAATGTCATTAATTACTTTGAATTCCATCTGAGTGACATCCCTCAGCCCACCAAAAATTATTTGTAATGATCTATCAGCTGAAAAGTAGATTGGGACTTGCATTTTATTGAAAGAAAAAAAATGGAAACCTTTTTTATATCAAGACAGTACATTACCTAGGCATTATCATCACTCATTTTTGTCAACACCAACACCAATATTTCAAATGGTCCTTTCTTTAGTGCCTCAAAGGCTTTGCACCCTAGCAATCTGCTGTGCAGTAATATTTGGAATAAAAAAAGATGCTTTTCTTTCTTAAAATGGAGCAGGTAATTAAGAAAGAAAACAGCAAGATGTTTTTTAATGTAGGAAGTTCTCAGTAAGATACATTTTAGGTAAATGTACATGTGAAGGTTGAGAAATTTAAGTTTTATTTTCTTAAAATTATCCATGACCATGTACCTCTGAGAGTTGTGTCCTCCTAAGTCTATGTGTGTCCCTGTTTGCGTATGCTGGTTTCACCCATGTGAGTTCATGAACCATTGTATAAGAAAAAGCAAACAGGAAAGAGTTAGTGGTGGGGAAAGAGAGCAAGAGCGAGTGAGAGAGAGAGAGAGAGAAATAGAAATGAGAGAGATATTCAGAGATGGAGAACTCCATTTTCAAACTAAACAGCTCTGTGCCCAGTATGCCATATAAATACTAAGGCAGTGGTTCTCAACCTTGGCTGCACATTAGAATCACCTGGGAATCTTTTTAAAATCCTGATTTCTGGGCCCCATCCTCAGGAAATTCTGTTTCTTTGTTATGGGGTGAGGCCACATTAGTAACAAAGAAACAGAATTTCCGGAGGATGAGGCCCAGAAATCAGGATTTTAAAAAGATTCCCAAGTGATTCTAATGTGCAGCCAAGGTTGAGAACCACTGTACTAAGGGAATACGCAATTCAAATAAGCAGAAGTCACACCGTCTAAATAACCAGTGAGAAAGATGGTCTACCACCGCCATATGCTGGAATCATAAATACACCTGCAGCAAGCCTCACTGCTCTTTCCTTGATCTCATGAGATTTCCAATTATTTATTTCAGATGAGTTGGTAGCAAGTCTTGTAATACTTTTCCAACACAGGAGCACAAAAGAATGACAGCCATCATGTTTTTAATTTAGATCCAGGAGATTTGGATGAAAAAGAACGCGATTCCCTTTAAAATACCTGCTTTAGGGCTCAGGTAACCCCGAACCCCCTCAGGCCCTGGAAAAAGAAAGTAGAAGGGACAGAAACAAGTTATTGCAGAAAGCAAACCACTTACAATGAGCGGACCCCGGTTGTTCTCCCGATACTTGTTCTGGTAGAAAATGTAAACGACGGTGGCGGCCAAGGAGTAGAGGAAGGCAAAGACGGCCACGGTGACGAAGAACTCTGCTGAAGACGAGGAATCCCCGGTCAGCGCCAGCTTCTCCCGCTCCTTTCCCTCGCAGGTCGGCACCTCGAATGTCACCTGGTGCAACCTAGTGACAGATTGAAGGACACTCTCCGTAAGATGCTGTGGCGAGAAAACTGGATGCCATGTCTGGTAGGCGTACTCTGTGCCTTGCCCTGAGCTCAGTACTGTTCCATTGTGCCCCATGAGGCTCCTCCCTCTCTGTGGCTTTCACATTTCAGGTGTCACAAGAGACAGCTAAGCGGCCAGAGAGAGCAGCTCTAGACCTGGCTTCCTGCAACTGCCTGCACCTGGATCCGGCCTAACTGTTCACCCCCACCCACATAAGAGACATATAAACACCCCACCCTCTCTACTCTTGCTGGCTGACACCGATATACTGGCCTCAGCCCGATAGGAGAGAATCCTATATAATAAAAGGCTAATGTGCAAATCGACCGAACAGTGGAACTACTGGTCACTATGACACACAATGACCACCAGGGGGCAGATGCTCAATGCAGGAGCTGCCTCCTGGTGGTCTGTGCACTCCCACAGGGAAAGTGCCACTCAGCCAGAAGTCAGGCTCACGGCTGGCAAGCGCAGTGGTGGTGGCGGGAGCCTCTACTGCCTCTGCAGCAGCGCTAAGGATGGGCTCCCAGACTGCAAGAGGGCGCAGGCTGGGCTGAGGGACACCCCCCCCTCTCCGACCCCCTGCCATCCCTCCACTGAGTACATGAATTTCATGTGCCAGGCCTCCATATTTCTTAAACTCTCACAATGTCTCTTGGCCTGGCTCCCGTGGGCACGTACGTAACCATGTCCACATGTTCTAAAGCATGGTGGGGAGTGATCGGGGAGTTGTATGGCCTATGAGACAAGTTCGCTAATGAAATGACAGAGATCATAGCTGCAAACATGGAAGCCAGTGTTGCAGTTAAACACCATGCCATCAGGTTTCACAATAGCTGTCTTGGAGAGAGAGGGGAGGAGGAAAAGGAGGGACACCTGAAATAATGACGAGTTAGACTCTGACATCCTCCTGCTTAAATTCTGCTGGCCTTTCTCATCTGAACTTGGACTCAAAACCTGACTCCTGAATGCGATCTTACCTCATGGTCATGGTCTTGGCTAAGGGTCTTTTCCCTGACAGTCCCCTCTCCCTACATTACTCTGCGCCCTGTTATTGCCATTTGGGTGTGAACTCAAATGCCTTCTCCTGGGATAGCCTTTTCCTGCCCATTAATCTGAAATAGCTCCCTTTCCTTAGACATTTCTGTCACATCACCCTGCTGAATGTCACTCATAGCACTCCTCACCAGCCTCACTATCTTGGTAACATATTTAATTACTCATTTCTTTCTGTCCCCACTGCCCCCTCCATTATCATGGAGATCTTAATATTCTCCTCTGTGTATCCAAAGTCCTGATACTTGTTAGCCACTCGCTAATTAGGACTTGGATAAGTCAATGAACACTTTTGACTATGTAAGATAACTGATAGATCCTAATTTGACTGAACTTCTGGTTTAGACAGTAAATTCTATCAGGATAGCATCCAGGCTCAATATATTACTTAATAGAGAAAATAAGATTTGGGGTCAGGGTCAGGGTGGGGGGATGTTTGCAATACTTCCTGCTCCATAAATGACAGCGAAGGAAGAAGTGTGAACTAGACGGTAAACTGTAATTCAATACAGGACCCCAAATTCTGCTTCTTCGGAAATGACCTAATTACTCCTTGATTGTGGAAGGCGCTCAGAAATCGGCATAAACGAAGTCTAACAATATCAGTAAAGTAAAAACCACTTGAAAAATGATCTCTGAAAGTAACAATGATGATACTTTTGTATCATTGATGAACCTTTTAAATTCCTAACTTATACTTAGGAAGTATTTTTCTTACTAAGCAAAACTTGAGCCCTTTGAGAAAGATTGGTTGTGCACATTCTCTTATAGTTTAGAAATAATGTAGTGATGAAATACAGCAAATACCATATTGGAGCATTTCACATGTGTCAGATACTGTGCTCTACAGGCATTCATTGATTTAAATTCCATGGCAACTGTGTAATGTGGGTACTTCATTGCCCCTCCCCCCTTTGCAGATAAAGAATTAGGCTTAAAAGGATTAAGTAATTTGTCTAAGACATATGACTTTTTGGGCCAGGGATGAAATTTGTGTCAGACTCAAGAGCTTGATTTTTTTTAACTCTGGCATTAATTGTTTCTGTTAAATAATGAGAATATTAACTGGATGAATGTTATTGTTTTTTAAAGTGAAGCCGGTGCACCACTAGCATCAGGACCATGTCCAGACCCACTGAGTGGAAATCTCTAGGGGTGTAGCCCGGTTAATGTTTGGGCCAGGGATGAAATTTGTGTCAGACTCAAGAGCTTGATTTTTTTTAACTCTGGCATTAATTGTTTCTGTTAAATAATGAGAATATTAACTGGATGAATGTTATTGTTTTTTAAAGTGAAGCCGGTGCACCACTAGCATCAGGACCATGTCCAGACCCACTGAGTGGAAATCTCTAGGGGTGTAGCCCGGTTAATGGCCAAGAAGAACAGCCCAACCCCCCCCCCC
>NW_006383017.1:4857210-4877135 GCF_000327345.1 Myotis davidii | reverse complement strand
CCCCCCCCCCCCGAGCTACTACGTCTCAGAAACCCGTTCTTTTCCGTTCATTGCTTGATGTGAGAGAGGACTGCTATGTTACACAGTCCACTTGACTTTGCTTGTGTCCCTGAGCCTCCTCCTGTTTCTCATCAAACAGAAGCGTGTGCACCTTCAGTAAAGACCAGGGAAATAGGAGCATTCATCATGGTTTTATTGTAGAACCCGTTTCCTCCCCTAGCGGAGATATTGAAATATCTGTTTCTCAGTAGTTTGGTCTGTGGGAAGTCTGAAAAATGAAATTGACTTAAAAAGCAATCACGCGAATTGTTTCAATAGAGGTGATTCTCAGATAATGTGTACTTTTTTTCTCAATGTTTTGTAATATGTCATTCACTCAACAAATGTTTAACAAGCAGATATGTAGTTCACAGGACGGCTAGATGCTGGGCAGAGAGTGGAAAACAATGATGAGACAGGATGGTCCCTGCCCATGTTGAACTTCAGGTTTAGAGGGAAAAGAAAGGTTTTCTGAAAGAAGCCTTGGCTAGTGGGGGTGGGATGGTCAAGACAAAATTCCCCACAGGAAGGATTTTTAAGCTGCAGCCTGAAAAATGAGTACAAATTATCCCAATGTTGGGATTGGAATAAAAGTATTAGCAAGATTAGATTGGAGTAACAAGAAAAATCAGAATAACACGAAAAAGGGAATTTTCAAACAAGTTCAGCAGGTGGAAATGAAAATGGGGCAGCCACTTCGGAACACAGTCTGGCAGTTTTTTAGATAGTATAACGTAGAGCCATCCCATGATCCAGCAATCCCTCACCTAGATCCATACCTAAGAGAAGTAACATGTTTCTGCACACACAAAAAAACTTGCACAAGAATGTTCACGGCAGCCCCGAGTGGAAACAGCCAGATGTCTATCAGCTGGTGAATGGCTAAACGACATGTGGCACAGCCACAGGATGGAATATTATTTCATGCATCAGCATTAATGAACCTTGAAAACCTTATGCTAGTGAAGGAACCGGACACAGAGGACCCTCTGTCTGATTACATGCATAGAAGATGTTCAGAATAGGCAAATTTATGGAGATAAACAGAGTTAGGGCTGGGGGCTGGGGAGGATGGGAGAATTGGGGAGGGTGGCTGAGTGTTAGAGGATTTCCTTTGGGGAAATACAAATGCCCTAGGACTGATTGTGGTGATGGACACACAACTCCACAGATATACTTGAATTGCACATTTAAAAGGAACGGATTGTATGGTATATGAACGACATCTCACTAAGCAGGAAATAGTACCATATGTACCAAGATCCTGCAGAGGCAAGTTGCAGAGCACATGGGAGGAGAGAACTATGAGGTTGGAACTGGAATATTGCAGGAAAGGGGGCGGTGCAGGATGAGATGGAGAAGTAGCCAGGAGTCCCCATTGTGGGGTCCTGTGGGCCAGGTTATAGATCTGCATCTTTATCTTAAGACAAACACTGGGAAAATTTTCTTATAATAAACAATGTATAAAAAAAATAGCAGAGCAGTGTCACCTGCCACAACCATTTGGCTGCATACACACCAGCTTTCCAGGTGCTAGGACACTTCAGATCAGCCATGCCCCCAGAGGCCAGCTCCCTCAGCTAATTCCACAGACGAGGTCTGCAGTCGTGTGTGCTGGGGGCAGCGTGGAGGGGTAGAATAAAATAATTGTTTATTTTCTATGCAATCAGCTGAATAGCAACATTTCCCCTGTTGCTAACTAATTATATTGATTTACAGTAAATGTTAATTGTGCTTATCGATACAAGGAGAAAAAATCACTGACAAATGTGCTTTGCTTGTGAACACCAATGATCTATAGCTTGGTATTTGGCCCACGAGCCACACTGGGGTGCAAGCAGGGGAAAGAGGAGAAATGGGAGTGAAGCTTTAAACTCATTCCTATTGTGTGGAAGGAAGGAGGGGTCATTTATAAAGAAAAAGCACGTCAGCTCAAAGTAGTCTGAGCATGATAATTCGTATCACTGAATATCTGAATGTTGTATGAAGGTATATATTAATATTACTAAATATATATCCTATATAATAAAGAGCTAATATGCAAATGGTCATCATGCCCTTGCACCCTCATGCTGGGCCGGGGGACCTGAGGCTGTGCCCCCCGCTTGGCAGGGCTTGATGGGAGTGGGGCCGGCCGGGTCTGGGTCTCGCATGATTTCAAGGCACATATGGGTGGGCGGGGACTTGATTCTGGGTCCCATGCCCCAGATTCTGACAGGAGGGGAATTTTCATATACATTTTACTAATTTTCTCTTATCTCTTATAGAGAAAGGGCAAATAGCAATATTAAAATATTTCCTCTAATTAATTTCCTTTTAATGTGCATGAATTTTGTGCACCGGGCCACTAGTGTATACATAACAGAAAGGTTCCTTTAAGTAACAGTTACATACATATGGTTAAATACATATGTCTTACTTTTGAGGGAGAGATTTTATAGCCAGCATGTGTCTAGCAGCTGTACTAACTTTGGAAGCAAATATCATCCATTTAGAACCTAAACAAGGAAAAAACTGTTCTGTACAGAGAGAGCATGTTAGTTGGTAGCATCCAGAAGCCAGCAGGGCCTCCTTGGATCTTGTGAGGAGCTAGTCAAGGAGCCATTGCTGAGCCTGCAAAAGAGACCAAATCCAATTTGTTGATTTCAAATGCATAACTCCCTTCTTGGCTGGCCCAGCTCAATCAAGGGGTAATTGAATGTCTCTGGGTTTTATTGCATAATGTCAATCAATGAAAAGATTCCATGTTGCCGAGGCCGGTTTGGCTCAGTGGATGGAGCGACGGCCTGCGGACTCAAGGGTCCCGGGTTCGATTCCGGTCAAGGGCATGTACCTGGGTTTCGGGCACATCCCCCATGGGAGATGTGCAGGAGGCAGCTGATCGATGTTTCTTTCTCATCGATGTTTCTGACTCTCTGTCTCTCTCCCTTCCTCTCTGTGAAAAATCAATAAAATATATTTAAAAAAAAAAGATTCCATGTTATAGTTATTTTTCCAATTTTTACCAGTGCTAAAACACAGCCCTTTAAACAGTTCACTGCTGCTTCATTTAAACTGAAGGAACTAGTTGGTACGCCACAAACCTTAGTTCTGTTGGGAGGGCTTGGAAAAATATGAAGGAAGTTGGTGTAGTTTTGTTAATAAAAAGATGTACAAGAATGACGGCCCTCGTTTTTCAACCTCCAGGCATTGTGCTAGGTTCTTTATCGACTGCTTCTCACTTAATGTTCATAGCAACTTTCTTAGGCAGGTGCTATTGCCACCATCATTGTACAGATGAGGAAACCGAGGCTTGGGTGGGTGCTGAACTTGTCCGAGGTCACATGGCCAGGGGAGGGCAGAGATGCGTCTGCAATGCAAGCAGATTGGGAGGAGCCTACACGAGTAACCACTTCTTCCTCTGTTTCAAAAGTTATGGCATCCCTAGGTTTCCAACTGAATGAATGTGTGCATGAAAACGTCCAAGCCAGCTTTCCCAGGCCATCTGAGCTAAGGGTAGACTGACAGTTTATGCTGAATAGGATTCTAAACCAATACTCATCCCACTAAGCCAATACTCATCCCACTTCCACCTTGAAATTTGTGCATCGCGCATTGTACAAGGTGCCCAGCAATGACAAGGTTGAATCCCTGTGCAGAACAACCAACAGGAAGTTGTTAAGAGCTTCCTAGTTTCCAAATGTTGTCCTGGATTACCCTAACATCTGCCTCAGAAGCGAGCAGAGGACAAATGACCTGAGGGCAGCAGGTACTGAAACTGTGGTCCCCATAGTGTCCGTAGTTCTGTTTAGAAAGTGAGATTCTGGGGGAAAGGAAAGCACAGGTTCGCCGACAGTAGCATCGTGCCATTATGGGCGTCTGCTAATAACACTTGAAATTATTGACAATATCTTTCACCAGATGTGGAAGAAAACAGGACTAAAGCTGCCAACAGTACATGTGGGGGAGGCTCAGTGCAGGACAGTAAGGACATGTCCCCGGGGGGTGATCCTGACCAGCAGCGAGTGTGGAGAGCATTCAGGGTGTTGGGGAACGGGCTGCTGCCACTGAATTCTGAGAGTCAGAGTTCAAGAGGCCAAGGGAAGACCAGACAGCAGACTGGTGGGGAGCAGGTTTCTCTCGACTATTTTCATAGCCCCTGTTCAGTCCTTCTACCAGTTGACAGACGTTAATCCTCCTGCTCCATTTTCTTCTCTCTCTTCCCAATATGAAATATTGGCATTTATCTGGTTTTAGATGGCTGTTTCGTTGGCTAGCCATGTGTGTATATAATAACTGTGTTTATGTGTGCATTTACACACACACACACACATCCTACTTGCTCAGCCTATGTGATTCACAACATACACAAATCACTACAAAATCCTGGGAGTTTATAAACACTTTCTGACACTGCATTTTATTTTTTTCTTCCCAGCAAACTCTCCCATTTTATAGATGAGGACGTGGGAGCTCAGTCATCGTAAAAGAATCACCAAAGATCACCCAGTTAGCCCTGGCCGGTGTTTAGAGCATTAACCTTCACACTGAAGGGCTATAGGTTCGATTCCCAATCAAGGGCACGTACCTGGCCCCAGTCGAGGTGCGTGTGGGAGACAACCAATTAATGTGTCTCTCTCACATTGATGATTCTCTCCCTCCCTCCCTTCAACTCTCTCTAAAAATCAATGGGAAAAAATATCCTCAGGTGAAGATTAACAAAAAAGTCACACAGTTGGCAGAGAAGAGGCAAACTTAGAACCCAGGCTCTCTGATACCCAGCTGAAAGATTTTTACTTATGACCCAAATTCCATTTCTAAGTTTTTCAGACCACCAAATTCTACATTATGATCAAGTCCTTCATTCATTCCAAAGGGATTTATCGGGCCCAAGCGCCAGTCATCAGAGAAGCTGACAGAAAGGCAATGCGTTGTGAGAAACAGAAATAGAGATTATTGAGGAGGCTGAAAAGGACACACCCCCCGTGTCTGTCACTTTCCTGGTTTTCTTACTGAACCTGGAGCTTGGCATTTGCTAATGCTATTTAGGATAACGAGAGTGATTCCACTTCTACTCCTGGCTGCCAATCAACAACTGACATTTATTGAGCACATTGTAGGCCAGGCACCCTGCCAACTATTTTCACATATTATCTCACTTAGATTTTCACACTTGATCAGGTGGGCAGTATTACCCTTGTTTAGGGACAAGGAAAGGCGCAGAGCAGGTAAGTGACTTTTTGAAGTGAGAGCCTTGAAACAATCTACATGACCCCAAAGCTCTTACTTATAACCTCTCATGTGAAAATTTTCCCCCCACTTTAAATATTTTTTTTCTTTAGGATAATAATTTTCACAATTTTGTTCCTTTATATGCATACTTTTTTCACATATTAGAATTCATGACTACCGAGTTTTAAAATATAGGGAAATACCACAAAGATTGAGACTAATAGTGAACCTTGGAAATTGAGCTAAAATTCACATGAAAGGTAAAGTTACAGAAGACTTTTTACCATATTATTTATTTATGTATTTATTTTGTTAATCCTCACCTGAGGATATTTTTTCCATTGGTGTTTTTTTTTTAGAGAGCGGAAGGGAGGGCAGGAGGAAGAGTGAGAGAGAGAGAGAGAGAAACATTGATATGAGAGAGACATTGATTGGTTGCCTCCCCTCACGCAGCCTGGCCCCGACCTGGACCAGGGATCGAACCTACAACCCAGGTATGTGCCCTTGATAGGGAACCGAACCCACAACCAACAGTTAGGTGCAAGGGCCTACGCTCCAACCACTGAGCAACACTGGCCATGGCCAGTCATTTTTTACTTAACCTTGGTTTTTCAAAAACAGCTTCATTTTTCAAGCTTGCAAGAATAGCATGTATTCACTGAAAATATTTTCTTAAAAACAAAATAAAACTAAGTGAAAGACAAAATGCTGTACTTCTGCTCTTAAACACAATAGGGGCATTTCTCCCTGATGCGATTATGCACTAAGTACATTAAAGTTTATTGTCTCCAAAGGAATTTTCCATTGCGTTTTTGTGCTCTCTACCATAAGAAAAGATCGTTTTTAAAAGGAGAGTAATAATAAATATCAAGCAGAGGGAACTGAGCTAGACATTGGAAAATGCAGTCAAGGTTTCTGCCAACAATATCCTTCCACAGGATTCACTGTGCGAGCACACCTGAGGGTAGGCTGGGAAGTGGCTGCCCCTTTCCCCAGCCTGCCACCTTCATCTCCATGGGCCAGAAAGATATTTATCCAGTTGTTGGAAACTATATTATGCTGAGAGGGATCTTATCAAATCTCAGCTTCCCCCACACAAGTCTGTATTTATGTAGATATACATTTAAAAATAAAAAAGTAGACTTCCACGCGACTCAAAAGGAGTGAATGGTGCAGACCAGGGCTTGAAGGGAAGCCTGAGGGAAGGGAAGCTCTCTAGAACCCATGCAATGGCTGCAAAGAAGCCTGGCCGGTCTCACCATGCTGTCGCTTGTGACTTTCAGTTCTTCAAATAGAACTTGAGTCAACGAGAACTCAGCCTGCCCCCACACTGTCAAATTAAAATAGATAATGAGGTCGTTATCTGTTGTTGTAGGGAGCATCCTTTTTTCTCTTGTGTTCGTCTTCCCAGAACTGTGCTCTACTCAAGTGAATTATGAAAACAAAACCAGCCCCAGGGCTTTTCTCCTTAAACTCGAATGTCCAGATAACTGCCTGTCTGTCCATTTTAGTTGACTGGTATAGAAATGCTTCATGAATAAACAACATAAAATATTTGATCAAAAGATATTTATAACAGTCAAAACATATATAATAGGCAGCACAAGAGAGGGCAGCAAAAATCTGAGCAGACCTTTGGCTTAGAATTTAGATCAAATTGACTCATTAATTCAGTCAAAATACGCTATTTGTAAAAAATTTAGTCAATAGAAAAGTGTTTAGAGGAAGCAAATGTAAGTTTCCTTATAATTCCATCTCCAGGATTAACAATTTAAAAAATGGAGATCAAGCAGGGTCTTCACTCTGCTGTTCATTACTTAATAATATGACCATCTCATTATTCTAGGAAGATCTACCTTCTTCTCTTTATTTTAAATATATCTTATTGATTTTTTACTGAGAGGAAGGGAGAGAGATAGAGAGTTAGAAACATCGATCAGCTGCCTCCTGCACACCTCCTACTGGGGATGTGCCCGCAACCCAGGTACATGCCCTTGACCAGAATCCAACCTGGGACCTTTCAGTCTGCAGGCCGACGCTCTATCCACTGAGCCAAACCGGTTTCAGCTACCTTATTCTTTTTAACACTCCTATAATACACCCTCAGGATGTATGAATTACCATGTTGTGCAGAATGTTCTGCGGAGTCACACAGTCCACTGGTGGGCTTCTGATGGTTTCCCATCTTTACCTATTCAAACAATGGCTTGGACATGTGTCTTTGGCTATTTGTGTGATAACTTTCTTCGGGTAAATTTCTAGAAGCAGAACTCCTGGGTAAAGGAATGTATTAGCCCAGGTTCTCCAGAAAAACAGAGCTCATAGGATCTACATTTTAAGGAATTTCTTTCAAGGACTTGGCTCATGTGACTGTAGGGCAGGCAAGTCTGAAAGGCATAGGGCAAACCAGCGGCTGGGGAGTCAGTTAAGAGTTTATGTTACAGACAGGTTTTCTAGTCCAAAGCCTGGAAAACCAGAATTCCCATGTTGCAGACTGAAGGCAGAATTCCTTCCTTTACAGGAAACCTCATCACACCTTCACCTGGTTGATGCCACTTTGCGGAATAATGGAATACACTGCATTTACGTATCGTGGAGTTTGCATGTAAGTGGCAATTACAGTTACTATTATTAGGTGAGCTGCAAACAGCTTCCCACGTTCAAAATTCAAGTTGTAAGTCTAATAACAAAAGTTGATTTAAAAAAAGTCCAAATGATTTCAAAAAATAGGTTTCAAAGACCTGGAAACATGGCATAGTCTATTACTACATTGCTCTGTCAAAAGGCCACTCTGTAAGCAGTTACTTGGTCATTTTCTGTTGCTGCTTGCTGTCATTTCATTCTTCACATAATAACTGGTCTCCTGGAATGTTCAATATAGAGAACCTAACAGAACCCTTGCTGGCTAAGAAACTCAATTTATCTGAATTTCAATATACCAGATTATAATGAAACCAGCAATAATCACCTACACATATAGAACAAAACTTGATCTCCTTTAAACCACTAAAAAGCTATTGGCTTGTCAAGTGGCTATGGAATCGTAAATTTCTAATTTTCAGTTATTAATGTAATCATAAATACAGAAATCCTTCTTGTAAAAAAGTCGAAGACACAAGGAAACATTGTTCATTTTAGTTAACTAGGAACAGTTTCTTTAACATATTTATCAGCTCGGGATAGGAAAAGTGCCCTTTATTGCCAGCAGATATAATGTCACCCATGTTGCCAATGAGTTGTCAGCAACCAGGGGATTAATCATACGATCTTCAAATTGTATTCAGAACATGACATGTAAGAATTCATTTTCCACCCAGCAACCAGAAATCTTAGAAACCTAAATCAGAGCATGTCACTCC
This sequence comes from Myotis davidii, assembly GCF_000327345.1. NCBI lineage: Eukaryota > Metazoa > Chordata > Mammalia > Chiroptera > Vespertilionidae > Myotis > Myotis davidii. Next base: position 4,868,526 of record NW_006383017.1, on the reverse strand, counting down.
CCTGCATAAAATTCCCTTCCAATGTTCCCCCTGGCACTTCGGGTCAAATCCAAACTCTGACCCTGGCCCAGAGGACCGACATCACCTGGGTCTTGCCTAATTGTTTGTTGTTATCATAGTCGCTACTTGATACTTTGTCTTTCTAGAACTCAACGTTCCCCTGCCCCCTGGGCCTTTGAACCTGCTTCCATGTTGTCCATGGTCCACTTCATCTTTTCATTCATGTCTCAGTTCAAATGTGACCACTTCTGGGAGGCCTCCCTGACCAACTAATCTAAAAGGCATGTCCCACCCCTAGTCACATGTTGCTTTAATTTGTTTTATTTATCGTTCCTATTGCCTGTCTGAAGCTATTCTATTTGTGAACCTCTGCTTTGCCTGCCGAAAGTAGCATGAAGGCAGGGATCCTGTTTATGTTGTCTACCTCTCTATTACTGAGCATCAGGTCCAGTCTGGATCACAGTGAATACCCAATTCTTATTTGTTAAATAGAAAAATAAAGAAGGGAGGGAGGGGGGAAAAAAGGATAGAAAGAGAATGGATAGATCTCAGTGAGTTCTATCTAGTTGTTTTCTGGAAGCGGAGCCAGCTGTTACCTCATGGGATTGTGGAAAGAGATGCCTCGCTGTCCTGGCAGAAGAAACCAGACTCAGAGAGGTGAAGGCACTTGACCAAAGTCACATAGTACGAGGGTCCCAACTGAAGCCTTCTGCTCCTAGACCAGGGGACCTTCCTCTGCTCTGCAACTCCTACAAGAAAGAAACTCTCACCCTGACCAGTTTGGCTCAGTGGATAGAGCGTCAGCCTGTGGACTGAAGGGTCCCAGGTTCGATTCTGGTCAAGGGCATGTACCTTGGTTGTTGGCACATCCCCAATAGGGGGTGTGCAGGAGGCAGCAGATCGATGTTTCTCTCTCATCGATGTTTCTAACTCTCTATCCCTCTCCCTTCCTCTCTGTAAGAAGTCAATAAAATATATTTTTTTTTAAAAAGAAAGAAACTCTCTGGTAACCCAGAGAGGCCATACCTGGATGCTGGAATGACCAAAGGGACAAGGAGTCAAAAATGGAAGTCACCCATTCTGGGGCCTGCTAGAGAAGCTCAACAAAGAGCCCTTCCCCTCCCCCCACCCCCCCATGCCCTCTCAGTCAGGCATTTCGCATAGACCCATGTCTCTCAGCCGCAGCTGTGCATCTTGTGCAGGCTTTGCCCAGTGCCAGGGCCAGGCCTGCGCCTCACTCATCCATTCACCCCGTCATCTCCGGCAAGCCAGGCACTGTGCTCAGGATCATGGATGTCAGAGTAAATGACACGGAGATGGTCTCTGCTCTCAGAACCTTTGCTCTAATGAAAGCAGACAATGAACAACCCGTTTCAATAAATGGCAATGAGGGTGAAGTTCAGGACATGGAGGGTTCTAAGCTGGTCTAGGGGACCAGGGAAGGCTTCCTGGGGGAGGTGAGCTTAAGTGAAGTCTGGAGGGTGAAGAGAGACAGGGAAGGGAGGAAAGGAAGGCTCCAGGCCTGAAGGTGAGAAAGTGTGTAGTTTGAGGAAGTTTTCTTTTAGAAAGAGGAAAAAAAATGGCATAACTTCTGTCATTAATAATGATAACAGCAGCAATAGAGCTGGTAGGTATTGATCCCTGACTTGGTGCTTCACATGCCGTGTTTCCTCTAGTGTTTTGACAGAGCCCTGAGAGGTGTAATGAAGTAATCCCCGTTCTCCGGATGGGGAGGCGGAGGCTGAACATAGGCCCAGAGAGGAATGAGAAGGCTTCCTTCCCTCGCCCATTCTAGTCTAATACAACTGCTGCCTTGGAGATCCCAGTTGTACAGTGCAGCCTTCTTCCGTTTCCCTCCCCCATGCGTGCTTCATGCTGCCCCCGCAGACTGGATGTTTCCTGGCCACGCTCAGGTGCTCATCGAAGCCAGTTGCCTACACACCGCAGAGGGGAGGAGCAGTGCACATTTTCAGAATGGGCAATACAGGAGACACTAGCTTGTTAAAAATTAATTGGCAAAAAACCAATTTGCCAAAAAATCAATTAACCTGAAACTGTCAAGGAGATTTTTACCACAACCGTTTTGCCACCATGTGTGAGGTTGAAGTTGCTCCTCAATTTAAAGGCCAATTTGAGAATATAGATGAGTGTGTGCAGTGTGTGTGTGTGTGTGTGTGTGTGTGTGTGTGTGTGTGTGTTGGGTGTTAGAGGTGTTGGAGGTGTTGTAGAGGGTTTGACCTAGTGCAGCTAATACATTGGAAATATTTTAGAAGAGAAAAACATCGTTCAGAAAAATGACTATTTGGAAAATGGCTTTGAGGGAAACTGCTTTCCTGCATGTTTACTTTAGTTGGGAATTAATCTAGAGACCCTCAGGGACACCCACACTTCCCTGGAAAAGAATTCTTAGGGCCCTAGCTGGTTTGGCTCAGTCGATAGAGAGTCGGCCTGCGGACTTAAAGGTCACAGGTTCAATTCCGGTGAAGGGCATGTACCTTGGTTGCGGGCACATCCCCAGTAGGAGGTGTGCAGGAGGCAGCTGATTGATATTTCTCTCCCATCAATGTTTCTAACTCTCTATCCCTCTCCCTTTCTCTCTGTAAAAAATCAATAATTTTTTTTAAAGAGTCCTTAGGGAATAACTTGGTGCCTTTGAAATCAGTGTTGCCTTCCTCTTGCCAACAGAGGTGAAGCTAGCATCTATTTTTCTTTTCTCAATGTTTCCTTGATTTCAGGTTTGAACATCAGATCTAGACCTGATCAATTGCCTTTCATCCTCTAGGCTTAAAAATCAAAGATAAGCATAGGCATAATGAGTCTTACTCCAGGTTAATGAGGCCTATGTAGAAGATAATATGAGAAGAAAGAGATTCTAGTCTCTTGTTGTGTCTATAGCATCCAGCAGAGTGCCTGGCACATAGCAGGTGCTCAGAAATATTTATTGATTCATTTAACTTTAAGTTAGCATCTTTACAAATGATTGGAGCATCTCAGATAAAAATGGAGGCCCATTTAATCCTTTATCTCCAACGGGCATCACCAGAGAAATACCCATTAGCATCTCAAAGTTTAATAAAATCCATTTTCTCCTCTCTCTTTTATTTACTCTCTCTTTTTATTGCTACCTTGTATTACTTCTTTCGCTTTTTATTTTTACCCCAAGTGCCCTCTTGAGAAGGTAGTTGTCTTATATCAGGACACCGAATGTTTTGCATGATTCAAAATCATTCTTTTCTGAAAGTATTTTTATCTTTGCATATCTTTATTTTGGCTTCTCTGGCTCCTAAATCTTGTGAAAAAATTTCACATGTGGCCAATATATGCCAACATTCACAGCCTGGATATCAAGCCAAGGCATGTGAACAAAAGTGGATTAGGAGAATGAATGAGGAGAGACAGGGTTTCAAAAAAGGAAGATTATAATTAGCAGGATTTTATACTCAGCTTTAGCTCCTTCAATCAAGAAAAAAATTAACCAAAAGTTTAGATTTCTATCTGAAATCTATACCACTATTCCAGAACCCCACCTACATAAATATTCCGTGGTTTCTAATGACTCAGGTTGTTAGCACATTCTGGTGTCCTGCAGATCATTCTATTGGCCTCAATAGAATGTAATTCAGCATCTTTGGTTGGTTAAGTTTTATAAAAAGCCACGTTAAAAAAACTTACCTAACCAACCTTTCTTCTCTCCATCTATAATTTAAGGGGTTTCTTCTAAGAAATTTAAGATAAGATTTATCTCTTGTTTACTGGCAAGACTGAACCCAAGAGCTCAAAAAAAAAAAAAAAAAGGACACTGTATTTCCTTTTCTCAAATCTGCTTGCCTATGAGGTAGGCAAAGTGGCAGCCTCACACCCACATCTCACCAGCTCGTAGCCCTAATCATCAAAGGCCAACTTCCCTCCCAACTCCGGTAGAAAATTATGTCACGTGTCGTGTCCACCTCTGAAATAATCACTGCAGCCAAGGGACTCGGTTCTCTAATTGGCCAGGTTATGGCCAGGTGTCCAGTGTGTGAAAGTGTGTGTGTGTGTATGTGTGTATGCATGTGCATGTGTGTGTGTGGTATGTGGTATGTGTAAAGGGTTTGAGGGGGTAGAACTTCGTATGAATTTCACTGAATGGGCTCTTCACTAAAAGAAAGACTTCCAGCACCAGAAAACAGAAACAACACATATTTATTCTATGGGCTTTTTCCCTAGAAGATCATGTCTAGGTTTTTTTTTTTTAAAAAAACCTCTATCCCTCCAATGCTGAGTAAGAAGTAGATTCATATTCATTGAATGAACATTGAGTTAACAGCAATGTGATATATGTGTTACTCTGTACAAGGACCGACTCTGTGCTATCCAATGTGGATATTTTGCTGAATTCATGTCTGTTATGGTACAGCCTCCTCCAAGCCTCCTCCTTCCCCATCCATACCATGCACAGGCTCATTTCTTTTTCTGCAGTTTTCCACGTAATTAATCTGAAAATACGGTTCAAGTATAATTTCTCCATAAAGCTTTCCCTGAGCATGACAGGCTTCATTATTTTACCCATCTTTGAGTTCCTGAAGCCATTGTGTTTGGCCCTTACCCCTCCATGAGTAAAGTGTTGATTAGACCATGGCTCTAAAGCTAGACTACCCACATTCAAATCTCCACCATTTGCTTTTTCCATTGCCTCAAATTTCTTAATTCTGTGTCTGTAGAGGATGACAATAACAGTATCCATCGCACAGGGTTGTTGCAAGGATTAAATAATATGGTAGCTGTAAAAAGTGTAGCATTGTGCCTGATACAGAGTAAGTGTGCAGTAAATACTTACTATGGTTATACCTGATGGAATAACTAGGTGTGTTCCTGTAGCAGACACAGATGCTGCCAGCACCATGTGTCCTTGCCCACCTGAGTTCATCAGGCGCTGTATATGTTGACCAACCTCCCACCTTACACTCTCCGCTCTGTCCGAGAAGCTTGCTCTGCTGCAAGAATGCCCAGCTGGAAGGGTGGGGAGTCGATCCTCTTGGATGCAGCCTTCCAACACTGGGAGTGACAGCCAGCGGGTAAAATGCCCAGCCTTCCTGCCCTCTGGTCCTAAGATTCTTGGGTGTGTTCCATAGTTTTTCAGAGGAGCCCCAGCAGTTGTCCGCCAGTTGACCCTAGTGATAATTGCTCACTAATAAATATGGAATTGGCTTTTCTCCCTTCTCTGTCCCAGTTCCCCCACTTCTTGGCTTGAGCTTCATGGGAACACCTCACACATAAGCTCCCTGTGCCAAAGTCTTTGTCTCAAGGTCCCTTTGGGGGACCCCAAATTAAGACAGATCCCAATAGTTTCAATTGTTGGAGTCATTCCTCAGGATGCATTCCTTTAGAACAGGGTTCATGCCCAGTTTTGGTAGCTCTGTACTGCATGGCATGTTTTGTGGACTGACACCAATAACCACTTGCTGAATACTACCCAAATGATATATTCTGAGAAAATTTTTAGTATTTAGATTCAAGAGAAGGAAGTCCTATGATATATATCTTACCACAGCTGACAAGATTAATTTTCCATTTACATTCCTAAAAGGTTCAGGTTGGGATATTCGAGTATGAATGCCTGAACTCTTTTTGAAAAATTTAGCGTAGGAACGATTACTTGTGAAAATGAGCCATAAATTGGGTTTATAAAAATAACTTCACACTTCACTTGGTAGATTTTACTTGATTGAGAAACCACACATCTATGGAATGACTCTCACTGACACACAAAGATGCTTAACTATAAACTACAGGCTACAGAGCTGTGTATTTTTTTTTTTTCAGTAATGCAAAAGCTCCAAACTATGGAACTGAAAGAACAGATGTCCTGGTGCAGAGGAGGAAACAGAAGTGGGAAAGAGAAAGGGCCTTTGCTTTCTGTCTGCTAAACAAATGGCTGGAACCTATCAGAATCAGGTCAGATGAGATTTCTTCTTTCCACGCATAGATAGCTAGGCTCAGGTTTATTTTATTGTTAGTTTACAAACAACCTGCTACTTCCAGAAATGAGTTGGCAAGTGGAGACTGTATAAAGAGTAAAATATTGTTAATAAGTGAAAAAAGAGAAAGGTAGACAAGTATTATGTGAGATTAGTATTGAAGACCATCAGTTAACTATTCTTGTGCGTGTGTCTGTAGGTTGGTCTGAGTAGTTCCATGCTCACTCTGGGCTGAGGATAGAGGGGGTAGATGTACATGGATGAGGTCTTTTCTTGATGATAGCAGAGCTGCAGGAAGGCAAACAGGACCAGCCATGCCCATCAAAGTCCTCCTCTGGGAAATGACATGCTATCATGTCTGCCCACCATCCATTGACCAAAACAAGTCATCTGCCAAACCATCAGTGGGGCTGGGAAATGCACTCTGCCTCTGCTTGACCATGACAAAGTTGGCTTTGCAAACTACGAGTTGGGGGAAGGAGATAAAGAATTGTGGCCAATAAGCCTGTCTACCACAGGGAATAATAATAATTATTAAACTGCCATCTAATGTTCGTTATGCTCCAGTCACCCTGGGCTCCTTCAATTCACCAAATATATTCTCTGCGTTACACTATTTTCTCTGCTTGAAATTATTTTCCTTTATATCTCTTCCTCTTCTGTAATATAAAGTATATAATTCACTGTAAATACTTAATCTTTCTCTCCATGTGAGAATCTTGTTCAGATGTTTCAAACCACAGTGTGCTTAAGAGAGGAGGACATCTCATTGGATTCTTATAAATATTAAACAAAAATGCCTGTAACGATCTGAGTATTTGATACACAGGAGCACTGAAAAAAGCTGAGACTATTAGTAGGATATAAGCAATGAGCATTTACTGACAATACGTAATTTTCACAGCTAATTAAAGTGAGAAACTAGAAATGGACAATAGTGTAATTTTTAGAGTTCTATTTCACTAAATAAACTCAGTGTTCATTTTTCTTCCTAGCTGTAAATAGAGATTCCACACCCACTTGAGAAAGCAGAAAAGGATTGACAGAAATTCAGTTAACTTAATGTTCTCATTAATTCTAATTTCTAATTTAAGTCATTATTATGTGATATCTCCCAGGATTGGTCCTTTCATCTTTTTATTAAAAAGATGGCTTTCTAAGTAACTTAACAGGATAAAAAAGATCTCTTGATATATGTGGGCAACATTAATGGTGGATAAACTATTTTATAGCATGATCCAAATGTGTTATACTTGAATTTCAAGTCTAATATACTTAATAAATAAAATTTTTAGTGTCTCTTCTTTCCCATTAGCTATAAGAGTACTTTCTGACTTGGATATTTTCTAAGATAAGACTGTAATAGACATTATCTGTGTCTTGGTTGCCAAGCACCCATTTTCCCTTCTCTTGATTTCTTTTGGGGAATTGCATCACTTGGGAAATAGCATCTCTTCTATAGAAGGGACATTCTCTAGCCTAGAGGTAGGTGTGTGATGCAACTTCAACCAACTAGATTATTTTTCTGGTTTTTGGACCTTTGAGGAGCATGATGGAATGATGGAATGAGGGGTTGAGTGGAATCATTCCTATGGCAATGCACGTATTTAACTATGAGTTGAAGCCATTCTTTAGTTTCTACTGTGTATGTGCCTTGAGATTCCCCATTTCCTGTATTTTTTGGAGCTCAGTTCTTCATTGTTCCTTTTCATTATGTGAACATCCCTACATCCTTCCAATAAATTACTTCACTTTTGTTACTTGCAGCATCAAGACCTCTTAGAGATACAAAGTCTGCCTCCATCCTTGCCCATTCCCAGACCCTCCAAAAGAAGTAGTACTGTGTTCAGTGAGTTTTCCGTATGCATTTGTTTGTTGACTCATTTAACCCCCTAAAAGGTTTAAGCCTAAATTCCTTTCTCATTTTACGTTCCAGAATTTAAGTGTTTCAGAGCTCTCTTTCAAAAAATTTGATTGAGACCATGTGCGATAGGAGAAAGTGACATTTGATAATAACAGAGAAAACTACAACATTCTTCTTTCGCCTCCACCCTTCAGATCTTCAGTAAATATCTATGGAAATCATACGATGCTCTGTCCTAGATTCTAGAAATACAAAAATGACTAGGACAGAGTCTTGTTGCTTAGAGAGCCTGGAATCTAGCCGGGGGAGATAAGACACGCAGACATAAGGGGAATGCCACTAAGACGGTGATAAGAACTATAATTGAGGTACAGGTCAAGTGCTATAGGAGCACAAAGGAGGGGAGATTAATTCAGGCTGGAAGGATTGGGGAAGATTTCAGGGGAGGAGATGAAACTTCAAGAACACTAATCATCCTGTAAGTGCCCAGTGGCCAATTATCTCCAGGAAATGGAGTTTGCAAAATTAAGCCTGACCTGTAAAGAATAGTTTATCTTCTCTTAGCACGACATCTTACAGTTTCTAAGGTTTCTGCCTTCTTGGGCAATGTACTAAATTGCTTAGGACAGGACTGAGAAAATAGAGCTGTCAAACCTTGCTGGCCTGTGCCTAATGTGTCTGGGGCTTGGTGTTTGCATCCTTTTAGTCAGTGGGACTAAGAGACAACTGACTGTGGCGTGGATCGGGGCCAGTGTGCTTCTTAGCAGTCTTTAAATATGGCTTAAAATTAACTACCAGATCCAACTAGCCTCTTGAGCTTATTTTGTTCAACTGGAGACAGCAGCCCTGGCAGAGCCTGTGACTGGCTCTCAGACATCTTGAAAATAGATAGTCATTTCATGTTCTTTTATTTCCGCATCCTCCTTTCTTCTGCCCACACAGGGCAGCCAACTTACTTCTTCATTTTAGCAGAATGAAGGATGCTCGGAATTAATCTGGGATGGACAATCAGTCTGACAGAATGGGCTTGAAAAGCTCATTATTGCTCATGGCCATCCTTGCAGGGTTTTGCGTAAAATGCTTCTTTCATGTCTGTGACCTCTAAGACATTAAGAAGCAGCGTTATTTGGCACATGAGACGTTGTGTACCTAGGTGACAATGAATTCATCTGTCTATCCAGAGAGCATATAATTGAAAGAGAGAACGCTGATTATTTTTTTAAAGTTGCATTTTTTTCCCCAAGAGGATAGTTTAATTTGATAAAATAGTAGCCCAATGTCCCCTCCACCACCTACAAAATTCACATTCTGGACAGTGTTTCCACTCATCGTCCACTGGGCAAGAACAAAGGGAAGAATGGAAGGCCATTGCTTCGTACAGAGTCTGGGAAGGAAGACACTGTAAGTCATCATTTGACTGACCCCTGCTGTGTGAACACATTAGGGGGAGCTGTTGGGGCCCACATTCCCAGGGGCTCCTGGGCAATAACATAATGTCCCTATAGAAGTTGGTGGAAAGGAGAGAAGGTTTCAGTGAGAATTCTAATGCGGCCCTGGTTGCCCCAATATCAGTGTCCTCAATGTCCAACTCGGTTCAGTGACCTCCAGAATGTTCTAAAGATCCTTTTATACTTGGAAAGGGGGAATACAGAGAAAGCAGAGGGTCTTCAGACGGATGGCCCCTCATTCACTCCCAGTGCTCACTGGGAAAAGCTATGTCCCAAGTTCATTGGATAGGGCACGTGAGATTGCTTTGGCCCAATGAGTGCAAACAGATTGCTGTTATGGGCTAAACTGTATTCTACAAAAAATATGTGCTGAATTTCTAACATCTGCTTCCTCAGAATATGACCTTATTTGGAAATAGGGTCATTGCAGATGTAACTAGTTAAGATGAGGTCATACTGGAGTAGGGTGGGCCCACAACCCAATAGGATTGGTGCCCTCATAAGAAGATGGTCATGTGAAAACAGACGCACAGGGAGAATGCCTTGTGATAACGAAGGCAGAGACTGGAGCTATGCAGATGCTAGCCCAGGAATACCAAGGACTGCTGGCAATCCACAAGAAACTGGAGAGAGGCAAGAAAGGACTCCCCTGCAGTTTTCAGAGGGAGCATGACCCTGCTAACACTCTGAACTCAGACTCGGGCCTCCAGAACTGTGAGACAATACAATTCTGCTGCTTTAATCCACCCCGTTTGTGGTAGTTTGTCATGATAGTTTGTGGCAGCCCGAAGAAACTAATACTTTTGCTTAAAACTACTCTAGACTGCTTTGTTGCTACCTGTGACAGACGTCCAGGTTCATGGTCCACTGTATACCTACTCCCCCCTCATCACCACATCTTAGCCTTTGGGCTCTCTAGGACTCTGAGCATTGCCTGTGTTCCCCATCTCCTTTCTCACTTCTGTGAATGTGTTTCCTTCCTGGCATAGCCAGAACCCTGGATTACAGTCTGCTCCAAGTCTACTCCTCATTCAAAGTGAAAACTCCCCCATAAAACTGGGGTGAGAATGTCTGTCTTCCAAAGTGGTTTGTTTGTACAGCAGTCTGCTTGCCACTGGGCTCACAGCATGCGTAGTTGCTCTCCATATCGTAGCACTCTTTAGAGTAGAGCCTGTGTTTTGTTCATTTTGCATCTCTGAGAGTCTTGCTTCTCAAAGTAGGAGCATAAGAGCACAGACTCCCAGTCTCCGTCCCAGTTCTTGTGAATCAGAATCTGCATTGAAACCAGGAAGCTCCCATGGAATCCTATCCACAGTACAATTTGAGAAGCACTGAGAGTATCTTATAATACCAGCCACTATTACTTGAATGCATGCTTCACCTCTACTACTTCACCGAGCATTTTTACTTAGGTTATTTGAAATTAGTTATTTTGAAGAATCTAAGCATTCCACGGGCAGGAATTATCTCCCTCCATTATACAGATGGAAAACTGGAGCAAAGCTAGCCTGGAAACTGCAGGGAATCCTCCTACTTCATCTGCCAGTCAAACACAACTCCCATGACTGGCCTGTGACTGGCCCGTGACCCAGTGTCTGTCCCGGCTGCCACGGGAACTACCCTGGGAGCCAGGATTTCAGGGGGACGTTTGAGCTTCTATTGCAGAGCTAACCTCTTTTTATTTTAAAGATTTATTTGTGCTATTTTAACACTAGTTGATGGACTTATATCTCTCCAGATACCACGTCAAAACAGGAAACACTAAATTTGGGAAATGCTGCAAATGCCATGGCCCTCTTGAATATTAACAGTGCAGAGCCACCTATTATTAGAGGCCTCACTACAGGACCTCAGGACCTAAGTAGGCAAGTATACCTACTTAACACTGTTTAACTCAGTTTTCCCTGAAGTTTATTTGACTCCAAATTGAGATTGCATATGAGCCATTAACATTCTGTGAAACACCCTTTGGTTCAAAATGAAATGTTACTAACAAAGGGAGAGAGAGAGAGAGAGAGAGAGAGAGAGAGAGAGAGAGAGACAGAGA
>NW_006383017.1:4855265-4857198 GCF_000327345.1 Myotis davidii | reverse complement strand
TTTCCTGTAGTTATGTTTCAAGTAGAAATTTTCTCAAAATCAGATATTAGCATGTGGGAAGGGACTAGGGACCAGCAGGAGCTTCTGAGCCACTGGGAAGAGTGGCACATTTCTCTATGCATTATTAAATGTCATTACTTCCTCCCTAGAATCGTCTGTTCCGTGCTGTAGCTCAAGACAAAGACCTATGATAAAATTAAGTAGGACGTTAACTGAAGCACGTTGGGAAGACAAAGTGTCCCATTAAATCATACTGTTTTTTAATAAATGAACACCGAGGTCATAAGCTTGACATGTGGGGGCATGGCATTGCAAAGTGGCAGGATAAAGCCATGCACAGGACATTAATTACCCATCAGGGGGCTGCTGTGTAGACAGAGCAGGGAGGCTCACACACTTGGCTGTCAGGGGAAATCTCTTTTCAAGGATACTTTTCTGCATCGAGATGAAGAACTTCATTAAGAGATTTTTTGCTAGGGCTGGACTCTCGATAGTCCTGAGGGCAGATTTATTTGGTTGGATTCCTAGTACTGATGGAAAGCAGCTCTCAGTCCACAGAACTAATCAGGGTGCTGGCAAGCAATGCCACATTCCCCAGGGTTTTTTTGAATCTAGGTTTGGCATCCCTTTCATGCAAAACTAGGGCATCGGTGGATGGCTGCCTGCTTGTTTACAATGGAAATGACAAGATGGGCCTTCCAGATGTTTTCTTTACAGAAGAAAAAGGAGGGTTTGAGGTTGGTTTTTGGAAGTAGAGGTACCTTCTTGAAGCCCAGTGAGGACATGGACACAGTAATCTGGAATTAGAATGCTGTTTACGTGAAGAGGCCAGGGCGGGGATCTGTGAGGAGGTGAAAGGAGCAGAGACCCTAGAAAACAAATTGTGTGATCATCTGGAGGCAGGGTTTTACAGTTCACAGGCTCGGGCAATGGCAGGGGGCAGTGTCTAGAGAAGAGACTTGCTCTTTTTCCCCCGTTTCTTTTAAAAATTTATCTTTATTGTTGAAAGTATTACAGATGTCTCCCCCCACCCCCCTCCATTGACCCCCTATTGTCTGTATCTATGGGATATGCATATATTCATGTAAGTTCTAATTCCTCTCCAGGTCTTTGCCCTGCTTCATATGCTTGATAGCATTTATCATACACATATTGTTCAACCGTTCATGTCTATGACTGCACTATTGTCTGTGTCCAGGGGTTATGCACATATGCATATAAATTCTTTGGTTAATCTCAGGAATACTATGCAGCTGACACTTGCTCTTGGTGTTGTCTAAAGACCTGTGAGGAGGCCAGCGAGGCTGGCATATACTGAGGGAAGGGAGGAGCTCGAGGAAACAAGGTCTGAGTAAGAAGCAAGGGCAAGCCGAAACCGGTTTGGCTCAGTGGATGGAGCATCGGCCTGCGGACTGAAAGGTCCCAGGTTCGATTCCGGTCAAGGGCATGTACCTGGGTTGCGGGCACATCCCTAGTAGGAGATGTGCAGGAGGCAGCTGATCGATGTTTCTCTCTCATCGATGTTTCTAACTCTCTATCTCTCTCCCTTCCTCTCTGTAAAAAATCAATAAAATATATTTTAAAAAAAAAAAGAAGCAAGGGCAAGATCATGTCAAGGCTCATGGATTAAGGCAATGACTCTCATAATCTAAAAGGGGTGCATGCCCACTCTCACCACTCCTGTTCGACATAGTACTGGCAGTACTAGCCATTGCAATCAGACAAGAAAAAGAAATAAAAGGCATCCAAATTGGAAAAGAAGAAGTAAAATTGTCCTTATTCGCAGATGACATGATAGTGTACATAGAAAACCCCAAAAACTCCATAAAAAAACTACTAGACTTAATAAATGAATTTGGCATCGTAGCAGGATACAAAATCAACACCCAGAAATCTATGGCTTTTTTATACACCAATAATGAATTAACAGAAA
>NW_006383017.1:4846237-4853810 GCF_000327345.1 Myotis davidii | reverse complement strand
GGCGTTTAAGAGATCAACGGAAGGACTTGTATGAATGCATATAAGCATAACCAATGGACGCAAGACACTGGGGGTGGGGGGGTGAGGGTATGTGCCAGGGGGGTAAGGGAGGCCAGGGGGAGGTCAATGGGGTACAAAAGAGACATATGTACTACTATTTGTAATACTTTAAACAATAAAATAAAAAGCCAGGGGGAGGTCAATGGGGGGAAAAGGAGACATATGTACTACTATTTGTAATACTTTAAACAATAAAATAAAATTTAAAAGAAGAAAAATTATATGCAACTTAAAAAAATAAAAAAAATAAAAGGGGTAATTCTAGAATGTGCTATTGCACTTAGGGAAATACAACATTGATTAAGTGAAGATCTGAGATCTGAGGAAAGTCTCCTTTGGGCTTCTAATTAGAACATCCTACTTGGTTCATGACCAAACTCTACACCAAGCAGTCTTGTCTCTATGAGATGATCGTATTTCAGGGGCCCCAAGGGTACGTACAATGCCAATCATTCTGCGTGTTTCCCTCGATTCAGAACCCTTTTGGAGAGTGACTGGAACAGAGTAGACATGCTTAATCCTTCATGGAATGAAGAAATGTATATTGCTTCTGCCTTCCACACCGTATCTTGTGGTTTTGAAATTGGCTAATCCTGTGCCCCCCAATCCTGTTACTCACCACCACTCTGAGAGCAAGCAGGGAGTGGGTAATGCCCTTGCCTTCTTCTAAAACATGCCTTCTCAATTAGGGCTGCTCACTAGACAGATCTGAGGGGCTTTGTAAAGACCCGACACTGCCTGGGCCCCACCTACAGATGTCACCCATCTGGGGTAAGGCCTGGGCATCTGTGGTTTCAAAAGCTCCACAGGTGATTCTAATGTGAGCCAGGCTAAAAGCCACTGCTTGGAGGTAAGTAAGCATTTTCACATTTATTTTTGTAGAAAAAGAAATCAAGAGTTTTATTTTCCAGAATCACACGAAAACTAGTATTTTGATGTGACATAGATACATGGATGGACATGGCACAGAAATAAACTGAGGTGAGATTCTCTGTGGTAGGCATAGATATTGAACAAGGCAGTAGGTAATGTACTATGAAATAGACTAACAAGGATGCTGTCACAGTGGGCAACTGCTGAGGAGGTGTATGTGTGAGGGTGGCTGGGGTGGCATGGATGGAGCAGTGGGGGAGAGAACCTCACTAAAGGGGTTAGACTATCTGTAAGAGAAGTTATTTGAACTTAAAGGTAAAAGACACACAGAACCAGCTAAGGAAAGATTTTGGTTTGTAACACATCTGGGTCTAGACTCAGAGACATCAGAATTCTTCTTCTTTTTATTATTATTACTAGACGCCCAGCGCACAAAATTTGTGCACTCGGGGTGGGGGTGTCCCCTCAGCCCGGCCTGCACCCTCTCGCAGTCTGGGAGCCAGCAGTCAGACATCCTTAGCGCTGCTGCGGAGGCAGGAGAGGCTCCTGCCACCGCTGCTGCTCTTGCCAGCCATGAGCTTGGCTTCTGGCTGAGCGGCGCTCCCTATGGGAGCGCACTGACTACCAGGGGGCAGTTCCTGCATTGAGCGTCTGCCCCCTGGTGGTCAGTGTGCATCATAGCGACTGGTCAGTCCTTCGTTCGGTTAATTTGCATATTAGCCTTTTATTATTTAGGATTATTTTTTATCTTTATTGTTGAAAGTATTAGATATGTCCCCTTTTCCCTCCCATTGGCCCCTTCTAGCCCACCCCTGCTCCCCACCCCACCACCTCCATGACCTATTATCTGTGTCCATGGGTTATGCATATATGCATACAAGTTCTTTGGTTGGGAGAATCCTTCCACCCACTCCTGTCTTCCCTCTGAGATTCGACAGTCTGTTCCATGCTTCTAGGGATGTCAGAATTCTTCTTAATCATTTAGTCAATACCATGTGTAGAGGGATCACTCTGAGACCCACAGGTTATGTTCCCTTTAAGTCAGAATATTAATGTCCCTGAACAAGCAAGTCTTGCTTTTGTAAACAGAATTTGCAAGGCAGATTAAATGACATACTATATACACTGTTCGAAGGCTTCATGAATATATATTTCATTTTTAGGTAAAGAGAGAAGAGAATACTTTAATACATCAAGGATTCTAATGAAAACATGAACATGTAAAATAAGAGAAGTTGCTTTCTAACACTTGGAAGGGCAAAAATGTATGTCAAGAAATGTTAAAGGGATTGCTTTAAGGAGAAGAAGAAATAGAGAGGGGAACATAGGTATTTAGAAATAGCTATAAACAAGCACTTATCAAGAATAACCTTAAATATAAATGGATTAAACACTCCAATCAAAGCACATAGGGTAGCTGAATGGACTAGAAGACATGACTCATATATGTGCTGCCTACAAGAGACCCACCTCAGAACAAAAGATACAGACATGATGCGAGTGAAGGGATAGAAAAAAAATATTCCATGGAAATGGAAACAAAAAAAAGCAGGGGTAGCAATACTCATATCTGACTTCAAAACAAAGGCCATAACAAAAGACAAAGAAGGTCCCTACATAACACTAAAGGGATCGATCCTAGAAGAGGACATAACATAATGTAAACATATATGTATACAATATGGGAGCAGCTAACTATGTATTAAAATACTCAAATTAAGATTTAAAAAGAAAGAGAAAGTTGAACGAAGATAAATAGAGCTAAGTTAGATGCAGATACATAATGGCTTTGGAACTCGGCTCTGAGAAGTTAAACTGCGAAGCTGGGCTCTAGAGGAAATGAAAGGCCAGGGCCTTTGGCATCAAGTAGACGTGGATTTGACTCTAGCTCAACTAAAATGAAGGTGAGGCTTCACATATCTTTCAAGATTGTCAAGAGAATGGAATGTCAGTACTATATAGGTGGTCAATAAGCTTTAGTATTTTTCCTTCCTTGGAATTTCTCTTCTAATTTGGCATAAAACCAGTCACTGTTTCCAGCGGGCACAGTTCTTTTAACATGAAGAACTTGCTCCAGATACAAACTGATGTCCCCCAAATACAGGACCTTGCTGACAAGCCACAAGGTGCCCCACAGTGTCCTTCAGAACCACTCTCAGAACCCACTGGCCTTTCTAAAGCATGACCAGGCAGAAAGATGAACAAAGACGGGGAAGAGCCTCGCTGACAGGGGGCATCCACTTCTCATCCAAACCAAGATGGGAGGCATGAGTTAGCCCACGCTTCTACTGCTTTTCTGAAATCGAAAGTGCTCACTAACATCGAATATCTTTGAACAGCAAATCTAACTTCAGGAATTTTTGTTGAAGCAGTAATTTGTTAAAAAACAATCATAGCTATTTGGAAAGGATATTGATTGCAGTGTTGCTTATATTAGTCCAATTAATTGTTGGACCAGTTGTTAATTGTTTAACTGTATCAAACTGGTAAGATAATTTGTGGTCCATCTGCGTAAGAGGGGCTCTATAGTATGATAATGTGAGGAAAATTTAATTTAAATGTCCAGATTGTATTACGTTTAAGTTGCAAGTTAGAAAACATCATGTTTACGTTCCGACTAGATTAATATGAATATATCTACATACACAAAATTTGGAGGTGAAAACACATGTGATGTATCTTTTCATCTGTGTACTTTTCTGAATTATCTAAATTCTTGACAACAATTTTGTGTTGGTTTGGTAATAACAGAAGTCATGCACAATGCGCATTGTCATACCTTCACATCCCCTGTTCCTTTTCCCAGGCCTAAAGCACAGGGTATGCCTCAACTTGGAGAAAGAAATCAACTATATTTCTATTTTCCATTTAAGGAAAGACTGTTTCCATTATTCATACCCATTGAACTAGGAGAGAGAGAAAAGAATAAGAGAGAAGCTGATTATGGTGACATGAGGCTTTGAGATCATAATTACAGCAATCCTACTTAGCTGGAGTGAAGACACCTAAGTGTCTTCAAAGCTGTCTTGGATATTATCTAATTAAGCAAAGTGAGGAGGACAAGGACAAGAGTGGAGATCTACTCTAAGAAGCATTAGGAACTGAGGAGATGAAAACAACAGCTGGACAGAAGCAAGAGTGGCCTAATGTTAAATTCAGTGCAAAGTCTGAGATATCATAAGCTCACAGAGGTTTTGAGGGCTGAAAGCAAAAATCATAAATTGAAAAGACAAAGAAGACGGGGGAAGAATAATGAAACTAGTAGAAATGAAGGAAAGATTTGCTGCTGGAGAATTTAACAAAACCATATTTTTTTTCTAGAACCCACATCACTAATCCCTTCAATTCTACTTTGTAAATACTTGACTATAGAACAACTCCTGTGACCATGGGACTCACTTAATTCCAAAGCCTTAAACATTGGGCCTGCCCATCAGCATTACTGATGGTATTTATCTCTGTAACAGAAGAAAATATTAAACATACATCACAGAGGCAGGTTCTTCAGGGAAGGCTTAGAGGACCGTCTCATTCTGCCCGTGACCACATTAAAATGCACAAGAAAACAAGCACATGAGAGGCAATCGAAAGAGCTGGTTATAGACATCCTAAGAGTAGAAGGTTATTTGTCAGGAGCTCAGAGAAACACTATTTTTTTAAAACAAATGCTAACTTGGGAACCTGAAGTTCTTGGTTGATCCAATTCTTGTTAACACTGGTTTACTTCTTCACTCAATTATTGGCCTCAAGTGTCCTTATCCTGTAATATATATTAACTAGTGGCCCGGTGCACAAAATTTGTGCACTCAGGGTGGGGGAGAGGGGGGACCTATGCCCTGTCACAGTGTGGGAGCCCTACAATTCATCGCCCCAAAGAGGTAGGCCCCGCCTACTCATCCGGGGCTACTCGGTGGATTGCCCCAAAGAGGTAGGCCAGAGCCAGGGGAGGCCTACGAATCCCCAGGCTGGGCCATGACGGAGGCCTGCGGACCTCCATGCACCTCTGGACCTTCGGTGCAGGCATGCAGAGAGGCCTCTCTGCCGCAGCCCCACCTCCATCCCCAACTCTGCAAGTCCCGGCCCACCGGCGCCTATTGTGCATGCAGCCTGCTGATCAATCGTTACTGTGATGGCGTACTGACCAATTTGCATATTACCCTATTATTAGTATAGATTATTCCAATTTAGCCAGATCTGTTATCAGTTCCATTGAAGATCTTCCCAGGATAGAAAAAGAGAAGGTGGCTTTGGTGATGGGCCTTGATGAAGGGCAGGGGATCCAGGAGAGGGAGTGGCAGGAGTCAAGGCCATCTGGGCAGAAAGCCGAAAGCTGGACACAGGCTTTGTACTCTGCACCTCTGCTGGCAGGTGCAGCATGCAGACATTTCTTAGAATTGCTCCACTTTCCAGGACTTTCCTCGTCTTGCTTCATCTCCTTCAGCAGGTTTAAGGATGTACAGTGATACACTACCCATCCCGAAAACAAGAAATTCAACATCTGGTCTTTTTTTCTTTCTTTTTTCAAAACATTCAAGCCTGCAGTGAAAATACAGCTGCCAATTACCAAGCATGTGCTTCCTGGCCCTACGGTGATTCACATGTGCTAGAAGCCAGATGAGGAAAAGCCCAGTGCAGCCAGCACACCTGTGGACTTTGATTATATCTGCATGCCTCGTGCGCTGGTTTTTTCTTTTCTTTTGGTCCTTACTGATCAAAAAGGATCAGATTTCCTGGTCTCTACTTGGAATATTGCTCACCACATTTCTGATCTGTGACTGGTGATATGGTTGGTGAGATGGGGGGATGGCCAGCTTGTGTCATTGTACTGCACACCAACCACATTTATGAATATTTCCCATCATGTTTATGAATTAAATATAAAGGCTTCATTTTCTCAAGATTCCCTACCGGGCACTCAAAGTTTCCTCGCTTGCATAATCACAGTATATTTTATCTGTCCTCCCTCCCCCTCTCCTTCATTTGTTTCTTTTTTTAAAATATATTTTATTGATTTTTTACAGAGAGAAAGGGAGAGGGAGAGGGATACAGAGTTAGAAACATCGATGAGAGAGAAACATCGATTCAGCTGCCTCTTGCACGCCCCCTACTGAGGATGTGCCCACAACCCAGATACATGCCCTTGACCGGAATCGAACCTGGGACCCTTCAGTCTGCAGGCCAATGCTCTATCCACTGAGCTTTACTGGTCAGGGCTCCTTTGTTTCTTTACTCATTCCTCTAATGCACACCTACTAAAGATCTTGATGCTATGAGTCACCAGAGAGGAATATGCCACTCAGCCTTTACTTTGCCTTGCTACTCGGGTCACACTTGGTCGGCCTCTCCTCCACATACCCCTTGGGAGCTGCCCTGAAGTGTAAACTGATTGTGTCATTTGTTTGTGCAAAATGGCACTAGAAAATAAAAACCACAAAGTGCATTCACATTTCAATCGGAAATGACTTATGCATGCCACGTGGCTGCATATGACCTGACCACCATGTCTCTGTCTTCCCAGGTGAGTAGGAGTTGGCCACAAGCCAAATGGAGAAGTACAGGGAAACCAGTTGTTTTGCAAAACCGGCTGTACTAGTTTCCTAGGGCTGCCATAGCACAGGGCCATAAACTGGGCAGCTTAAAACAACTGAAATTTATTGTCACAATTCTGCAGGTCAGAAATCAAGGTGCCAGCAGGGTTGATTGTTTCTAGAGGCTTTGAGAGCCCATTCCATGCTTCTCCTCTGGCTTCCGGTGGCTGCCAGCAATTCCTAGCATTCCATGCCTTGTAGGGGCATCATTCCAACCCCTGCCTTCGTCCTCACATGGTCTTCCCCTGTGCCTCCCTCTATGTCCTCATTTTCTGTATCTTACAAGGACACTCGTTGTTGGATTTAGGACCCATCCTAAGTCCAGGATTATTTCAAGACCTTTAACTTAATTACATCTGAAAAGACTCTATTTCCAATGAGGTCACATTCACAGCTACCAGGGGATTTAACATATTTTGTTGGGCAGGGGAGATGATAGAGGGACTTATTCAACTACACTTGTCCGTTTTTGCTCTATTCTCCCTCATATTACCGATGTTGAGGAAAAAATCAAAAGTAAGTACTATAACATGCAGAGATACAATCTTCTTTTTTGTTTTTTGTTAATCATCACCTGAGGATATTTTTTCCTTTAATTTTTAGAGATAGTAGAAAGGAGGTTGGTTGAGAGGGAGGGAGGAAGGGAGGAGAGAGAGAGAAAGAGAGAGAGAGAGAGAGCGAGAGAGAGAGAGAGAGAGAGAGAGAGATTGGTTGCCTTCTGAACATGCCCCACCAGGGTGGAAGCCCACAACTGAAATACAGTACATGCCTTTGACCAGGAATCAAACCCATGACCTTTGGTCCATGGGCTGATTCTCTAACCACTGAGAAAAACTGGCCAGGGCTATTAGTTTATCATTAAAGGCAATTCTAATAAGTGAGGAAAATGAAATTTGACTAGCTGATCCTACAACTCATGTGGAAGAGCCACAGGCCAAAACCAGCCAAGACTATTTTGAAAAACACGATCATGAGGCAGGATTTTTTTCTGTTAGACAGAGTGTTCTATCAACTCTACTATCTAATTATGATCATTTTTATAAAGAACACAG
>NW_006383017.1:4837684-4845497 GCF_000327345.1 Myotis davidii | reverse complement strand
AGCGATCACCTAAGACCATCCTGCATATCAGATATTTACATTACAATTCATAACAGCAACATTACAGTTATGAAGTAGCAACGAAAATAATTTTATGGTTGGGTCACAACATGAGGAACTGTATTTAAAGGGCCAGAAGGTTGAGAACCACTGGTCTAACACATGGAGAAAGCCTACTGAGGAGGGACGACAAGGCAGTGCCAAGGGATAGAGAGAGGAGAGAAAGAGAAGCTGTGCTGTTGGAGCCCCTGGATTCGGCCATTTCTGAAGCTAAGGCACATCACTGCAGAATGATTATGAAAGCCAATTGATTCTTCCCACTTGTTCTAAAAAATTGAATTGGGTTTCTCTTGTTTACAATTTAAAGAGTCCTAATTACTCGTGTGTGTGTGTGTGTGTGTGTGTGTGTGTGTGTGTTTACCAGTATATGTCTAGAAAAATCTAGAAAAAAATAGCAGGGAATACAATTAGAATGGCTGGTATGGAGTAGCTTTTATTTTGACTTAATTGTATTATGTGAATATTGTCCATGGCATGGGTTACTTTTGTAATTTGAAAATGAAGAAAAAATAAGAGGCCATAACATAAAAAGTAAGTCCATCCAAGGCTCCAAGGTCTAGTTTAAGTGCCGAAACCTCATGTTTCCTTTCACTTGGTATTTTTAAATAGTACATGAGTCCACTGGAGAGCCCATAATTACAAGTTGCTCCTTAGGCCCTGGTAAGAGGCTGATGCTTTAAGAAAAGCTGTTTAGGTGGGACCACAGATGATCAAAGGCCGCTGCTCGGAGGGACAAAGAAGTTGCCGGCTGGTCGTCCCTGCTCAGGTTCCGGAGGCAGGCTGTGACAGCTCAAGCTTGTCCCAGCTCCTTTTCCTGCCACCTGGTACTAAAAATACTCACGGCGGCTTAGGAATCCAAGTTAAAAGGAAACAAGCAAAACACGCCTGCATCCCCCTAAGTAAAACAAAAGATGAAAGCAGCCTCGCCTCCACCTGCATTAAGAAATGGGAGCAGAACTCGGTTGAAATGTCACAGGTAAGAGCTCTGAA
This sequence comes from Myotis davidii, assembly GCF_000327345.1. Classification (NCBI taxonomy): domain Eukaryota; kingdom Metazoa; phylum Chordata; class Mammalia; order Chiroptera; family Vespertilionidae; genus Myotis; species Myotis davidii. The sequence continues at coordinate 4,844,447 of NW_006383017.1, read as the reverse complement.
GAAACCTCTGCTGGGCTCGGCACCGTGGGATGCAGTGGCTGCATCAGAATTCCAAGTTTTCTCCTTGTGACAAGGCCTGATAGACAGAGAACCCGCCACCAGGCAGGGGAGCTCAGGGTCACTTCCTCACGAGAGAGCCTCTGAGCCCCCAGCCAGTGAGCAGAGGCAGCAGGATTCAGACCTGGGCCTTTCTGGGGCCAGAGTCAGCGGTTCTCGATACCCAAAGAGCGTAAGAATCACTCAGGTACCTTATTAACCTCCCGGTTCTCAGGCTCCACCTCCCGCCCTAAAGATTGGGAATCTGGAGATTTGGGGCTAAGCCTGAGAATCTGCATTCCAACAAGTACATAGCACAATCAGATGCAGGAGACACACACACACACACACACACACGTGTGCACATGCTTTGTACCTCCTCTATTTTACTTGTTGACGGTATCTCAGACTCCGAAAAGCAGAGGTGCGAAATCACTCACACATATTTCTGGCTGCCACTCTTTTCTCACATCCCAGAGCATAAGGAACTGGGATTGGGAGGTATTTCAATATGAAGAGCTATTTATTCTTGAGCTGAAGTTTAAAAAACAAATAAGAAAACTCATACTCTATTACAATCCTCTAGCAAGTAATCAATTTTTAAAATATGTTAAATCCACCAGGCTGTAGATAAATTATTCAAATCTCAGGGAAATAAAATAATTAAACCCTTCTGGGCTCTGTCAAGAAACTGCAGTGGCTGCATAAACCCAAAGCCTGTGCTGGTAGCCGTGTCCTCACAGGTGCCTCGTCCCTGCCTTTGCTTTGCTCAGCTGGAGGGCTGGCCGCTCAGAGTGAGGCCACCTCCTGCAAACCAGAGGTTGAAATGGCAGTCAAGTCTCTGCCCGGGGCCTGGGCTCCATTAAGTGCTAAATAAGTGAAAGCAGAGCATTGTCTTTGCTTTCCCATTGTTCTCTCCATCCAAGAGTCTGTTGAAACTCAAAATGGAAAGAACCGGAATGAAGGCAGGGTGATCTGGGCCTGGATTCAGGTCCTGCCTCTTTTGGCTTTCTTACCCCCACATAGCTGAGTCACCTACCCAGCTCTGTGCCCCACCCACCCTGCCCCACTGCACCCCACAGCACATACTATTTCCCACTTACCATATCATCTACTTTTTTACTATAGCTACTGTGTATGTCAATCACTCTCTATTCAAAGTGGGAGCTCAAGGAGTTGGAGATTTTTGTCAGTTTTGTGCAGAAAACACCTGGAACACTGAATTGCTCACAAGCGAGTAAAGGAAGGAAAGAGGAGTCCATAGTAAGAAAGAACAAAACCCTCTTAGAAAGAAGGAGAAAGAAAAGCTGCAGAGAGAATGTGTCTTGGCCGTGGGCGGGGTTGGGGTTGTGCTGTCCAATATGGTAGCCACCAGCCACTCGTGGCTACTGAGAAGTGAAAAAGTGGCTAGTCCAAACAGAGACTGGATTTTGAAGACGTGGGACAAAAAAATAATATGAAAGACCCCATTAGTAATTTTCTATATTGAATCCATGTTGAAATGGTAATATGTTGGATAGTATTAAAATTAATTTTACCCATTTCATTTGGCTACTAGAAAATTTTAAATGATGCATGTGACTCATGTGCATGTATTTCTATCAGCCCGTGCTGTGCTGGGCTTTCTTAACCTCATTATTTCTTCTTTTTCTGCCATCTTTATTTTTTTTAACTTCTGATTTTGAACTAATTTTAGGCTGACAGAAAATTTGCAAAAAACATAGTATAGAGAGTTCATGTATATCCTTTGTCCAACTTCTCCTAATGTTAATATCTCATAATACTTTAAACTATAGATCATATTCAAATTTCAACAGTTTTCCTCTTAATGTCCTTTTTCTGTTCGAGAATCAAGTCTAGGATCCCACATTGCGTTTAAGTTGTTACGCCTCTTTGGTCTCCTTCAATTTGTGACAGTTTCTAGTTTTCCTTGGCTGTGGCACTTCGGATTAGTACCTATTTAGTTTCGCAGAATATCTCATTTTGGATTTGTCTGATTTTTTTCCTCATTATTGAAGTTATGCATTTGTAGCAAGAAGACCACAGAAGACTTTTGTGATCACAGTGCATCATATCAAGGGTTCCATGATGTCAATACGCCTTAATCCTGGTGACATCAACTTTGACCACTTGGGTAAGGTGGTGTCTTCTGGGTTCTCCACTGTAACGTTAGTTTTCCTTTTTAAATTATAAATATCTTGGGAGAGATACTTTGAAATTTTACAAATATCCAGTTTCTCCTATCATTTCCCTGCACTGTTGTTTGCATCTGAGGCTAGTTCCTCATGGAGCTAATGGCAGTGGCTGTCAATCATTCCCTTTGCTCTGTGGCATTTTCCCACCCTGCCTGTTAGGCAGCCATGTCACTTGCATGGCCCTGCTGGTATCTGAGTTTGCAGCCTCCTTGGAATTGGCTCATTATCTATCAAGCCGAGGTTTGCATAGCCCAGTGATCATGAACTGTCAGATACAAGGTGGGAAAAAGTAGATTGACAGTTGTGAGTATGCAAAACACAGTTTATTCTTATATTATTATTTATTAATTAGTGTACTATTTTCCATACAAACAACGATAATTCTACTTTGGCCCCACACTGTATAATAGAGTGTAGCTTACTTTAAATCCCAGTCATTACACTTGATTCTCTTAAACATCAAATGGGTTCTACAACAGTAACTCTTAATACAGCTTCCAATTCTCTCTCACCCTTGGGAAACATTCATTTGCCGGCCTTGGAAGAGCTCAAGCTCATCTGTGTTGTTTTGTCTGCACCATCTGGGTCACTATCCAGATTCTGTACTTTCCCTCTTCAGAGAGCAGGAGAGGGGAGCAAGCAAAACAGGCAATGCCTAGTGGGTGAGGTGCTGGGGCATAAGACTGAGAAGTCCACTCATTAATAGATTTTGACTAAGAAAAAATGGAGCATAATTAAGACACACATTCAATTTATAATCTGCTAATTACTTAGTCACCCAAGAGAAAATTATAGGAGTCATTCTTGACTCTTTCCTCCCATCCATTTTCATATGATCAACACTGCTATCTCATTAGACTCTAGCTCTTAGATCTTTATCTCAGCATTAGATTGTCTAAGTTAAGATATCAGCCCTTGGCCGTTTGGCTCAGTGGATAGAGTGTCGGACTGTGGACTGGAGGGTCCTGAGTTTCATTCCAGTCAAGGGCATGTACCTTGGTTGCAGGCTCGGTCCCTAGTGGGGGGTCTGCAGGAGCCAGCCAATCAGTGGTTCTCTCTCATCATTGATGTTTCTATCTCTCTCCCTTCCTCTCGAAAATCAATAAAAATATATTTTAAAAAAAAGATATCATGGTGATCAATATATAGGAGGTCCTCCAAAATGTATATACATCCAACTTTGATAGCTCAATTGATGATTCTTTCTTTTCAGATTTAACCGATTGGAATTAGTAATTATTCCAAAGGTGTGTATACATTTTTCTGGGACTACCTATACATTATATGTATATATGCACACACACATACATACAGTATTTATTAGAATGCATTTCATTTTCAAATCGGAGCTATTAGCTGCTAAAGTGTGTATACACTTTTGGGGACAACCTGTATATATATTGACTGATGAATGGACATAATACATTTGAATGTATTAACTCATAAAACATCATTTCTACCCCTATCAGACTGGCTCATGAATGAAAAAAATATGTGTTGGAAGCAGCATGAAAGCTTTTAATTTTTATTTGTAAATGATCCTTTTAAGAGATAGAGCTCTTCTTTTGCAGTGAGAATGAAAATATTCTAGTGTCAAATTCAACATTTCCAAAATCTGTTCTGTGGAAGACTACTCTGTGATGTTAGTAAATGTTAGATTTTAAGAAAGGTTTTGTGATCAAATGACCATGGGAAATGGTAGATTAACGGAGATTTGTCTATCTATGCATGACTGTTCAGAGCCTTTACTATTACAAAGTACATTGTAAAGGTGGCCAATAAATGGAATTCCTTAAATTCTTTTTACAGTCTCTCAGAATGTATTTACTTTTCAGACTTATTGAGATGTGATTGACTTATAACACTGTAAGTTTAAGATGTATAACATGACGATTTGATATATTGTAAAAACAATTACCACCATTAGGTAAGTTAATACCTTCATCATCTCATGTATTTTTTGGAGTTGGGGTGATATTTAAGATGCACTTTCTTAGCAACTTCCAAGTATAAAGTACAGTATTGTTGACTATAATCACCATGATGTACAATAGACCCCCATAACTTACTCATTTATAACTGGAAGTTTATACCTTTTGATCAACATCTCCCCATTTGCCCAACCCTAGCCCCTGAAAAGCACCATTCTACTCTGCTTTTAGGAATTCCACTTTTTCAGATTCCACATAAAAATGAAATCATACATATTATATATTCCGTCTGATTTACTTAACTTTCCTTAATCCCTTCAAAGTCCATTCATGTTGTTGCAAATGGTAGGATTTTCTTCTTTTTATGGCTAAGCAATATTCCATCACACACACATTTTCTTTCTCCATTCATCGGTTGATGTCTTAGCTATTGGGAATAATGCTGCAGCAAACATAGGAATGCAGATGTCTCTTTGAAATAGTATGAATACTCTCTTTAAAACCAGAGGGAAAGGGGGCAGGTAGAAGAGGGTAAAGGTGGGTAAATGGTGATGGAAAAAGACTAGGCTTTGGGTGGTGAACACATAATACAATATTCAGATGTATTATAGAATTGTACAGTAGAAATCTATATGATTTTATTAACCAATTTAACCCCAATAAAGTCAATAAGAGAAATGTTAATAAATAAATATAATACATGTAAAGTAATGAAAAATAAAAAGTATTTCATAGGACTAATGTTTCTCAAAAACCATTTTGGGGCTCACTGACCTAACTCATCCACCTAATGGGGACACAACAGTTTTTCTCAAAATATTAGAGAAAGGACATGGGGATATTTTGTAGCGTGCAATTGGTAAATTTTGTTTTTGTGGCACTCTGCTGAGAAGTAGGAATTACAAACTTTAAAAGAAGCATACTTCCTCCACCAGCACCCCCAGGCCTGTCCCACTGCCAATTTAGGATACAAAGGCCTGTTCCATCGACAATTCCTCTCAGATTTGCTCTACAAGGCTGAATCCCAAAGAGGAAAAAAGAAAGAAGAGAGGGAGGGAAGAGTAAAGAGAGGGAAGAATAAAGAAGGAAAGAGGAAAAATAGGAAGGAAGGAGGGAAGGAAGGAAGGAAGGAAGGAGGGAAGGAAGGAAAGGAAGGAAGAGTAGAAATAGGAGGGAAGGAAGGAAGGAAGGAAGGAAGGAAGGAAGGTAGGAAGGAAGGAAGGAAGGAAGGAAGGAAGGGAGAAGGGTCTAAGATTGAGGGCAACAATGTGCACAGGAATAATGTCTGTGTTGCCTGAATATCCAGCAAGAATGAAAAATAAGTCCAGGACAGCAGAGGGAGGTGCATTTATTGATGGGAAGAGGTTTCAGCTCAGGGATGAAACCTTCAGGGACATGAAAATATAAAAACTAATAAAAGGATCTACAGGGGCCCTCTACAGGGCATTAATGTCATCGATTGAACTCATCTCGCTGTTAGAATGCTGTTGACAACATAGAACCGACTGGAATGGAGCAATAGACACAGCTATTCATAACCGATAAAATCATGCTCTTATAGAGTGAGGGTGGTTAAATGTCTATGGTGTAACTAAATCACATTATAACACACACATATGTTATTGTAGACATGGCCTTCACTATATGCATTAACATTTTTATACATATCGAGTATTTAATATAGGCAACTTTTGAGCTACAAGTAGCAGGCATGGAAAAAAAAAACCGTGCATTCAAATGAGCGTCCTGCTCTATATGCTGACCTCTACATTGCTCTAAAAGCTGCCCACCATTCCTTCCCTGTGGCCACTGCATAATTACATGGGGGCCTGTCGATGCAAGTGTCTGCCCTAACATGTATGTTTTTTTCTTCCCTACAGTATTGTATGGATAAGTGTGGAAAGAATTCGTGTTGTGGAGCCAGGTACAGATGCATTTGAAACCTCATTTCAAAATGTGCTCCTTCTGTATCCATATCCACAGACAGAGAAGCATTGATCAGACCGTCAAACCTCAGAAGGAAGGTAGGGGAGGGGGAGGGTAAGGGGGAGAGTTCAACCAAAGGACTTATATGCAAGCATATAGGCCTAACCAATGGACACAGACACTAGGGGGGTGAGGGCATGAGTGGTGGATGGGGTAATGTGGGAATAAGGACACATATGTAATAACTTAATCAATAAATAAATTTTAAAAAATAAAATAAAATAAAGATTTTACTTTGAACCACATGAAATTGCTAATATTCACCAACTGTTGATTAATAAAAATGGCAATTTCGTATGGTTCAACCTCAACTTCTGAGCCTTGGTTTTCTCATTTATTAATGGGACTAATAGTGGCTTTAATTGTGACAACGATGTGTGTGTGTAAAGAATGTGGCCTGGTCCTGGACAGGATGGGAGCTCAGTAAATGGGAGCTGTTATCACAGATCACTTACCGCATGCCCCACACTCTCTTTCCCCTGTGTTCCCAGTTCATTATTGGCTTTCACTCTGCCTAAGTCTCTTCAATAATCTATCTCCTTTTTCCACTTTTCACCTCCTTCTCAGTCATCTCAGAAATCTCTCTATGCTGTCTCACTCTGTTTCTTCCCCCAC
>NW_006383017.1:4822936-4837502 GCF_000327345.1 Myotis davidii | reverse complement strand
CATTTTATTACCTTCTCAAAGGCCTAAATACTCATACTGACACATGGCTAAAATACATGCATGCATACAAGATTTAAAACATTGCCAACACATTATTTTGTAAAATAGTTTTGAACAAAAATAACTTGTGGAAAGGTCACCTTGTTAGACATACTGTCTATTCTACAGAGGTCTGGGATAGTAAATATTATATAAGAATATTGTTTAGGACATGATAATCTACAATCTATATTATTGCTGGACATACTAGAGTTCTGCAGTCCATAAGGGGCACTAATCTTTGCTCATGCTACACTGTCCTCATGTACAGTCTGTTTCCTAATTCACACATTTGATGAAAAGCTGCCTTCCCTGGGGATGCCCTTGTACACTTGTTATAAATAATTGGAAATTATTCAGAGCACAGTCTAAATTGTGTGTTTTCTGATAATAAGGGAAGGCAAGCTTAGAGAAGATTAAAAGGCACTGAAGCATTCTGGAACACAGTTTAGAGGAGAAAATATTTCTTTTGGCTTTTAAATGACAGCATTGCCCAATAGTCACCTATAGAGCTTTCTACAACAGGTGGTTCATTAATTTGTTAAAAAAATAAACGACCAATACATCCATTAAGTATCTCAACTTTATATGTCCCATTGATCCTTGCCCTACAAACCCCCCCACCATACTCCTCCCAGTTCTTAATTTGCATAATTTGCTTTACCTTCTGTCCATAATCCTTTCTGTCATTCTATACACCATACCTTTAAGTATATCCTAAATCTTTCCAGTCTCCTCCCTCTCAACCACTGAAACACTTATTTAAGGAATCATCATCTTTTGCCTGGATTAATTCATAGTCATTTAACTGTTCTCCTTGTCCCACGAAAATATATATATTTTTTCACCGAGCAGCTAAAATAATTCTTAAAATATGTAAATCAGACCTTGTCACTTTCCTACTTTATGCAAAGAATTTCCATTGCATCTAGAATAAAACTCAAGGGTCTTAGATAGCTCATGAGGCCCTATCTGATATTGGCTCCTACCTACCTTGCTGCACCCCACTCTTCTCCTTATCCTGTGTTCTTGTTGCACGATTCCTCCATCTATTCCTCTACCATACCTGGTCCCCCTCCCCTCTTGCCCGTCTTTGCACCTGCTGTTCTGTCTGCACAAATGTCTTTCCAGATCTTTGTATGGTTCCTCTTTCAGGTCTGAGCTCCAATGTCCCCTCCTGCAAGGGACTTCCTTCATACCCCTTCCCAGTTATTCTCCATCATGTCACTGTTTAATTTTTGTTAGTGCCTCTGTTTTTTTACATGATCTAGGTCTTCTGCTTGTTTACTTGTTTCTTTTTTCTCTTCCTTCCCCTCATTACCACCGATCTATCTTGTCCTCCACTGGATCTCCAGCACCAAGAACAGTTTCTTACACAAGGCAGGCATTCTAAAAAAACTGTGCTAAATGAATGAAGGAGTCTTTCTTTGTCCCAGCACCCATTCATAGTTTGAACAACTAACTAATGGGGCCAACTAATTAATGTTGACCAAATAACTAATGTGGCCCAATTAACTAAGATGGGTGGGGCCACAAGGACTAGAGTTGCCGCAGAGCGCAAGCACCCTATGCTCTCCTGATCACATGCTCAGCACACTTACTGATCAAATGGGTAAATGGTTAAGTTCAAAAGTTCAACAAGTCTCTAAGGGTTCCGGGTGATGTTCAGTGGTACTTTGAAAAGACAGCTGCGTGTGCTTTGCTTTTTTTCAGACTGTCCATATTTCTCTTCCTGAAAGCATTATGAAAAGTGCTAGCTACACACTGTTTATTGGTTAGAGGCATTTAGTTGAAAATTGAAATGATTTTTAAAAATACAGAAACACAGTCATCTGGGCGCTAGTGATGAGCCTGAGCAAGAAAGTAATTCACATTGTGTTTTCCTGTAGTCTTGCACGACATACGGCATTTATGTTCATTTTCTTCTATGGCACTTGTTCTTCCAATATGGGATATTATGCTTCACTTTTTTTGTCTGACAAAAGGGAACATTAAACTTTATCATTCTTTAGACAACGCTCACTCTGTGAAGAGACTGAATTCCATCTTAGAGACCATGGTAATCAGAGTAGTAATTTCAGGTTTGACAATGGTAAAAGCCACATCAGTCTAAGATGATAGCAAAAAAAAAATCATATTTAATTGTGCATTCTCTGTAGTATTTACTCGTAACAATTGCTTGTGGTGACTTGTGAAAAGATGGGAGAAAGCAGTCCCTTCTCATTTTGGTGAGGAATAAACTAAACATAAAAATAAATAAAAATAAATGATTGAAAATTAACCCAAAGACAAGCTCTTTTATGATATTTTGTATCTGTGAGAGAACAGGGGTTGGCAAATGAGTTCTCTTTGCAACGACTATTGGGCAATGTCAACATTTAATGAGGGCTTATTGAGCACCATGATGTAAACTAATTTGGTATATGAATTCCTCAAATGTCCTATCATACAGTGTAAATATTCATTTGTTAATTTAGGCAATTTGTTATAGGCCTCCTTTTCAGTAGTAGAGATTAATAAGTCTTCATTCTAATTATCTGCATTGTGACTCTGAGTGATGGTCGTATTGGATGAGGATTTCAGGGACATTAGTGCAAATTTCTGCATAACTGAGAACTTGCTGTGGGTCTGGGACAAGCCATATAACCTCTCTGTGTTTTAATTTCATCAGTGTTTAGTATGCTTTTATTTTGCTTTGATGGGTGATTCAAAAGAAGGAATTTTCTTTTGCTCTTTTGTGAGGAGGTGATGATTAGAGTTGTTTTCTTACTCTTTGTTTTTTTTTTGTAGTCCTCACTGAAAGATATTTTTTTCCATTGTTTTTTAAAAAGTGGAGGGGAGAGAGGAAGCGTGAAAGATAGATAGATAGTTACATAGATAGATAAACATTGATGTGAGAAAGACACATTAGTTGCCTCCTGCACACTCCCTGACTGGTACCAGGGATCGAACCTGCAACCCAGCTATATGCCCTTGACCAGAAATCAAACTTGAGACCCTTCAATGTGGCAGGCTTATGCTCTAACCACTGAGCGCACTGGCCAGCACATGTATTAGTATTATTTTAAAAGATGAAACTCCAAAAAGATAACCTATTCTTTTTTCATTTTTAAATTTCAGTCATTGCCAAGCACAGTACCTGGCACCATATTGAATGTTTGTTGTATCAATTAGTAAATCTCAAAGGAGTGCATTGACTAATACTAATTTAATAAAGAAACTAGGGTGGGAGAAAGTGATCAAGTTCATATGCCAGAACTCAGATATAAAGAAAAATGGCCCCAGATGGCGTTGCTCAGTGGTTGAATGCCATGAAGTCACCGTTTGATTCCCAGGCTGGGCACTTGCCCGGGTTTCGGGCTCAATCCCCAAGAGAGTGCATGTAGGAGGCAGCCGGTGGATGATTCTCTCTCATCATTGATGTTTATATCTCTTTCTCCCTCTCCCTTTTTCTCTCTGACATCAATAAAAACAAATATATTTTTTAAATGGGCATACTGTTTTTAAATTTTTTTGCGAGGAATATAAACGTTCAATAATTATATTAAAAAACATGTTCATTCTCACTGATAAATAAATGTACTTATAATATTCCATTTTGGGAAGATTGTGGGAAACTAGGCACCTTTATACCTCCTTGGTGGGCATATAAATTGCTTTCTGAGGAGGAATTGACAAATTCTATAAAAATTTAAGACTTACATACCTTTTGCCCCAGAAAATTATCTTAGAATGAAATTATGAAACGAAGTTAGTTGTAGCATTGTTTATAAGTGAAAAAATTGAACCTAAATTTCTACCAGTAGGTGACTGGCTTAGTAAATTATGGTCTTGCAATAAGTTATAGTCTTGCTATGCAATAAATTATGGTCTAGCTATGAGGCCAAAAAAATGTGGTGGACCTATTAAGGCTGGCATGGAAAGATATCTACATGTAAAATATCTAGCATGTAAAATTAAGAATTTGGAAAATAATGTTTACACCAGAAATAGTTTGCATTAAAAAAATGAGTACATGCAAAGAAAATGTCTAAAATGATAGACCTCAAAACTTTAGATAGTGATTATCTCTGAGAAATTACATTAATGGGGATTCTGATATTTTACTTCATTTTACTTCCCATTTCTGCATAATGGGATTTTTAGAACAAAAATGTGTTCTTTTTTCTAATAAAAATATATTCTAAAAAGTGTAACTGTTTTAGAAGATGGGATGTAAGGTGATGAAAGAAATGATGGAAAATGAAACCCTTGGTGGGTATGCTAAAATAAAACATAAATGTAGGTTGTTAAGCTTAATTCTCAGCTAGCTTCTAACGAGTCCAAGAGCTGACTGAGTACAGGGAAGTCTCAACTCTGCAATTAGGAAAAGTGGTTCTCTGTACCGTCCACTGATTTCTGACATCTCAGTGTCAGATGAGCATTTTAACTAAAGCTCCTTCATCGAAATGAAGGATGTTCAAGTCTCCTGATTAGTATCTGGGGCCTCTTGACTCCAACTCCTGCCTCTCTCTCCATTCACCCCCTTGCCAGGGAACTGAGAACCTACAGTAGCACTAAGCCCTTTGGAAAAGCTTTGTTCTTTGAAAACCCTGTCATTTATGTGACTCCTTAACACTCAGTCTCCAAGTGACAGCTGCTGCTTTAGCACAGAATCTTTTAAAATAAAAAGTAAAGAGTTCTACAAACTGTATCAGCAACAGGTAATTTATTTCAAATTCTAAATAGCTGCAAGAAGAAAAATGGGTGATTGTAATAGATCCAGCCTGGAATTACTTTTCCTTCAGGGTTTATTGCTGGACTTGGGAAATCAACTGGAAAAGTAATTCTGAGTCCCAAGGAACACCATGTCCCTGAGAACCATTCCCTAAATCCCTCTCGCCTGCCCAGCTCGCCTGTCTGTGGGGCGCAGCTTATACATCTAGGGCTGATGAAAGGAGTCTCTGCAATTGTGGGGGTTTGTCAGCTCAAAGACCTCACTGCTGCTGGTGAAGAGCCTGGTGTTAGCCAAGCGCAGACATTCGAAGTCCAGCCTTGCCACTTGGCCGATGCATGACCTTGGGCAATAATTCGACCTCCATGAGCCTTAGTTTTGTCACCTGTCAGGTGGGGTTCAGAGAAGCTACTTCACAGAGATGTTGTCTCATGTGGAGAACTGGGGTGGGTGGTGGGGGATGTGGGCAGTGCCAGGCCAAGGCCCCCGCCCCGCCAGTCACCCTACATACAGAGGCCAACCTGTGGCCGGGGTGGGGTCAGCAAGCAGGTGGAACGGCCGGCCTCTCAGTCCCTTCCCCTGGCCTGCAGGCTCCGGTTGCTGGATGGTGAATGGGGAACCAAGGTAGGTGGCGGGGGGATTCTGGAGGTGCCAGGCCAAGGCCCCCGACCCACATACAGCGGCAACCTGTGGCGGGGGCGGGGCCACAAGCAGGCGGACCAGTTGACCTCTTGGTCCCTCCCTCCCACCCCCAATGGCAAACTGGGAACCTGTGTGGGTGGCAGCAGGGGGCGAGGCTGGCTGCCTGCAACCTGGGAAGATGGCCCTGATAGCAGGCTGGGCCTAGGGACTGTACCCACGCATGATTTCGCGCTCTGGGCCTCTAGTGATATAATGATATGCTTTGCACAATTCTTCTTAGATGGGAAAATTATCAATAAATATCGGCTTTTACTTGATGATGATGATAATGATTATTGTCATCACCTTCTTCATGATTTTCATTACTGTTAGAAGAGAGTTTGGGATGGGAGTGAACAACTCCATCGACACACCCATGGAAGCCAGAAGATGTGGATAGGTTCCAGGTTGAAATTTACTAGCTGTATGACCCTGAGTAAAGTTTAAGCCTCTGTGCTGCTCTGTATAAAGGGAAATAAAATGGTCTGGCTCTGCCCGTTACAGTGTTGTTGTGACATGAGGATAATGACCATAACAATAACACACACACACACACACACACACACTGAAAGAATTAACATATTTATCCCACTTCCTGATTTCTACCTTTATTTCCACTTGGCCTGGGGGGAAAGGCCACTACTATTTCCACCTTTTTGAGGGGGACATGCTCAAAAGCATATTGTGAGTTGTGGGGGCAGGTAGTACAATTGATGTAGGTTTCTCATTACTATCCAGCTTAAATTACCATTTGCTTTTTTTTTGGCAGTTTATTCTTTTCAATTCTAAGAGTAACATATGCCTCAACTAGTAATTTGGGAAAAACAGAAAATAGAAACATCTATTTGCTATTCACACACTTGTCTTTTATCAGACAATTGTAGCTTGAAGTTGTACCTATTTCTCCTTAAGTTACCAGTTCTCCGATTTCCGTGTCTAAGGATCATTTGGGGACTTTGGTAAGTGCCGATCCTGGGCCCCAAGGCAGTAATGCTGACCGGGTAGGTCTGGGGCAGGATACTGGCATCTCCATTTTTCACAAGCATTCTTTCTACGTGATACAAATGCAGGTAGGGGCACATGGAGAGTCTAAAGTCCTGACTCCCGTGCAGGCCCCTGAGTGCCCGCAGGTGGATCCTGGGTGGGGAATCAGGAAGTGAATCCCAGCCTTACAGACGTCACTTCTCGAATCCCAGGCTCTGAGGCTTTTACTTTTCAGTTCTGACTGGTAAGCATCTGGCAAGCCACCAGCTTGAGCTCTTGCCTCCTTTTTGTTTGACCTGTGGCCCCGAGAGACGCCATTCTCTCAGGGATGGTGGGATTGGGGAGGAGAGGGGACACAGGTCTCTGCCACTCAACTGACACCTGCTTGATAGCTCCAGGGGCTGCAAAGAATGTTCCACATTTCTCTGGTTCCGGAAGAGCAAGAAATAGAAGGGGCTTCATGAGACCAGGGATCAGGCAACCAACAGTTTCAAGGGACAGGACATACATGTAGCTGTGAGTGGGATGCTTCCTTCGGGCCTTCCTGGGCTGTTCAAATAGCCCAATGCCTTTGTCCTTTGCTAGGAAACTCACAGTCAGTCTCTCTTCCTCTCTCTCCCACCCCCATTCTAGAAATGATAACAGATGAAAGAAGAATGGATTTTTATACCTTTCCAAAAGGTATAAAATTTTGCATCCTAGGGTGTGGAGCTTCTCCCAGGTAATGAGGTGCTGCCCACCACACTCGGCCATGCCCGCCCTGTAACACTGCAGAGTGTGACCGAGAACTACAGTGAGGCTCATTCAGCGTCCGCTGACTTCATCTCTGCTGCTTGCCACCTCCCCTGGGGAACTCCACAAACAGCCGCCTTGGTTACATAACCTACGATCATCTTCAAGACGTGCCCCCACCCTGGTCTTTAGAAGCCTGTTCAGATTTTATGCAAATAGAACAAATATCAGAGCAAGCCCTATGAAGTTGAAAGAAAGAGACCTGTATAAAGTAATTCTGTTGAATTTTTACATTTCTTTCTGTTCTCGCTGACGTAGCAGTGGCTGGGGCACTCCCAGCCCCTCTGGCCGAGGGCAAGTCCAACTGTCCTTCTAGTTTCATGTAATTAGGGGTCTCATTCTCTCTTAAGAAAGCTTCATCATTTTACAGATGAAGAAACTGAGGCTCTGAGAGGAACTCTGTGCTAGTCATTGCTTGTTTGTTCTCAATTCCATGCTTTGCTCCTCTTCTGCTCTGCTCTGCATCTCTGGGGCCTGATTCCCTTAACAACTGCTTTCCAGTTAGGTTTGCCCCATGGGAGCTCGGGTGGGAGATGGAGGGCAGGAGCAAGGGTATTTTTCCGCCTCTTCCTCTTGCTCTTTGGGCAGCATCTCCAGCAGTGGCTGCATCTTTTCCTTGGTTCCTGCTCCTCTTGGAAGCCTCTGTGGTCCCAGCTTCTACCACACAGGCCCATCTGTGCTTCTAATAAGACCATCTCCTCCCTATATGCCTCTTACCCAGGAGTCGGTAAACTTATTTTTTTAAGGGCTTTATGAGCCAGCAGACAAAACCGAGGATATTGTGTTGGTAGTTATGTAGTACTTACAATGTAATCATTTGAGGATTCTTAGCTTGTGAATTATAAAACCAGGCAGTGGGCTGGCTGAATTTGGCTCATGGTTGGTGCTTGCCAACCCCTGCTCTAGCCATCAGGGTGTGGGTGGCTTCCCACAGGTGCTAACCTCTGATTGCCTCTTGATTCCGATCATCAAAGCTCTACCTAGTTCCTTCCTTGTATTACTTTAATAAACTGAGCCACCTAACATGAGCTCTCTTTTGAATGGACCCTGACTGATACAGATATGACTTGTTTACGTCCCCAAACTCAGACATCGGGCCTCCGCCCCTGTCCTCTCCTCTCTGGAATACGCCGCCCTGATCGCTCCCAGGCACCACTCTCTGGCTCTCCTGCTCTTACTTCTTGCAGGTCTGCGCGGCAATGTCATGCCATCAGGGAGATTTTCCCAGCAGCTCATCGAAAACGGGCTTCTTCCGCTGGCCCCTTCCTGTCCTCTCGACTTGTCCATGTCGCTCCCTTTGCTCAGGTTTTTCTTTCCGCTTCTCTTTTGAGTGGCTTGGATGCCATGTCCTCAGGGAAGCCCTGCTGGAGTGTTTATAGCCGGGTATCCTTTAACCCTCAACACCCATCAACACCCACTTTCCATCTCTGAACTATGTTCACCCTCTTCTTAGAAATGACCACTACCGTGTGTGTGTGTGTGTGTGTGTGTGTGTGTGTGTGTGTATGTTCTCTATCTATTTGTTTTTAATTAATAATAATGAGATGCATAAAAAATAAAACATGAAACATCAATATAGACATAATCACCATTTGTAATACTGCTAGATGGTCATGTCCTATAACACTGAAATTCTGATATATTTCCATTTTTCAAAGTTTACATAAAAATAAAAATAATGAACCACTACCGTGTGTGTGTCTGTGTGTGTGTGTGTGTGTGTGTGTGTGTGTATCTTTACTATCTTTCTCTCATCTCCATATGATTATAAATCTCACCAGGGAAGGGTCCTGTATACTTTACCAACCAATATAAACCAAGCCTTACATAGTTCAGGGCCTTGTACACTGTAGGTGCTCAATAAATATTTGAGAGAATGAATAAATGATCCAACATGGGGTCACTCACTGATGTAGGAAAGATGATTAGAGAATCTCCCCCTTGTATGAGAGGCCATCAGTTGACCACCTGGATCTCTCTGGCACCCACCATTTTGGTATACAAGGATGGTCTTAGGTGAGCATCCAAGATCT
Organism: Myotis davidii; assembly: GCF_000327345.1. Taxonomy (NCBI): domain Eukaryota; kingdom Metazoa; phylum Chordata; class Mammalia; order Chiroptera; family Vespertilionidae; genus Myotis; species Myotis davidii. Next base: position 4,828,259 of record NW_006383017.1, on the reverse strand, counting down.
CTGCCCGAAGGCTTTTTTGGGCTGCAAGCACATGCTTGGTTGGCCATTGGTCAGAAGCAACTTTTGACCAATGGCCAACAGGAGTAGTAGACAATTACCACAGCTTCATTGCCTGCCTGATTGAATTCCTGTGAAGCATGTTTCCCACAGGTTTCCCCAGTTGCCCACAGTGGTACCTTGCCCATTAATCCACTTTTTATTGGCTTCCTTCCTTTCCCTGTCTCACTCCCACACTTTACTGGTATTTCCAGGGATCAACTGTCAAGAAAATTACAAATGTCTGTATCAGGGTGAGCTTCCGGGAGAACCCAAACCAAGACATCCTTCTATCTAATTCTCCACCACCACTCCTACTTTGGGGAAGTATTGCAACAAGAGCTCCAAACTAGCAGTTACATATGTTGGGCGGCAAACAGCAGAGTGGAGTGAAAGTAGAATAATTTGCCATTTATTATTTTTTTCATTGGACCCATGTCACGACAGCAGCCATTTTGCCCCATTTCCTGTGATCTCTGCAGACATTTCCTACATATGATAGCTCCTCTCTTCGCTGCAGAAATCGCTGTCTTTGTATTTGGCCACAGCTGTCGTCTGGTGCCAGCTCCCTGCGCGAGGTGCTATTAACGATGTCAACAACCAGGATAACACAACTGATGAACACTTGATGTGTGCCACACTCTGGGTTGCACAATTAATTTAGATGACTTATTTGAACCGTCACAACTACACTCTGAGGAAAGTGATGCATTTTCTTCTTATAATCAGGGAAGCTAAAGCCAGGGGGGTGATCATTTGCTCCTCTGCTGGGTGGCAGAACCAGGATTTGAAGCCAGATGTTTGGCAAGAGTTCCACCATCAGCCCTTTAGCTGCTCTACCTTCAATTCTCCCCAACTCTGTGCCCCATGGAATCACCGCATCTCATCACACACAAAGTTTACTTTAAAGCACATTGAAATGAGATACTGTAGTAATGAAGTTTCTAAAACTTTAGCCAAAAAGAGTGAAATCCTTTGGTTATGAGAAACAATAAAGGAATGCTTAAATGTAATTGCAAATGAAGCATTTTCTGGACACAAGATATGTAAAAAAATTGCAGCCCTTAGCATACTTACTTATGGCCAACCAAGGTCGGAAAATATGAAATGGGAAATTCTAGGAATAAATAATTCATAGGCTTTAAGTTGCGTGCTGCTCTGGGTAGCATGATGCAAACCATGCCATCAGTGTCTGTCCTGCTCACTTTGTCCAGCGTCTCCACTGTAGACGCTCCCAGCTACCTACCCGCCGATTCGGTTATTAGATGGACTGCAGCAATATGGTGGTGGCTGTACTCAGGTCAGCCTTACTTTACTTAATAATGCCTCATTCGCCTCAATTCATCTCATCACATGGGCACTGTATCACCTCACATCCTCACAAGAAGGGGGAGTACAGTGCAACTCGTGCAACTTTTATCACACCACATTGTTACAATCATTCCGTTTTATTGTTGTTAATCTCTTACTGTGCCTGATTTATAAATTAAATCTTATCATAGGTATGTATTTATAGGCCCTATAAATACTATAGGGCCTGGTACTCTCTGAAATTTCATGCATCCACCGGAGTCTTGGAATGTATCCCCTGAGGATAAGGGAGAACTACTGTAATTGTTTTTGTTCCAATGACTTGGCATTAGAGTTTATTGTGTTCCTTATGTTTGCAACAGACTGAATAGTTTGAAGCAGCTGAATGCTCTCATTTTATTTCAAGATTATGATCAAATCATTGGCAATCGCTTATGAAGTTCCAGGAGAAAATAACTTTTTTATGATTTACATCACTAACATCTTGCTAACCCAACTTCTTTTGATACTAATGACTTCAAAATAATCTGCATAAGTTCTCGATGCCATTGCTTACTACTCAGATCTTCTCCAAGAAGATAATGGTACAACACTTTAAAATATCCAAATTATCATTGAAATTGCACCTCTAGTGAGACCTAGCCTCTTTGGAACGGTATGTGTATTTCCTAGATGGGCATTAATTGGACAAAACTGCAAGGCACTCTGTGGGCTGAGTAAGTTCCTGAATAGTAGACAGTAAATGTTTACAGATGTGGTAAGCACAGTGGCAAAAGCTTTCTTGCTTTTTAGCACAGTGGTTTAAATTACTTCTAGGAGACCTAGGGTTCTGAGGAGATTTCACAGGAATAGCACAGCAGGGTAGGTTTGGGTGGAGGGCAAGGGAGTGCACTGGGGAAGGGTGCTCTGTGTGTGGCAGGAAGAGGGCTGAGAAAGAATAGCTGGATGCTTCAAGCCCCTTTCCTCCCCTGCTCCAACTTTCTCAATAACTCATTTCTGTGCTTCTCTCGGTGATTCAAAGTGTGCATTAGAAGGGTGAAGTGCTAAGAAGTCTTCTTAAACTTATTTGACTATATAATTTTTAAATTCTTCCCTCCCACCTGGTCACCCTCCTTCTTTTATTCCTTCCTTAGAAACATGAAGTATCTAGGGCTCCATAGAGAAAAAGTGTTGAGGTTCAATCTCTACCTTTCTCTGCATTATTCCAGTTGTCAGTGCCGTGTCTGGCTCCATGTGGTTACTCCATGCATGTTTGTTAAATTGAAGGAAGCAAGAGAGTGCACTAATAAGATGCAAACATTGTGTTGAAAGTTGTTTTTAAAAACATCACACTACTTATCTGGTGCCAAAAATTTATAAGTAAATTATTTCAAAATTAAATATAATTAATCCCCATTGGATCTGGATTGGAATCACAACATATCTGATTCAAGACAAGCCCTGGCACGTATTTTATGAATAAGGCAAAGACAAAGATAAGGTATTACCTTCAGTCTGAATTTATAGAGATACTGAAGAAATTATCTCCAGCTAAGTATAGCAATAGATACATGAGCTCTGGTCTCAACCCAGGTGGGCTCAAACCCTGACTCTGCCATTTACTGGCCAAGGGAATGTGAGCAAACATATCTGTGCCTCAGTTTCCTCATTTTAAAATGGCGATGGTAATTGTGCTCCACTCAAAGGTCACTGTGATGACTAAATGAAATTAACAAGTAAACAGCAAGTAAAGTGACTGACACCTGGAAATAATATTAAAAATTAATCTTATTAGATAGATACATTATCAGCCAATATTGCATAGTCAATATGAAGTTAGAGATGACACTAATCCTACTTAGAACTTGGGAGATCTTAAGATTGGGACTATGGATGGGAGAAAGGATTGTATAACTGAGGTCTCCATGTTGATAGCCCCCCAATACTGGACTACTTGTAGCAGTTTTTTGGAGGAGAATCAGTTCTGGTTTGAAGGTACAACTCACACAACTCATCTGGTTTGAAGGTACAACTCAGCTTCTCAGGGAGGGATAGTAGGTGGGCATTTTACTTGTTTGGGTATTTTGTGGGCTCAGGCAAAATTCTTTCTGTTTACCCAGAAGTCCCTGGGAGATGGCATTATTTTTTAAGAAACGATGGAAGGAAGATAGTGCCCTCTCTGCGTGGCCAGCAGGCATGAGCCACCATGCCTTACCTGAATGGGTAGGCAAACGCTATGTCAATGGTGAGGTCGCTGTCCGTCTTGTTGACACAGTCCACACTCAGCCGCAGGCCTCCAGAATAGCCACCGCATGTTGAAAATGCAAATATTGCAAAAAGCTGTGAAGAACAAAACAAAAATTATTAGAATGATGCTGATCCAATGAGAAATATCAGCAGGAGCTTCGTGGTGGATTGAGAGAGGTTATGGTTCTGCTAACGTTTGGTTCAGGCTGGAAGATGAAGGGCAGGGTGATGGTGGAGAACAGGGAGGTGGCATCTGCAGAAACAGTCTGGCCAGCTAGAGCGACTTCGCCTGGAGATAAACTGATCACGAGGCCAAAGACGTGTGTTTGAGTGTGTAAAAGCTGCCAGGCCTCAAAAGGTGGAGATGTCATTTCACACCAAAGAGTGTGGAAAGCTTTGTGCACCACAGGGTTAATGATGGACACCTCCAGGTGGGAAGAATTTGAGGTGACTCTGGCTTTCTTCTTTTTGTTTATCTGTATTTTTCTACAATAAACATGTTTGTCTTTTGAAATAAGTAATTATTAAAAAGACAAGATCAAAATTTTTTGTTAGGATAGTTTTAATCAAGATAAAGCATGTGAAAACAATGCTTTGTTTTATTTTGACAATAACTCATAATTCTATATAATAAAAGCCTAATATGCAAATCAACTGAATGGTGGAATCACTGGCAGAATGGCTGGTCGCTATGACGTGCACTGACCACCAGGGGGCAGATGCTCAATGCAGGAGATGCCCCCAACTCGCAGGCCCCAGGCCAGCCAAGGTGGGTGCCCGTGGGGGCTCCGTGATCACCCCCCAGATCGCTGGCCATGCCTAGGGGCCCTACCCGTGTATGGGTTTTGTGCACTGGGCCTCTAGTCTTTTTTTTTTTTAATATATTTTATCGATTTTTTACAGAGAGGAAGAGAGAGAGATAGAGAGTTAGAAACATCGATGAGAGAGAAATATCAATCAGCTGCCTCCCGCACATCTCCCACGGGGGATGTGCCCGCAACCCAGGCACATGCCCCCGACCGCAATCGAACCTGGGACCCTTCAGCCCGCAGGCCGACGCTCTATCCACTGAGCCAAACCGGTCTCGGCATGGGCCTCTAGTCTTATATAATAAAAAGATAATATGCAAATTGACTGAACGGCAGAGTGACTGGTCGTTAGGGGGCAGATGCTCAATGCAGGAGATGCCCCCAACTCGAGGCCCCAGGCCAGCCAAGGTGGGTGCCCGTGGGGGCTCCGTGATCACCCCACAGATCGCTGGCCATGCCTAGGGGCCCTACCCGTGTATGGGTTTTGTGCACTGGGCCTCTAGTCTTTTTTTTTTTTAATATATTTTATCGATTTTTTACAGAGAGGAAGAGAGAGAGATAGAGAGTTAGAAACATCGATGAGAGAGAAACATCAATCAGCTGCCTCCCGCACATCTCCCACTGGGGATGTGCCCGCAACCCAGGCACATGCCCCCGACCGCAATCGAACCTGGGCCCCTTCAGCCCGCAGGCCGACGCTCTATCCACTGAGCCAAACCGGTCTCGGCATGGGCCTCTAGTCTTATATAATAAAAAGATAATATGCAAATTGACTGAACGGCAGAGTGACTGGTCGTTATGACCTGCACTGACCACTGGGGGCAGACGCTCAATGCAGGAGCTGCCCTCTCTTGGCCAGTGCTCTCCCACAGGGGGAGCGTCGCTCAGCCAGAAGCCCTGAGCCAGGCTCACAGCTGGCAAGCACAGCAGCAATGGCGGGT
>NW_006383017.1:4820988-4822877 GCF_000327345.1 Myotis davidii | reverse complement strand
TATCCACTGAGCCAAACCGGTCTCGGCATGGGCCTCTAGTCTTATATAATAAAAAGATAATATGCAAATTGACTGAACGGCAGAGTGACTGGTCGTTATGACCTGCACTGACCACTGGGGGCAGACGCTCAATGCAGGAGCTGCCCTCTCTTGGCCAGTGCTCTCCCACAGGGGGAGCGTCGCCCAGCCAGAAGCCCGGAGCCAGGCTCACAGCTGGCAAGCACAGCAGCAATGGCGGGGGCCTCTCCCACCTCCTTGGCCGCGCTAAGGCTGTCTGGAGTGGGCCTAAGCCATCAGTCATACATTCCACAAGGGCTCCTGGACTGTGAGAGGGTGCAGGCCAGCCTGAGGGACCCCCAAGTGCACGGATCTCATGCACTGGGCCTCTAGTTTATAATAAGAATAGATCTTTTCCAGTTGTCCAGAAAACAAACTCAGCATATGCATTTAAGAGCAATTACCATAATGTATTTATAACTGCAGCTTACTTACTACTTATATCATCAGTTTGTTTTAATCCTTAAAAGCACAGAAACAACTTGATCTGTATTTACTGTTGACATGTTTTTATGTTTACTGATTTTAAATAGAAAAATATGTTTTAATCCCTCTTTCTCTTCACATCTTTAATATAAAGCCTTTTAGAGATGTGTTGCTGGCTTTTTTTTTTTCATTATACCCTTCCATTCAGACATTTCATATCACTTCTAGAAAGTATAAAGAAACAGAAAGGCTAGTAAAAGTATTAAGTGAAAAATATTGAGTTCGGAGACTATTCAGACGCTCAGGGTGATGTTTATATATAGATTTAAATATAGATTTTTCAACAATACCACTAAAAGCTTTGAGAGCAAAGAAAGTAAGACTTGCAGCCTCCCTGGGTGTTTCCTCTAACAAATGCATTAGTTCTTCCATTGTATCCACCTGCTCCATTTTGGTTTGTACTCCACTCCTGCATGTGCCCGGTCTTCACGTGTGGCAAGGACACACTCACAGAGCTGGGGCTGAGGTGATGAGCACCGATAATCCACTTGGACCATGTAGGCTATTGCAGAACCCTTTGAGAAATGCACAAATCTTATGGGGGTTTCTAAGTCATTACGATTTGTACTGAGACAAAAAAATATTCTTTTGCCTCAACTTGATAGTTTGACAAAACTTTCAGTTCCCAATATACAAATCATAAGTTAATCCTTTAGTTGGGTTCAACATTAGCTGAAAAAAGAATAGGAATTTTGAATTAGTAAATATTTGAATTTTTCTTATGATCAGAGAATTTTAGATCTAAAGGGTTGGGATGAGTAGGTGAGTATCTGAGAGGTGCCATTTCAGAGCACCAGGTCTCAGTGTGTGTGAGCCTCAAGCCAGCCTTGGTGGTCACATCTCTGTGTGAGTTGCTCTTTCTAAGTCAACTGTGAAAGGTTCGGCTGGTTAACAATTAATGTCATGGGCTAGCCTGGTACAGAACGTGGATCTGGGAGAATTAAGCACTGACAATTAGAAGCAGAATCTCAAAGACGTCTTCAAGAAAGATGGGAGGGCAGGCATAGCCAAAGATGGCAAGTAAGAAAATGCCAACTTTGTCCCCTCAGGGTAACTAAATTCAAAAGAATTTCTTTGCTATTAAAAAAAAAAAGCAATCAAATGCATTTACCACACTGGCCCACACTGTAATATTCCCATTTATTTTAACTTTTGGAATTCAGCTTCTTGCCATAGGATGGGGTCCCTATTAGCAGGGGTGGGGAATGTCCAGCCCGCGAAATCACTTGGTCTGGCACCGCCAATGCATTATGGTTGAATTAATTAAATGCTTGACCAAATATAGCAGGCTAATTTTTAAGTTGATAATTTATATAGCCCCTGAATGATATAAATATCCAAATGGC
>NW_006383017.1:4799486-4820896 GCF_000327345.1 Myotis davidii | reverse complement strand
CCCGCTATCAGAAACACTAGCTCACTTTGCATTGCAGGAGGAGTTATTGATGCCTTACAATAACTATAAGTGAACAGGCTCTGGAATGTGACTGGCATTGTTGCTTAATTTCCTATGTTTTGGTTTCCTCATCAATACAATAGCATTGATATGAAGTCCGCTGGGTCATTTTGCTATTCATAATATGAGTAGACAAGAAGGCTGCTGGTGCTGGTAAGGCCACCAGGGCCTGTTCAGGAGGCAAAACAGATATTACCCATAACACCTGCCGCCTCACTCAATCAGTGAAGGAAGAAGAGCCTTAGAAGTCAGTCCCAATTGGCCATTTAACGTTAGTAGGCAAAGGCTGGTGGATGATACAACCTTCACGAGGTAAGCAATCTTTTGTGGATCACTTTCGTGTGCAAGGCAGTTTTAAGTCATTAGTTTTGAAAATCAGTATTTTAAAAATGAAAATAACTTGACCAGAAAACTATAGTAGATATGGTCATAACAAAACGGGTTTCTATGTGTTAGTGTGTGTAAAACATTTAGAACAGATCCTGGCACAGGATAAGCACTCAATAAATGTTCTCGAATGTTATTCCTGTAAATAGACATGGATGAGCGCCTTCATAAGATGTTCCATCAAATAGGAAATTTAGACTTATTTATCCCTAGCCAATATATACAACCACCAGCCACAGAGAAGCAAGACCCAGGAGCTCCAGAAAAACTGATCATTTCTGCTTTTACTGCTTTTCTTCCTAGTTTGACTCACAGGTGGACTTGGGAGGCATTCAGAAGCTACTGCAACCCCCTCCACACTCTGGGGACGATGCCCGTGAATGTCAGGGCCACAGGGACCCTGATCTCTTGTCGCTGAGGCATGCATGTGCTTACTTCTCATGACCAAGTGCTCCTCTGGCAGCTCTTTGTATTGGTAGGGATAAAGGGGAAGGGAGTTTAATTGTTCAATGCTTAAGCCTAGATTCCATCAGATAATACTGGGTGTCTCAGCCCTTGGTGCCTTGTCAGGATGGCACTTCTGGCATGTCTTCCAGAAGTGGAATGGAATGGGGGACCCAAGCCCTGTGGTGTGGCTGTGGCGATAGCACTCCCTGTCCAAGCTTCCTCACCTCAAAACAGGGAAACCCTCTGTCTCCCTGAATCAAGGAGAGAATTAAATGAGGTGGAGTAGGTGCTCATGTGCAGCCCACTCTCAACTCATGCAGAGATTCATGTGGTATTTACACACGTGAAGGGTTGTGTGCGTGATTAGTATTATATTCCTCTATTAAAGATGTGGCCCAATAAATAGTATAATGTCTTTCAACAGTTTGCTGTTTTAAAAATTCCTATTGAAGTGTAGTGAGTTAGAATAGAGGGTGGAAAGACAAGTCCTGGTAATTTCAGCACTGAATGGCTACAGAGACGTTGCGTTGCCATTCTGGCTTATTTTAAAGTGCTTTATATATAGTAAGATATTATTAATACCACCATGTAATGAACTTAAGATGGAATGATAATTATGTATTTAATTGGCTCAAAATGTTAAATGCATAGAAAGCAGGCATCAGACTATTGAAACCACACGCATCACTGTGGTTTTATTTTTAACTCCTTTTGAGTTCTGAGAACAAGATGTTGTATGGGAGTTAAATATGATGCCCGTGGGATTTCTGGTTAACTTTCTCCTTTCCCCACAGTCCTTAGTGATTAAAGGGAAACCATACTGTGTGACCAATACCAAATTCAATAATATCATGAGGTGAGGATTAAACAGATAATATCTGTACAACACGGCAGAGTCAGACCCTGCTGAGTGCGGGACATATTACAGGGATGGTTGATTCTGTACTTGGGAGTGTGAAATCAACTCCTTCAGAGTATATCAGCTGAGCCTGGCCCGGTGACTAGAATACATTAAGACACTGGGGAGAGGGAACTGCAAATTCTTTAGGGGTCAACATTCTCTTGGTGTCGAATGGAAACCTAGAGTGGAAGGGACCTTTGGAAATCCTCCCACCAATTTCCTTGCCCAGCCGCCCACCCCCGGTGGTGACACGAGAAGTCCTGGCATCAGGCAGACCAGAGCTCGGGTCCCCTTCCTGGCTGTCTACACTGAGTGAGTTCACTTCTCCACACTCTGCATTCCCATCTTTCCTAAAAACCCCAATTCTCGCCGAGACTGGTTTGGCTTGGTGGATAGAGCGTCGGCCTGCGGACTGAGGGATCCCAGGTTCGATTCCGGTCGAGGGCATGTGCCTGGGTTGCGGGCACATCCCCAGTGGGGGATGTGCAGGAGGCGGCTCATCGATGTTTCTCTCTCATTGATGTTTCTAGCTCTCTATCTCTCTCCCTTCCTCTCTGTGAAAGATCAATAAAATATATTTTAAAAAAACAAAACCCAATTCTCCTCAAACAAAGCAGGCTCCTCACCTCTAGCACATTCCAAGGTATCAGTACCGTGACCACTGGCCCAATCACTCACTTCCCTTCAGTTCAGGAGACCAAAACAAATCTCCTGAATAAACTCTCATTTTACTACTGTCTTGAATGATGTATGGCTCGGTTCCTAACAACAACATATTACTCTCTAAATGGACAGAATTGGCTGGTGGAGACTCGCCTTGCTTGTAGCCTGGTTAGAAATACACTCAGGTGGAAAAGAACAGAAGAATTGCCTTGCATTTTCTGGCTTAATAAGCATCCACAAGCCAAAATCGCCCATAGCAGGAATATCTTTGCGCAGTTAATGAAACTAAAGATTTTCCCCTGGAAAGAGGGCAAGCAGCTCCCTCCTTGGAACTGATTGACCCACATAAGGAAAATCAATGAAAGCTGCTATTACTACTTCTGGTTACTTTGCAAGGCATAGTTGAAAGCAATGGGTTGGAGGAGGACAGGCAATCAAGCTGATTAATGGCTCTCATAAGACTCTGTGGTCTGCAGTGATGTCAAGGAGGGGACCTCTTCCAAGGCCTGATACACAACCTCAGGCATGAGAGAGGTCTTGGAAGAAGTAAGTGGGAGTAAGGAGACTGGTTACAAAAGGTATTGGGAGATTGGAACCAAACTGGTACTCATATTACCACCAAGCAGTGTGTGCTGACAATCAGTTATCCAGAGAGCACAGCTTGTATTTATAGCATTTATCAATTGCCATGATGTAAATATATCCACCATGGCCAATTCCCAACATAATACTTCTGAACCTTGGTTGGGAAGAGAGCTGCACAATCCACTGGATTCCAACACACTACTGCCACCAAGGGGACTTCCCCTGACTCTCCCCTGTGGACAAGAACCCTGGGCTGTTTCATTGAGTCGCACCTATTATGTCATATACTCACCTTGGGCTGATTTCATTGAGATACAATTATTCATTCTTTGACTCATTTACCCACTCAATCTCTCATTCACTTCTTTATTGTAGCAGAGGTTGTTGATGTTTCACCTAAACCCCTTTGCCCACCCTAGAGGCCACCTGCAGCCTTAGGGGGACAGTCCTTGTACACACCAAAGGCTTTCCCTTCAAACACCCGAGTCTCTCTACTGAGGGCTTTCGGGGAGCAGGTTTTTTAGGAATGTGCTCAGCCCGTGACTGAGGCATCAGGGAAGTCCCTGGGAGTTAAGTCCATGGCAGCTTCCAACCAATGTGTCATGAAAATTGGTGGATAAAACTCCAGCGCCCTTGCGCCTCTGTGGGGGAATTTCCAGGTGTGTTCAATAGTTTCTTATAGGATTCCACCGAGGTTGAGCAACAGTTGCCTGCAGCTACCTCTGCTCATTCGCATGCCCTTGGTTGGCTTCCCTTCTTTCTCTGTCCCGTTTCTCCACTCACCGCCATGCTTCCTGGCAATGCCTCTCCAATAGAGCTCTTGAGACAAAACTCTCATCTCAGGATCTGCTTTTGGAAAATCCAACTGAGACAGTTATTGAACATTGACTGACTACCTGTTACTTTGCAGGCATTGCAATGGGCTTTAAGATATATCTATAAAGGGAACAGTATCTATCTCCGTATCTCACTTCTCTCAGCATCTAACTTAGCACCCTCTCAGCTCTTTCTAAATAAGCTGCTCTCCTTGTAAATAGGAGGTTTTCTTTGACTACGCTGCCTGGAGTGGATCCTGTGACTACAGCCCATCCCTACTCTGGTCCCATTGTTTCCTGGTGTGTTTTTTTCTTTTTCATGAGCAGACTTCCTAACACCTTTATTAGTTTGGCATTATTTCTTCTCCTGTTTGCTTTGTTTGACCACTTCCCTGAAGAAAGGTAAAACACTTGACCTTGTTTCTGGCTGACTCTGTCGTTATGCACAGTGCTCGATGTGAAGTAGGTGTTCCCTAAATACTTGATGACTAAACAAGTAAATACATCCTCCCCACACCTCCAAGGAACTTGCTGTCTATCTGGGGATACAGACAAGTGAATGAACAGGCAGTAATTGGAGCATGTTAGAGGAAAGCATGGTACATATTTGCAGAGGATGAGAGGAGACATGAAGAATAGCTGTCTGGAGAAATGGATAGCTCAGACAGGGGTCCTCAAACTATGGCCTGCGGGCCACATGCAGCCCTCCAAAAACATTTGTATTTTTACTTCAAAATAAGATATGTGCAGTGTGCATAGGAATTTGTTCATAGTTTTTTTTAAAACTATAGTCCGGCCCTCCAATGGTCTGAGGGACAGCGAACTGGCCCCCTGTTTAAAAAGTTTGAGGACCCCTGGCTCAGCAGAAACCAGGAAAGCATGTAGGTTCTATTTAGGGAAGAGGGAGAAGAGTATTCTAGGCAAAGAGAGTAGCAAATCAAGTTATACTCAAGTGAACAAGTAAGGCACATTGGACTATGCATTTAGTATCACTGAAGCAGACATCTGTAGGATAGAAAGAAGGGAGTGACTGTCCAAGATGCAGGCAGGGGTCCGTCAGGTATGGTCTAAACTACGGCCCTGTGCCCTATCCTACCACATCCAGTCATCTATGGCTGCTTTCATGCTGCACAAAGCCAGGCATATTTACTGTCTGCCCCTTAGAGAAAGTTTGTCAATGTGAAGAAACCCGGGTCTCATGGGGGCACTGAGTTTTTAGCAGCAGAGGGGCAAGACCAAATACTAGTATGCACTTCAGAAAGGCCACACTAGTTGCAGTGGAGAATGGACTGAGAGCGGGGGTGCAAGATACTGGAAGATGAGCAAGTGTCTGACTTCCCCAGATGGTCCGCAAATCTTTTGCCAACAGGAGCACATCTCAGGCATCTTTGTGCTCTCAAAACATCATAGGTGATTCATAAATTTTAATCAAGTAAATGAATATAAGGTGGGGCAAAATTTGTTTACAGTTGACAGCATAGAAAATAATACAATAATTAATAAATGATAATACAAGAATAACCTCTGTGTTTAGCACAAAGTGAATAAACTCACAATTGTAAACCTATTTTGCCACACCTGCATATGAATGAAGATGAGATGAGGTACTTGGAAAAGCATATTCTGGCACTGGAGAACAAAATAAAAAACACTGTGTGATAGTGATGATGATGATGATGATAGTAATAATAAACAACCACATTTGGTTTTCTGGACCAGTCTCTTCAGTAAGTGCATTATTTACATGAACTCAATCTTCTCAACACTCCCTTAAAACAGAAACACATCCTCTTGTTTGACAAATGAGGAAACTGAGGTTAAACAGCATGCCAAGGTCACAGGGTTTATTGGTACATGAAGTAGTCATGGTTTGAACATGGATCTGCCTTTCTCTAAAGTTTATCTTCCTTTTTCACAACTCTCCCAGGGCTGTGAGGGGGCCCCTCTTGACTGCAGCATGTTATGGAAAGACTAATACAGAAATACCAATCATGGGCTTGTTAAGCTTTCTCTGTCACATCAATGCTCCAAAAGCCAGGTGAGCACTAAATGAAGCATCTGTGAGACTAAGCCCTGATCATAACTGGATGTTAGTGGCAGCTTTTGTATTTTGCATCAGCAACACAAGCCCTCAGCCTACAGCCTCACAGCCCTTCGGGGGGAGGGAGTTAAGGTCTGACATGGTAGGAACATTGAAAGATCCTGGTGTAAGTTGGTTATGCCAATTACATGTGACAAGCCCCTCCTGTCAGCCACTCACCGTGGGGGTGGGGTGGCTTTCTCATTTTCAGATATCTCAAACATTCAACAGTTTATAGGCTAAAGAGACCCAGTTTCCAGCCTTCTACCTCCTGTGATGAGCCCCCTTGTCCCTTCTCCTTTTATGACTTGCTTGGGGCTGATGAACTATTTGTCCTCAGCACCCCTGAAGGGCCTTTCTGACACTACAACACTGATTACCTCAATTAGCCCTGGAAAAGTGAGGAATGCCTCCTGTCAGGATATTTTCTGGTGCAGAAAGAGTTTTTTTTTACTAACTGTGGCATCCCTCATACCCCACTCACTCCCTAGGAGGCCCCCAGCCAACTGACAAACACCCCTAAAACTTAATGTTCCATTTCCACTCATCTTTGTCCAATTCTTCTCTCTGTTAGTGTTTCTGCTCCTGCTGGTAATTGGATTTTTCCAAGGAAATTGACCAAGCAACTTCTTGGCCATCAGTTTATGGTTATTGCAACACTGACCCAGAAGGCTTTGAGAACAATCCTATAAAGCCTGGGGTGAGACCTTCATGTGAAGATTTAAAACTGCAAGTTGTCCCTGGAAGGCAATAGAATTGTATCTGATTGGGAACCACTGAAAACCATTGTCCAAAGCTCTCCCCATAGAGCTGTGTGTTTTTTCCTGTCATTGTATATACCTATCTGTGTTCTTAACTAGCGCCAATGCCCCCCACGCTGCATCCCATCTCCTGCTGCCTGTTAAAACTTGGGTACTGTGCTCTTCTGTCTGCCTTATGATTTGTGTGAAATCTTCCCAGACAAAAGCAGCCTTACAGAATTGGTACTTCACCCCATCACCTGAGGAATTCTAACCAAGCACAGCAGAAAAAGAATTCCAATTACTTACATAACAAAAGTTTCCATTTTCATTTTCTTAAACCTGAAGCTTGGAGACAGAAAGCTTGACCTCCAGCGGCTGAAATAAGGGGTTTGTGTTTCATACACACCTCGAAGTCCAGAACCAAGTGGCTACTGGCATTGATGATGACGAGGCCAACATCTCTTTGGTCATTATGGTCTTTGCCTCATAGTCACCCAAGGGCTGCTGTCTCCATGGACATCCTTAGCTGCATGGGAGACTGGGAAGTAAATATTCGGCTTTCCTGGGCTCTGTAGGGGAGGTAGGCAGGAGGACAAGGCCCCGGAATGGCTGTTGAGTCACTCAGTCTCCACAGTTTGCCACAGATACTTGTGGGAGGAAAAGACAGGGTCATCAAGCCCATTCAATGTCTGGCCATTTCCTTTGCCCCGGAGAGTGTGCCTTAACACGTGTCTATAAATTGAAATGTAAATTTCTGCTCAAATTTTATTTTCCAGCATAAGCTTGACACAAATCTTTAAAGTAAAATGCATAGTTGAAATAGTAAAAATAGCCTGTCCGGTGTGGCTCCGTGGTTGAGCATCAACCTATGAACCAGGAGGTCAAGGTTCGATTCCAGGTCAGGGCACATGCCCCTGCTGTGGGCTTGATCCCCATTATAGGTGCAGGAGGCAGCCGATCAATGATTTTTCTCTCATCATTGATGTTTCTATCTCTCTCTTCCTCTCCCATCCTCTCTGAAATCAATAAAAATATATATAAAAAAGAAATAGTAAAAATAAATTGATAACAATCTTCATGTCTATAAAAAATACAGCGTAATCAAATAAATTCTGAGGCAACCAATATAATATTATGCAACAGTTAAAAAAAATAGCAATCTAGAAAGTTGTAATCTTTTAGAAAGCAAAAAAAAAAGCAAATTGCCAAGTATTACATACATGCATTGCATTTCTGTAAAAGGAATATTTATACATATACACATTTTTATAGACTTGAAAAAGTCTACAGAGGTAGCACTGAAGAATTATCAGTTAGTATGATCAAAGAAAGAACTTTCCAGGGAGAATCTCAGTTTATAATTATTTTCTATATTACTTCAATTCCTTCCAGTAAAAGCATGAATAACTCAAAAGAAGTTTTCTTAAAAATGCCAATTTAGACAACCTCTGAGTGACTTGAGCAAAGTAAATTCAGGCCTGCCAATAGATGGAGTGCTGTTTATAACTTTCTTTCGGATAAAATACGTAAAATCAAAGAAACCCCACTCCCTTCCAGAATTATCTTCAATAGTATCTTTGAATTCTTTATATTTACAGAGAAAGTAAACAGAGTAATATTTTTGCCTGCTTATTTATTAAAGCATTTTGGCAAAGTCACTTTTTAGAATCAAGGTAAAACTATTTCACAATATGCCGTGGCACATATGTCAATCATAAGCTGAGTAAAAAGTATGACTAACCTTTCATCAGATTCAATGACAGTAACTTTTTAAAGGAATCAGCTCCAACTCTCAATTCTTCCTATCTGTCATAGTGGAATAACAAGAAAAACTAAAAATTCAACAGGGCTGACACCATGTTTCTCATGCCTGATTACAGAGTCTTGTGAATTAATTTCTTGCTTATCATACTGTTTTTGAACTTGCCATTTTTCCAGGGTAAACTTATGATATGGACTTTCTGAATTTTCTTACTTACCGTAGCCATCTCTTAGAGCAGTGGTCGCCAACCTTTCGGACCTCACGGACCACCAGTGGTCTGAGGACCAGCGGTTGGCGACCACTGTCTTAGAGCACTGAAGAAAATCACTGATGATAGTTATCTTACCAGCATACTTCTGTTTGAAAGAAAAATTAGAGAAAGACATGGTCACAGACCAGAGCCATGTTCTACACCTCAGAAATACACATTGAGTAAGCTGGCATGATTTATTTCTTGCCAGAAGCAATGTTTTCATGGTAATGTAGATGATTAGAATTTTTTTTACCTGAGCTAACTTATAACTCTAAACCCCATTTAAAAAATTTTTTTTTCATTGTTTTCAGATGAAAGAGAAATCACTGATTGGCTGCCTCCTGCAGGTCCCCTAGTGGGATCAAGCCTGCAACCCGGGCATGTGCCCTGACCGTGACTTCCTGGTACATGGGTTGACACTCAAGCACTGAGCCACACCAGCCAAGCTAAATGCCCCTTTAAAACAAACAAAAAAAGAGAGTAAGCCTCAGGATACCACGCCCAATGTTTTCTGAATAGATAAAAAAGTCAAATTGGGATTGTATTATGATTGAAATTCAGTATATTTGGTATGTCTCCTTTAAGATTTAAATATTTCATGAACCAGAGTTGTAGTTATATCCATAAAGCAAATTAGGATAACATAAGATTCCTTTGGAAAAAATACTGATCAACAACAAATTGACCACATTCAACTAATGTCTTTTTACTAGATGGCCAGGGTCATTAAACAAAGAAGCTTATCTCATTCTCTATTCTTTTTTTTCTAAGATTTGTTTTGCTTAACATTTAGCATCGCCTTGATGAAAGACTAGCTCCAGCTCCTATGAAAAGAACAGTAGGAATTAGTCATAACTATGTATTGTCAGAAGAATTTTGAAACGTGCAATAGCTATGTATAGAGAGTTGAAGGCCTTTTATATTCTGCTTCTTCTGAACACTGCACACTGCCCTAGCAAGCTGAAGCTCTACACTGCTCATGCTCCAAGACGTTCATGGAGTTGTTTTGATCATTCTGATTCTTGACCTGGAAATCAATGCCTGAATCTCTCAAACATGACGCATGGTCATCAAATCAGCTCTGTAATGACAGGGCACTTACTACTATCTATTATTTCATTATGTAATAAAGAAAGAAGCAAACCTAAAGCAGGCAGTTACAGGTAGCATGTCAATCATATTGAAAAATACTCAAAATACTAGAGGAAGTTCTGCAGGAACAGTTTTCAGTATATGCTAAAGTAATCTTCTCTGATTATAATTCTAATCATAATAATAACAAACAGTTGCTGCTCCTTAGTGAGATTTACTTGTGTCCCACAATGCAGTAGCTGTTTTACAGATATTATCCCTTTGAAATCTCATTGCTCTGTGAGGTTGGGACAATAACCCTCTCCATTTCAGAGCCATAGAAAACTAGGACTTAGAGGGGTTGAATGATTTGTCTAAGGCAACCCAGACAAAGAACGATAGTTTGAATTCATGACTATACTAAACATAAAATCATAAAAATCTATTGGTAACTGTTAGAGAGGGAACAAACCCATTATTTTAATAATTATACAATAAAAAGGAAGAACCAATCATTTGTCTTGCCTTTTCTTTATAGGTGCTACCAGTAAGTGACCAAAGAGCGGGGAGGAAGAGCTCCTTTGTTGGACTTCTCAATAATAAAGAAGAAATGATAGAACTGAAACCTGTTATGGACTGAATGTCTGCTCCCCCAATTCATTTGTTCAGGCCCTAACCCCCAGAGTGGCTATATTTGGAGATGTTGCCTCTAAGAAAGCAATTAAGGTTATTCAAGGTCATAAAGGTAGGTCCCTGATCCCATAAGACTAGTGTCCTCATAAGAAGAAAGAGCAGAGTGCTCCTCTCTCTTCCCCCCCATGGCCACCCACTAAGGAAAAGCTGTGTGAACACACAGCAAGGTGGTGGCCTCCTACAAGCCAAGAGGAGAGGCCTCAGAAAGAAACTGTTGACATCCTGAACTTGAACTTCTCAGCCTTCAGACTGTGAGAAATAAATTTCCGTTGTGTAAGCCACTCAGTCTGTTGTACTTTATTATGGAAGCCCAAACTGAATAAGATACAGCCTTAATAAAATAAAGGCTGATGGCTGATCCACAAAAAGAGAGACAATCAGATATTATGTGCTTCTAAGGGGAGAAGACCTCACAAAATTTTAAGTATTCTTGGCCAAAAAACAAATAATAATAATTAAAAAAAATTGATCAAGCCCCTATGTCCAACTGCAGATTTACAAGATATACAAAAGAGAGAGGATGATGTGGAATGATGTCACAGGGAAGAAATCAGCAAAATTCAGACCATGAGAAACTTTCCAGGGAAAACCTTTGTTTATTCAAGAACAACAACAGAAACATCAAAAATATAGAGGAGAGAGAAAGAGAGAGAGAAGAAAATAAGGGGATATTGAAAGATAGGCACTCACAGATTAAAAGGTTTTTTAAGATGTATCAATTCAATGATAGATTTTTTTAAAATCCAGGTTCAAGAAAACTAAAAAGTATCATGAGATTGAACGAGACATTTGAAAATTTGTAGGTATTTGATGGCACTGAATTATTGCTAATTTCTGAATGTGTGATATAGTATTATAGTGTTCTTTCTTTCAATACCTTTCCGAGATACATACCAATTTACTTAGGGGAGAAATACATAGCATGATGCCAGGGGAGAGGGTAAACATGGGAGAACAGGAGCAGCATTGGCTAGGAGCTGATTATCGTTGGAGCCAGGCAAGAAGGAAACGAAGGCTCATTATATTATTCAGTGTTTCTTTCTAAATGTTTGAAATTTTCTATTACTATAAGTTTTTAAAAATTGAGATCATATTATAAACCAATCTAGATATGAGTGTATATGTATAAACAAAATTAAATAGTTTTTTTCATTTATTAAATATGTAAACAATTTCCATGTTTTTAAAATAGATATTTAAAAAGATGTATTAATCAAAATTCCTGAGAGGAACATTCTTTTTTCTTTTTAAATTCTCACTCAAGGATATGTTCTTACTGATTTTCTTCTTTTTCTTTCTTTCTTTTTTAGAGAGAAGAAGGAAGAGAGAGAAAGAGAGAGAAAGAGAGAGAGAGAGATGAGAAAGAAACATTGATCAGTTGCCTCCCATACTCATCCCTACCGGGGACCAGCCATGCAATCTAGGTGTGTGCCCTGACAGGGAATCAAACCCGCAGCCTTTTATGGTGTACAGGATGATGCTCACACCAACTGAGCCACCTGGCCAGGGCCTGAGAAGAACAGCTTTTAAAATGAGGAATTTCATTCTGTTCTATTAATATTGCAGGACTAAGAAGAAAATATATTCTCTCTTCTTCAACAAAAAATTTCTTTCTTAATAATCTATTGATTGTTCAAAGAATCCATTTAGTTCTGCCTCATTACGAGAGAGAAGCCTTTTCTCGTTATGTTGTAATGAGATGAAAAATCACTATAGCCTAAAGGCCTATACATTCCATGTAAAAGGACATTATTTCCTAGACAATAAGACAAAAATCCCCACCATTGTTCGATAATGCCTTTCTATTGGTTCACTTCAAAAAGGGATCAAATGTGTCAAATTACTTAATATTTAGTATATTGGTTTTTGTTTCTGAGTATAATGCTGCCAAGTGCAGTGCGCATACACTATACTGATAAACTCAGATATAAAAATGATACCATTAACACTAGCACCACAGAAGAGACCAAAAATAGGGAGCCATCTAGTGATTTGAAACTAAAAGCAGAATGAGCTTTTAGCTTCTGACTCTCAAATTAAACTTACCCTTGTCTTTAAACATCTAGCAGATGTGTTAAAATACTCTGTCACCTTATTTGTTCGTGGGAATCAGAGACAACCATTCAAGAAATAGTGACATCACTTCCCTCGCTAGTCTCATCTTGTATTGTCTCCAGCGAAAAACAAATTATTTACAACTCTCCCCTCCCCCAATCTTGGCCATTCCTTGCCTATAAGCCCTCACACATGCTGCTGCCTTCTGCTGGAGTGCCTTCTCCATTTCTGTGTTTTAAGACTCGGTGCTATTGCCACTTTCTCTATGAAATTATTCTTATGTCACTCCTTTATAATTTTGTGTTAGGCAGAATAATGACCTGCCCAAAGATGCCCATGAACTAATCTCCTTCCATGTAAATACCTTGTACAATAAACCCTTGATTTTGCAGAGCTTGATTTAACAGACTAAATTTCCAGTCTGTATGTCATATGTGAAAATTAACATCCTGTTAATTAAAAAATGCTTTTAACCAAGATTTGCTTATAACTAAATTAACAGGTAATTTTTTGTTATGAATTCACTAGAATTTTTTGGTGTTTGTTGTTGTTGTTGTTGTTGTTTTGGTTAATCCTCATCTGAGGATATTTTCCCATTGATTTTTAGAGACAGTGGAAAAGAGGGGGAGAGATGTCAGCGAATGACTAGCATATATCACATCGATTCGCTCGCGGTGGTTCTGTTCTTGTGTGCCATGACTTTCTGCAGCAGTTTTAATGCCTTCTCACCCGTGTTCCCACATGCACTAAGCCATGCCTAGTCATGTACATTTGTTTATTCGCAGTGACTGGTGAATGCATGCATTAACTAGACCTAGTCGGCATAAATTTAAAATTACAGTAATACATATAGAAAACCTTTCTGTGAAATTAGACTTTCCATATATACTTAATTTTAATTACACAAACGTGTCCACATAAGTTAAAACAGGTGAACTAATTTGTCAAATTTTTAACATATGCATTCAGAAAATCTACTTTATTATATAACAGGCTTTCTGCTTTAAGGGACACCCCCTCACCTGAATTAGCCATTACAATCAAGGTTTTACTGTCTGGTGAAATGACCTGGCAGAATAATTATGTTAAGGACGTTGAGCTGGGGAGATTATTTTGGATTACTTGGGTGGACCCAATGTGATTACAAGAGGGAGATAGATAGGTCAGAGTCAGAACCATAGAAAGAGATTTGATGACAGAAATTTCAGGAGAGAGCCCGGGCCCGTGTGGCTTGGTTGGTTGGAGCATTGTCCCTTACACCAGAAGGTGGTGGTTCAATTCCCTGTCAGGATGCAATGTGTATGGGAGGCAACCGATAAATGTTTCTCTCACTCCCTTCCTCTCTCTAAAAATCCAATTTAAATAAGTACAGGAGAGAAAGAATACCAAGAAATAGAAAAGCAGAGGGCAGTGCTAAATGAATAGTATGAATTCAAAGAAGAATCAACCTAGTTAGCAGATTTTGCTCGACATTATTAATGCAGCAATTAATGTACCTTATCATATATAAAAACAAATTATAGTGCCCTAAATCGTCTGTTTTTCACAAAAGCTGCATGAATACTAAGATTAGGAGGAGACAGGTAAGAAAAAAAAATGAATTGAGGTTCTTGAGAGGAAAAAATGGCTCATAAGAAGTAGGTTGAAAATTCCACCATTCAGAGTGAACAAAGGCAAGAGGAGAAAGTCAGTACCAAGTGCATCATGTCTGATGTTATCAGTAACACACACAGCATCGTCCAGGAGTAAGAGAGTTATGGAACCTTCCACGCGCCAGGCACGGACCCAGTGCAGGCAGCGGAGACTTCCACCTTACTGGACCGATGCTTGCCAAATATCCAGTGTGTCCCTGATAAGGTTTGAGCTCTGCAGGCCTGTGCATGTCTCCAGGGGACCTTTTCCCTCTTTCTTAGGTTGTACAAATTAGAAACTGCTCCACTGAGACTTCTGACCTTTATTAAGTACAGGAGTTTAATGACTTTCTTATTCTGCAGCTTTTCCTCACTTCTTCCTGTTTTCTAGATAATAAAGCCCATTTGTTAGATGTGGAAGCACTAGAAGCTCTCTTCAATCTTATTTTGACCTCATTTATTTTAGAAGATGTAAGGAACATCACCGAAGAGCTCGTTAAAATGTTCCTTCTGCACTTCTCATGCTCTGCCTGTTGGTGAGTTCTTAGATGTCCTTAAGTTCCAGGGGAAAGACAATGACCTGGTAGGACCTTAAGGAAGAAAAAGGAAATAATAAAAAGGATCATTCTACGTGGAAATATCAATTCAATGGAATAAGAACATACCTGATTGGAATTGGAAACTATCCTTGGAAAGTCAGAATTGACTCAAAGAGAAAGCACCAAATTTGCCAGGAAGCTAATTCTTACCTTGGGAAAGGGGGGCAGGCGGTGAGCGGGCCTACAAGTACTACTCCTCAGCTAATTCCCGGAGCAGTACTTGGAGACAAGCTAGAGGAGGTATTCTTAGCTTGGAAAGTGAGGAGTGCAGTAAGGAGAAACAAGCAAAGGCCCGGGCTTTAAGGCCCCCCACCCCTCATTAACACCCAGCTGAGCTGCCCTGGCAAGATAGTCCGGGGGTGACTCAGCAGACAGGGGAGTTCCCAGGGCCTACCAATTCTGGCAGAAGATAAAAGGCAGTTTTTGTTGGTACTGAGTGTTCATTTGAGGTGGATGGTTCCAATTTTTATAAAAGCTGAGAGGGGTCCTAGGATGGATTTGAAGAAAAGGACTTCAAGGCCAGGGCGGGGAAATGAACAAAAACAAACAAAGAGAAATTGGCCAGATGGAGAGTGGGCTCCCCAAGAGGATGGGGAACAGCAGCAAGACCTTAGGGAATGAGCCACACTCATGAATGAGATCTCCCTCCCCAACAGGATGTGCAGAAGTAAAGGCTGTGGATTCAGGCCAACCTGTAGGTGATGCTCATACTTTCACTTCCTAGTTCTTTGTCCTTGAACAAATTCCCAAACCTGTCAAGCCCTGCATTTTCTCCTCTGTAAACAGAGGGTGATATCCCCCACCTTATAGGACTGCTGTGAGAATCCAGTGATTAAATGAATCTAATATAGCCTGCCTCCTGCTTGGTCCTCAGTAAGGGCTTGAAAAAATGGGAGTTATAATTCTAACCCTTATCTCCCATTCTTATATTCTTCCGATAAATTTCATGAAATGATTTACTCTTCATCTGGCAGGTTGGCCTGAGGGGGCCTAACAGGACTGATATAACAGAATGCCTCCACTAGAAAAGCAAATTCTACATGGTTGTCATTTATTCATTCAACAAACATTTACTGAGGGTCAACTCCATGTCAAGCACCATGACTTAGACACTGGGAGTGACAGCAAAAGGGGAAGGCTTGATATTTGAGGTCTTTTTCAGAGTCAACAATTTAATGGGAATAGGATAAAATAATTGATATTCGGCATTGAGAACATTTGAATATACACACACATACAACAAAGGCAAAATGTGAGGGAAATGGGAGCATGCTTTTGAGGTTTCATATAACTAGGACTGTATGAGTAAATATACTCAACTGGTAAAATCAGCAGGGTTGGAATACCAACTTTCCATAGGTATTCAATATGCCCTGGGTATTGACAATTTTTTTTTTAAACTGAGTGACTAAAGAACAGTGATTAATCCAACAAGTACAATGAGTAAGGTTTTCTAAAGAGCTTCAATTGTGTTTGCAAATAATAAAATATTAATATTTTTTAATGTCATCAGGTCCCTCTGAACTTTTTTAAAAGAAAGTTGTGGAGTCTGGCCGGCATGGCTCCGTGGTTGAACATCGACCTATGAACCAGGAGGTCACTGTTTGATTCCCAGTCAGGGTACATGCTGGTTGTGGATTCCATCCCCAGTGTGGGGTGTGCAGGAGGCAGCCGATCAATGAATGATTCTCTCTCATCAGTGATGTCTATCTCTGTCTCCCTCTCCCTTCCTCTCTGAAAAAAATAAAAACATTTTTTAAAAAAGTTGTGGAAAGAGCTTTCAATTTGAGATCTACCCACTTTAAAAAATATTTTAAATTGATTTGAGAGAGAGAAACATTGATTTACTGTTCCATTTAATTAGGCATTCATTGGTTGCTTCTTGTATGTGCCCTGACCGGAGATCAAACCCGAAACCTTAGCATATCTGAGCTAACTGGCCAGGACTACCCAATTAACAAAATATTATTATTGACGGTAAGGACAATGTGGTACAGCAACTTTCTAGAGCTTATTCATCTCACATGACTGAAACTTTATGCTCAGGTCCCTCTACTCTTGATTCTGGCTCCAACCCATCTGCACCCCTGATGAACTATACAGCTTTGAGAACCGGGAAGATGAGGTTAAATAAAGATGCTTTCAGAATGTTATTACTTTAAGTATTCACAAAGGGAAACTGCCCTTTTACTCTGCTGTCTTATTTATGAACTAATTTCTTTAACTGACAAACTTTTTTTTTCAAAAGGAGCTATATTTTATTATTAAATAGAAAAAACATTTTAAATCATAGGCAGATGTTACACCTATGTGTACCAAACAGTTAAACTGTCAGGAACAAATCTGTAGGTGGAGTTTTTAAAAAATTTATCTTTATTGTTGAAACCATTATGGATGTCCTCCCTTTCTTTCCCATTGACCCCCTCCATCCCACCACCACCCCTCCCAGGCCTTCACCACACTATTGTCTATGTCCATGAAGGCCAAGAGACATATGAAAAAATGCTCAATATCACTGATCATCAGAGAGATGTAAATTAAAACTACAATGAGGTAACACCTCACTCCTGTCAGAATAGCTACCATCAACAAATCTACAAATGACAACTGCTGGTGAGGATGCAGAGAAAAAGGAACCCTCCTGCACTGCTGGTGGGAACGCAGACTGGTGGAGCCACTGTGGAAAACACTATGGAGTTTCCTCAAAAATTAAATATGAAACTGCTATTTGACCCAGTGATCCCATTTCTAGGAATATACCTTAAGAAATCCGAAATATCAATCAGAAAGAATACGTGACAAGATCTAAATGCTAAATTAAATTAAAAATTACATCTAAAACATTCAGACAAAGTAGGTTTCTATTTATAACAACTGATCTATAATTTCATGATTATGTCATGATAATGATAATTTGAGAGTAATGATTTTGTAAAATTCCATTCTGTTTAATAATCAATCATACTGTTATGATTGACTTAATATAATACTATATGCCATATATTTATATACACTTTTGAGCACGTTACAACAGACCCACCCTCCCCTCAATGGCAAGAATTCTTTCCTCTTTAGCAAATAAGAAAATTGAGGTTCAAAATGTAAATCACTTAATTAAAAAGTCACACATCTAGTGGGGAATGGAAGTCAGAATTGGAGTCCAAGGTACACAAGCCACAGTGATAGTCCATCCTTAAAATGGGATCAGTTAAATGTTAAAAATTAAATGTGACTTAATGTTTGTCTGAAAGTGTTTTTATTGCATCCTTGTTCTGACAAATACCTTAGGAGAAATATTTCAATTTTAGTCGGACAGTCATTTTTTATTAATGTTGAAAACACACTATAATATATTTTGGCTTTTAGTGGTAGAGTCTGCTTTTAATCTGAACATCACTTTTAATAAATTCCCCAGATGGTTCCGATATAGGTGGTCCAGGGACCACACTAGGAGAAATGGATTCTGGTGGTAAAAGAGACTGAGAGCTTCTACATAATCTCCCTCCCCAACAGCTCTAGGGTCTTTTCAGTAGGGGGTAAAGGGGGCCTCGATTGCATCCAGGAGGAGGGTGAGGTCATCACCACTGAAGAAGCTGAGCAGAGAAAACCTAGAGACTAAACAACCTGTCAGTTAGCATTCCCACCAGAGGTGGGAGCCCAATCTTATAACTTGTTCTGAGCTGAGCTTCTAACACTTGACTGTGCGTGTGAGTCAGCTGGAGATCATCTAAATGTAGCGCAGATATTCAGTAGGTCTGCCTGGGACCAGAGATTCTGCATCTCTAACAAGCTCCGGAGTGATGCCCACCTGCTGGTCCTCAGCCCTCCCTTTGACGAGGAAGCTGGAGAAGTCAGTTGTCTCCCTTGACATATGCTTGAAGGTTAAGAACTCGGCACTCCCAGTCCCACAAAGTTCCACTTTACTCAACAGGGACCATTGTACTTCTTACTCAGATACACATTCAAATGACCCTCTTTTCCTCCATGCTACCCGTACTTTCCAGAAAATAAACCAAATAAGAAGGCTTCTACTCAGCTTTTCACAGGTTAACATAGCATGTAAGGGCCTGGGCTTGCGTCATACATACCAATGCTACAGTGTCAGAATCACCACTTACAAAATGTGTGACCCTGGACAAGGAGTTCCGACTCTACATCTCCTTTCCCCGTCCTTAAAACTAACAGTGATGCCTCATGGTGCTGCTGGGAAGGAACCAACACTGTGAGGTGCAGAACACAGTGCCCGGTAAACAGTGGGTGCCACATAAATGTCAGCTACCTGAACTCTTAGCACCTTGTCCTGTTGGATGACCCTCCTTCCAGTGTTTCTAGAGTTATTAATACCTTCCCATGACCTTCAGGATTGTATGGGCTCCCATCCTTTCTCTTCTAAATCCCTCAAAGGGTTGTTAGGATTAAGTGAATTAATATGCTTCAAATACTTGGAACAGTGCCTGTCACATAATTAGTACCCAAGATGGCTTGGCTTTTATCTTTAGCACTTACTACAATAATAATTAAATCACTTTTGGGGGATTTTTAAATTGACTGTTCCCTTATTAGGCTGCAGGGACTATAGCTGGTTCAGTCACCTCTAGATGCCCAATCTTTCCGCCGGGCCTGGGACACTTGCTGCTTAATTACCTGGTGGGAAGCGTGATGAATGAATGTATGAACAAGTCAGCGACCGACCGAGTGAGAAGACACGCTTGCCTTCAGGAGAGAGCCTCAGAAGTGAGAGTTTGAGAAACGCTCTCAGAGAGCAGCGTCAGAGGAGAGGGGGAGAAAGATGGCACCAGGGAGCTAACAGGCGGGGAGGTTCAGAGGGGGCGTCCTCCAAATTTGCCAGCACGAGGAGTTTATAAATACCCGTCGGAGTGAGCGGGGGGAGCCAAGTCTGGGAGAGAATTGCCAGTTGATAACAGTCTTGGAAGAAATATGAGCTAACCAAGTTTTCTGAACAGATGTGTCAGGAAATGCTTGGAGGTAAATAAAACATGAGAAATGAGAAACCTTTGAGTTTCCTGCACCAGAGCTAATGAGGAATCCGGGGCTTTCCTGAGCTTCGGTCCCCAGTGAGAACAGCAGGGTTTGCCAAGAGAGGAGAGGGTGAGGGCTGCACAGTTTTAGAACGTGATGGGCCCAGGCCAGAGGTCCTGTCCATCCCACATCCCACCCCGCACCGCGACAAATAGGTGATGCCTGGACAGTTGGCGGAGGGAGCTTCCAAGGAGCACAACGCAAAGTTGAGATGCGCTCCTGAAGAGGAGCTGATCACAGGGAATTGCTTTATCCATGCTGCGTTTTTTACTATAGTTGCTTTTCAGTGATGATACTCTGTCTCTGAAACTTATAATATTGACTTAATTCTCCCCTGGAGATGGAATTACCCATCAAAGCATTTCCAGGCTACTTTAGACCCATCTCATAAGGACAGTCATTTTCCTGGTAGATGGGGAAACATTTCCCTTGAACTGGTGCACTCATGGAGGGCACAGAATGAAAACCTGTCACAGAATGGACTTGAACTCCACGGGGAAGAAAAGAATAATACTGTACTGTTGTCTAGGCTGGCATGGTGTCTAAAGGATTTTCCCATGTCTTCTAGGACAGCAATCCTCTGGAACTCTGGGGTGGAGATTCATCATTTCCATTTTGCTGCTGAAGAGCCTGAGATCCAGAGAGGGCACATGACATGTTTAAGGCCATGCATACTTGTAAGTGGCTGAGTCAGGATTTGGACCTATTTCCTCTCAGTCCATTTCAGTTCTCCAAGAAAATGCAGACAGAAAATAATTTTCTTAATGAGCATTCTGCCAGAGCAATGTGCTTGGAAGGCCTTTTATCTTGACCAATGCACCACGGGTTTAAATAGGTACATGTAGCCCTGGCCAGGGTTGCTCAATTGGTTGAGTGTTGTCCCATGCACTAAAAGGTTTCCAGTTCGATTCCCAGTCAGGGCACATACTGAGGTTGCAGGTTCAATCCGTAGTTGGGGTGTGTACCGGAGGCAACCAATTGATGTTTCTCTCTCACATTGATGTTTCTCTTCTCTCTCCCTCTCTCTTCCTCTCTTTCTATAATCAATAGAAACATATTTTTAATTAAAATTTAATAAAAGTTACATATAACTTTTAATAGCTCACCAGATGATCAAGGGCAGGTATAGTGTGAGCATCTTTCCTGGGAAAGCCCTGCATCTATCCAAGCTCAGAGGCACATGAGATTGAGTGACATTCAAACCACCGCCTGCCTTGGACATGTTCTCCATGTCTACCACTCTTCTAAGATCCATCTAGGAGCCCATGTCTCTATAGCCTCCAACGAGGCTGAAATTTGGCTAAACTAACACCAAAGATTCGTGCATGTATCCAACTAAAAACCAGGGGCCTGTCCCAGGCCCCTACATATCAGTAATAACCTGGAACATGTGCATTTGGCATGTGTCGGACCCACAGTTGCCTTTCCTCCATTTGAAGTAATTCTTCGCTCATTGGGCTTGAAGAACATTGAGCCCTGCTTGTCTCCCTTCTGTACTGAATTCACCATAAGGACTTGGGAAACTTGACTCACCTCGAGGGGTTTCCATTTTCTGACTCACAGAAATTAAGTTTCAATGTTTTATAGTCACCAGAAGAGGTCAGGTGGTTTGAGGGTCATTTGTT